>NW_024468999.1:12498-337908 GCF_003184825.1 Aspergillus fijiensis CBS 313.89 | reverse complement strand
GGGGGGGGGGGGGGGAAGATGAAGGGAGATGCCGAGCAAGCTGTGCAGTTGAAGGTCGGATGAGCTCCCGTAGGAAGGTAGGAAGTGAGCGAGTGAGTGACCGACCAGGCAACTTCGCCCTGGCGCGTCCACCAGCCCGCCCGCCCCGGGCTGACAAGACCATCCGTCCGCCAAGCTCGGACCACCCCGAGATTCCATGCGAAGCTCTCCGCGACACTGGCGCAAATTATCTTCCAACGGCGCTGCAGGACTTCAACCATTTGATTTAACAATCCTTCGTTTGTGAGCTAAGGCATCTTCATTCAATTCACATGTGTACTTGAGTGGTACTTTGCATATCTATATTTCACCATGCTAAGGTCGACATATACCCCGCCTCCTCCGCTACCTCCAGGATGGACCGAACATAAAGCTCCTACAGGTTCGCTCACCTAAACAGAGTCTCGTTTAAATCTCGTCCCTAATTCAATCTAGGACATACATACTATTACAATGCGCAAACCAAGCAATCCACCTACACCAGGCCTCTACCAGTCCCGACGCAACCTCAACCGCCGACAATAACGCCGCAACAACCCACCTTCAACACGAACATAGACACACTGCCCCCATTCTCTTCTACTCCTTATGCGCCTCACGGATTCGGTCTTGCTGCCCAGGGCTTCAATGCCATCCCCCAATATGGACAGCAGCAAGGAAGTCAGGGCCAAGGGAACTTCCGTGGCGGAAGAAACAGCTATGATCGTCGACGTCGGGGGCCAGAAGACAGGCCCAAGAAAAAGCACGCAGTGCCAGGATGCGCGCCCTGGGTGCTTGTGAAGACGAAACTCGGAAGACGATTCGTTCACAATCCGGAGACAAACGAGAGCTATTGGAAAATCCCTCCCGAGGTGATGAAAGGGGTTCTCGATTTCGATCGCTTGGAACAAGAGGCACTAGCGAGAAAGGAACGGGGCGAAGATGTCCAGGATGTTGGAGACCTGGAACATGCAGAGGGCAGTTCAGGAGAGAGACAGGAAGCCGAGGTATCGGCAAGCGGGCCCACAACAGCACACGCTGAGGAGGACAGCGACGAGTATGAGGAAGTCGAGGTTACGGACGACGAAGACGAAGACCACCCCTTCAAGCGACCGAAGACCGATGAAGATGAAGGTCACCCCCAACCTGTGGAATTTACGGAAGAAGATATGGAATATCAGTTAGCAGCGATGGGAGAAGAATACGGCCTTGACCCCGGCGAGTATGGCGAACCAGGCGAGGAAGGGTGGGAGGAGGGTGCTGAAGGTCTGCCGCTCACGGAGGAGGATGCTACGGCTCTGTTCCGCGACCTCCTCGACGACTTCCATATCAATCCCTTCACGACCTGGGAGAAGATCATTGAAGAAGGCCACATCATCAATGACAGCCGCTATACTGTTCTCCCGAACATGAAAGCGCGTCGCGACGTCTGGTCAAACTGGAGTCGCGATCGTATCCAAGAAATCAAGGAGCGCAAGCAGAAGCAAGAGAAGAAAGACCCGCGCATAAAATACCTCTCATTCTTGCAAGAACACGCAACCCCAAAACTGTACTGGCCAGAATTCAAACGGAAATATAGGAAAGAGCCAGAGATGAAAGACCCACAGCTGTCGGACAAAGACCGGGAGAAGTTCTACCGCGACCTGGTATCTCGAATGAAGCAGCCCGAAAGCAGTCGAAAATCCGATCTCTCGGCTCTGCTCAAGTCTGTGCCTTTGCATGAATTGAACAAATCATCCAACCTCGAAGCGCTCCCCACCTCTATCATCACCGATCTCAGATACATCGCACTAGCTCCCAAAGTACGTGATCCGCTTATTGAGACATACATCTCGACCTTGCCCCCGGCGCCAGAGGATAACCTCACCGCCGATGAGAGAGAAGAGCTGGAGCGAAAGAGAGTGGAGCGAGAAAAGCGCGAGAGGGCTTTGGCGGAACGTGAGAAGCAAGTTGAAGATGAAAAGCGGAAGCAGAAGGGCGAACTCATCCGTGGCAAACATCTCCTAAGAGAAGGTGAGGTCGAGCTTGAGGAAGCTATGCAAGTCAACAAGGGCGGCCTGCGCAGCTACCTGGAAGCAGAGGACCAATCGTCCAGACCTCAAGGGGAATAGGGAGCATTTGGGAAGTGCATTTCATGTATAGGGTACATGATTTTAGATGAGTGTAAGATACATGTTGAACCATTTCTGTCTCTATTTAAAGGATCAATCACACAATGCTTATGATTCAGCTATGCGGGCGTAATATGCCCCGCCACACAAGCAAGCGCAGGTGTGGAGGTATGAAAGAGCAAGTAAGCTAGCAGGACAGCACTCGCGTTGCCAACACTGTGGCGAATTAAGATGATTAGTAGCAATTTTGTCTGATCGCACATAGCTCATGGGGTATCATTGTAAGTTTTTAGAAAAGTTCTGGACCTCCCTCTGTGAAATGACGCCGTTTGTTTGTGTCCCACGCCTGAACCTTGACCCTAACAATTACCGGAACCTCCAGTTGTCCCAATCATCATCGTCATCGTCATCGTCGTCATCATCATCGTCATCCTGTTCATCTCCATTCTCGTGACGGCGTCCAGCGTGGCCCAGCTCATCCTGCGGCGCAGGGGTAGCGGATGGAGACTTATCCATGTCCTGCACTGCTGCATCCTCGGTAGGTCTAAGTTGCCGCAGCTCTTCGCGTTTCTGTTTGAGGCGCTTGAGACGCTCCTCTAGCTGTTCCATCTCATCGAACTCGTTCTCCATGAAGCGCGCCGCATCCTCGCGCTCCCCTTCCGCCTCCACCTCGCGGTTCTTGCTTATCGTCTCGGATTCGCGCTGTTGCTGTGCAGCGATCTCTTCCGCGGTGAGGGGCGCGGCTGAGATGGTTGCCGTCGCGTTCAGCGCCGCGGGCCGGTGTGGCATGCGCGTTGGTGCCACCACCTCGCGCTCAAAGGCCGCCCACTCATCCTCATCCACGGTTTGAGGAAGTGGTACTGGGGCTGTCCCAGCAGGGGTTTCTGAAGGTTGTCCCGCCGGCTCGGAGGAGTCGTGCTCGATGGGAGCGTCTGACGGGGCTTCGGGACCGGCGACTTCCTCGTCTAATTGTTCGAGCTCCTCCTCCTCATGTTCCTCTTCGATGGCCGTCGCGCTCGGTGGCTGTATCGTCATATGCCCCGCCGCGGAATTGGATTCTGCGCCGGCCGGCCTGATCCTCTTGCGCATCGGGTCGTCTGCGGGATCTACCTTTCTTTTCTTGGTTACACGGTTGCCCGTGCTCCCTGTCTGAGAGGAGCCCTTGCGGGTGGCGAGCTCATTGCGGAGTAATGAGCGAACATCGGCCATGATCTTTCTTCTGGGAATGGGGATAAATGCTATGATGATGTAAAGAGACAATGAGAAGGAGAATGAAAACGTTTGGTTGGAATTACTAGATAGGTAGGTAGGTAGGAGGTAGGTAATGTAAAGCCCTTTTTCAAACCAGGCGATTAGAAAATCAATCTATGTGGGGATTCCGGAGAAGCTTTGGAAGGGCGGCGAAGAATAAACGCGACGAGAACGGGCGACGGGCGCACCGCGCGACAAACCGATTCCGCGGAGCCGCAGTCACGTGGTATCCATTCGGGTTCAGCTGATTCAGCATCCGAACCAACTCTCACTTAATCAGCAGCCTGGAGGAGGTTCAACCGCGACAACATCTCTTCTTCTTCCCAACCTCGGATCATTCTTTCTCATCTCCCATCGACCCTGGCTGATTCTCGCTGGGCGCACCTTTCATCAAGAATCGCCACTGTGCAATACATTTTTGCGCACTCTCTGTTCGCAGCTCACGATACCACGCCTAAATAACCCGTGAGGCTTGAGCCACTTTTCGCGCGAACCCCGCCCACGCCAAGCATCCTGCGCGCGACACCGGTTGTGGTTGTTGAGCAAACCTCCCAAGTCCTCCCTCCCTCCCTCCCCGTCACGGATGGTGACGCCACGGACTATACAGTCCCATCGTCTCTAAATAAGTCAGTCGCTGGAGCTTGGAGAAGATCAAGTAATACTTGCGCGGACCGCAGCACAGCAGTGCCAGTCGCCAGTTGCCTTTCTCTGTGTATTGCTTTAGCTCTTCTGATGCCGTAGAACCGTGACCTGGGTGGCGTGCGCAACTTTTCCTTTGGACACTTTGGATCCAGCCCATTATCTACCTCCCCATTCGCTTTCCTTTTACACCAACAATTTCGCGCCGTAGAAATTTGAAAATCTACTTCAGTCATTCACTCCCATCATGGCTGGTAAGCTATCGATCGTATTCCACCCATGTTTCCCTACCGGAGCCAACACTGTCGGTGGGCGGTGTTGGCGGCAGGCAAGCTTGGAAACAAAACTATGGCACGAATTGGATGCAGCTAACAAAGAACTTCAGATGAACCGAGACGCTCTGGTCGCTCGACCAAGGGCCAGCACAAAAACCTCGACATGATCACCGAGACGCCGGCGAAGAAGACAAAAGCCAAAGCTCAACCGAAGGAGAAACTCGCGAAGCCGTCCGTGGAGCCGACACCTGCTCCTAGCGAAGAGGAAGAGATTATCCGATGTATCTGCGGTGAATACGAAGAGGAGGAGGATATTGAACGTGACATGATCTGCTGTGATCGATGCTCTGCATGGCAACACAACGACTGTATGGGCCTCACGTTCGCTAAGGGAGAAGAGCCCGATGAATACTTTTGCGAGCAGTGCAAGCCCGAGAACCATCCGGTCCTCTTGGAGAAGATCTCGCGGGGCGAAAAGCCGTGGGAAGAAGCGGCCGAACGGCGACGCATAGAAGCGGAGGAGAAGAAGGCCTCGCGGCGCAAGAAGGGGAAGAAAGGCGGCCGACGAGGTCGACAAAGTGAGGTCAAGGTTGAAATGAGTACTCCAGCTCGCGCAGCACCCTCGACAACACCTGCCCCTACTCCTACCCCAGCTCCCGTGGCTGCGCCTGCGCCTGCTCCTGCGCCTGCTGCTGCTCCTCCTCCGCCTCCTGCTCCTGCTCCTACTCCTTCTCCTGCTGCCGAAGCCCCTGCTATCGAAGCTCCGGCTGCTGCGCCTGCTAAGGAGCCATCTCCTGCTAAGGCGCCAACTCCCGCCAAGGAGCCAACTCCCGAGAAAAATGGACATACTCCTGAGGCTCCACCAGCAAGCGCCCAGAAACGCAAGTTCGAGGAGCATCAAGAAGCTCCAACCGCGGAAGCTGTACGTAGCCTGTTCCTTTTCTGGCTCGACCACGCCTGTCTGACACTAATCCTGATGATAGGAACCAAAACCCAAGCAGCAGAAGATCTCACCCCCAGCCGCCACCCCAACACCTCCCCCCGAACCGGCTCCAGTGAAGGATGAGCCCGCCGGGCAGTCTTCTCGACATGGCTCCACTGCATCGCCGTCGCCGACCACCGCAGACGTGACGAAGTCCTTGGAAGAACCCACTAACCCGGCTCGAAGAAGTGCTGCTAGTGCCCTGGTCAAGTTATTTGTAGATCAGATTTCTGAGTCCCAGAAGAAAGGATCTTTCAGCTTGCCCAAAGGGAAACCCGTGGAGGAAGTTGCGCGGCAGCTTGGACTCTCGATTGAGAGTGCTATGTACCAGAATATATGCGGAGGATCTGGAGAGCCTACAGACCCGTATAAGACACAATTGCGGACGATCCTGTTCAACGTAAAGAAGAACCCTTCTCTACGGGATCGTCTGCTCGTAGGTAGTTTACTTCCCGATGCCCTCTCTAAGATGAGCAGCCAAAACATGGCCAGTGAGGAGCTCCAGCAGAAGGATGCTGAGATCAAGCGGGAAGCCGAGCGTCAACACATTATCATCCAAGAACAAGGGCCGCGCATTAGACGCACCCATAAGGGTGAAGAACTGGTCGAAGACGAAAACCATACCGCCGCCAGCGAGCCGGTCTTCTCCACGGCCGCATCTCGACGCAGTTTGGCCGAGGCCGACGGCAGTTCTGCCGGACAGAGTCCGACCAGTCCAACGCCACAGACGACTGAGACCGATGGCGCTGCACAGAAACATCCCAATGAGTCCAAGCTCCCCGATGGGGTGGACATTCGTCGCGATGACTTCCCTCCGAGAGCACATTCGCCTGGTGGCACCAGCCACGAGCCTGTCTTCCCTGAAGTGTCGGCTCATATCCGCGAACAGCTACCAGCACGCAAGGCACAGGCCGATGCAGAGATTGATAAGTTGCTCAAGGACGATGAACCCGAATCGCCGCCCTACTCACCCAAGGACTACCACGACGAAGGATCGATCTGGCATGGCAAGGTGATGATGAGCACCATCGCCGAGTTCTCCTCCTCGGCGAAGCACGCAGGAGGCGCCGACCTCAGCGGGCGTATACCCTGGAGCCAGCTGGTTCCCTCGACTTTGCTTGTGGACGGACGCATCGACACTCAGTTGGCGGGCAACTATCTCTGCGGTCTGCGATTCAGCTCGTCGACCGATGTCACCGTCATCTCGATCAGCAGTCCCGAGAACCCCAAGCAGAGGACCGGCTTCGACAAGCTGTTCAGCTACTTCCAGGACCGCAACCGATACGGGGTGGTGGGCAAACACCCACTGCCGGCTGTCAAGGATACCTACCTGATTCCGATTGAGGCCGGTTCGACCAAGAAGCCCGACTTCATCGAGCTGTTGGAGAACAACACCCTCGAGGACCCCATGCCCGAACGGGTGCTCCTGGTAGTCTTCGCCGTCAAGACAGGCGATTCGAACCCTCCCTCTGTCCAGCCTTCTCATCCCACCAGCCAGGAGCCCGGTGCTTCTGCCAGCCCTCTCACCACGGCTCCCTCGCAGCAGCAGCAACAACAATTCCTGACCCCGGCCCCCCCTCGCCATTCCTCTCAATTCACCCCCAGCCCAGCACCATCGTTTCCCGCCACGCCGCAGGCGCCCATCCCCTACGGCCAGCAACCGCAGCAACCACCCGCAGCGGCCACCCAATACCCCTCTTATCCCCCTCCTCAAGCTTCCACCCACCAGGCTCCCTTCACAGGTCTGGCGGCAGCCATCCAGGTCTTGGGTCCGCAGGCCGCCCAATCCCCCGCTCTTCAGCAACTGCTGCAGCAGGCGCCCAACGCCGACGTCTCTCAGTTGGGAGTGATCAAGGAGATCCTGCTACGCCGTCCCGAGGCCAGTTCAGATTACAAGCTTCTGACGGACGAATTATTCAAGGTCACCGCGGCCAATGGACATCCTGGTGGAGGACAGCAGAACAACCGGTAGAAGGGAAAGCTTAGATATTTGCTGTATAGTACTTCATCTTTCTTTCCCTTTTCTTTTCTCCTCCTCTCCATCCCCTTCATTCGCCGCATCATCTTCTCCTTTCCTCCCATTCCTTACCTTCTCATTTCAGTCTCATAGTTGGAACTTGGTGTTCAAATCTTAGTGGCGGGCTCTTTCCCCGAAGGTTTCCAAACTACCTCTTTCTTTTCTTTTTTCTTTTTATATCTTCATCCGTTCTTAAAATGTGTATTTGGGCGAAAAACGGGGGGAGCTTTTCTTCCGATTATTACTTATTCTGTCACGTTTTTGTTCTTTGCTTTTTTTTTCCTTTCTTGTGAAGACGCGCAGGCTATTTATTTGATCCAGCGATGGTCTATGCTGTATGTTTTTCCAGTTGCGGCTTGATTGCCCGATTGTCACTTCCCAGAGGCCAATTTGATGTATGCATTTCCAGATTGTACGGCAGATAACGCAGATCTTTTCGATCGATTGAACAATATACTCATTATTCAATAACATTTTCTACTTTATGATTTATTTGTTTGGAAGAATTGAATTAGAGGCTCTTGGTACAGGGTATTATACCGCAGTGCGTGGATTTGTTTGTTTCGCTAATATAAGGTAAAGTGATGTTTAGATATCTTTTTGAGACAGAAAGAAGAAGATAGCCATGACATCCGCCAAGCATGGTCGACCGTGAAAGGAAACGCCTACGCTATGCAAAGACCAAGCTGAGAGCGTACAGCCGAACAGGAAATGAAAAGGAAAAAAAAGAAAAAAAAAAAAAAACAGAAATCGGTATAGGACAATCCAAAAACCCCCCTTCTCCTTCTCCCTGTTTCATGATCATCGTCATCCGTAATCATCACCACCGAGGACCACGCTTTTTGTACCCACCACCGCCGCCGCCACCACCACCGTAGCGAGGCCCGCGGCCACCGCCCCCGGAGCGACCACCGCCCCAGCCCCGATCACGATCGTCCTCGTCATCATGGTGCCGGACCGGCGGAGGCCGACCCTTGAGCTCCTCGCTGAGTCGCTTGAAGGTCTTGCGCATGTCCGAGTACCCCATGTGCATCTTGCCGAAGAAGTGATCGGCCAGGCGGCGGTCGTTGTCGAGGCGACTCAAGTACGCGCCGCAGACATCGCAGACCTGCAGCTTCTGGTGGCCCGAGGGGCCCGAGGTGTCTTGGAGATTCTTGAGGTCGCGCTCGCACGTCTCCTTCTGGTGCTTGGCGGTGCGGATCTTGTGCAGTTCGTTCAGGGCCTGCGCCACGGCGCCGGTCTCGCCCAGGACGGAGATCTCCAGCAGACCCGAGTTGATGGTGTTGGTGAGGTCGGCGATTTGTTTTAGCTGCATAGTAACAAAATTAATTTCTGGTACCAGCAAAATGTTCTAGGTGATGGGAAGGGGGGGAAGCAGAGCAGCAGAGAAGCCAGCCAGCCTTACCAGGTTATTCGTCTGTCGGATTTCATCCGGGGTCTTCTCCAGCCGTCGCTGCGCCGAGTCAATGCGTCGGTCACAGTCGTCGATGTACTTCTGCATGTCGCGCATGTAATCGTAGTCGAACCCCCACTTGGCCTTGTCCGCGGCCGAGGCGGCCTCGTATTCCGTCTTCAATCCTTCGCTGTGCACTTTCGGGCACTGGCCCAGGTCTTGTTTGGTGTTGGTGAAGAGGTCGTGGGGGCAGGTGCCGACGAGGTACGAACGGCAGACTTTCGGATCGGTGATGGCGAGTTGCGCATTGCGGGATTGCGCTCCTGTGCCGATGAGTTGGTCCGCTGTAGCAGTCAAGGATATCCAGGATTAGCTAGCTATCTCGGAATTGCGGGTTTTTGAGACGAGGGGAGAGAGCTGGAAACGCTCGAGAAGGGAATTGTTGGGGACGTACCTCCCATGAGCTGCTCAAGCAGCTTTCTTTGTTCCGCAGCCATAGTGGGGGGATAATGCCTGGGATCGAAAGAGTGGTGAGGGATGAGGGGATGAGGGAGGGGGAAAGAAAAAGAAAGATCGCACTTGAAGGAGTTTGAATTGGAGAGCTTCTGCTTCTTCTTCTGTTCTGGCCGGGAAGTTCTGCGGGCGTGGCGCTAACCGCGGTTGGCTGCGCTTATGTGAGCTCCGGGCCCCTGTTCGCCTTGCGGTATTGTACACTCTACTTCGTTCATTATCTCGACGACAGGAATACGCTCCCCCATGATATAACGGGTAGTTGATGACTGTCGACTCTAACGGAGCTTGAAACGTTAGACTTCGACCCGAACGAATCGTCGTTGACGTACTGCAGGTGTCTCCGCAGCTGTCAGTTGTTGTTGCATCTCTCACGAGCAACGCAGCTGCCGAACGTCGCAACTCCACCACCGAGGGGTGGTGCATCGAGATATCTTTACTGGATTCTTTCTGAAGCCTCCGTGTCGGCCAGCATGACGTGATGACTGTCCTTTCGCTTCTCTCTCTACTCTTCCTGGCCGCGTTCTCCTCGCTCGCCTCCGCGGAGTCCGACTACCACGAGAGTCTCGTCCTCCAACCACTTCCGCAATCCGCGCTGTTAGCTTCCTTCAACTTCCAGAGCAATGACTCGCAGACCTCCTTCGATGAGCGTCACTTCCGCTATTTCCCCCGCGCGCTAGGCCAGATCCTCCGCCACGCCAATACCAAGGAGCTGCACCTCCGGTTCACAACGGGTCGATGGGATGCTGAGAGCTGGGGTCCTCGCCCGTGGAATGGAACCAAGGAGGGGGGCACCGGTGTGGAGCTGTGGGCGTGGATCGATGCCGTGGATGATGAATCGTACGTCTTATGCTGGGGTGACCGGACAGATAAGATCCAATGTTGACATCAATCAACCAGGGCTTTCGCAAAATGGATCACCTTGGCCCAATCACTCTCCGGGCTGTTCTGTGCCTCGTTGAACTTCATCGACTCGACCAGAACGACGAGACCAGTCGCATCTTTCGAACCCACAGGGACTCACGCGGCTTCGGACAATCTGCATCTTCTGCACGGAACACTTCCTGGCGAGGTGGTCTGCACCGAAAACTTGACGCCATTTTTGAAGCTCCTTCCATGTAAGGGCAAGGCGGGTGTGGCTAGCCTTCTGGACGGGCACAAGCTTTTTGATGCTTCGTGGCAGAGCATGTCCGTGGATGTGCGTCCTATCTGCACGCAGACCGGGGAATGTGTTGTGCAGATTGATCAGTCGGTGGACATTGTGCTCGATATCGACCGGTCCAAGCGTCCACGGGGTCAGTATAGCTTGCTTGACGTATGACGATCTGTGCTGATTCTTCCCCTAGATAACCCCATCCCACGGCCCGTGCCTAACGAGCAGCTCGTGTGCGACACATCCAAGCCTTATCACTCAGACGACACCTGCTACCCGCTAGAGAGCACGTCCGAAAAGAGCTGGGGCTTGTCTGAGATCTTCGGCCGCAGCATTAGCGGATCATGCCCTCTCACCGAGGGTTCTACCGACGGAACGGTCTGCCTGCGAGTGCCACACGAACGAGAAGTCCGTGCGACTGAAGGCGCGGTGGAAGTGAAGAAGCCCGACGGGTACACCCGCTGCTTCACCCTGGAGTCTTCCACACCTTTTGACCTCAACATCCCCGAGCAGGAGGCCACGACCCAAGCTCCACTTGATGAGCCTGTGCTGCGCGCCGAGCGCACGATCGTCGGACACGGCCAGGAACGCGGAGGGATGCGGATTATCTTCGACAACCCTTCGGACACCCACCCTGTTGACTTTATCTACTTCGAGACGCTGCCGTGGTTCCTCCGCCCCTACGTCCACACCCTCCAAGCCACCATCACGGGCCGCGACGGGCTACGTCGCCAAGTGCCCGCCTCGCAATTCATCAAAGAAACCTTCTACCGCCCGGCCATCGACCGCGAACGCGGGACCCAGCTCGAGCTGGCGCTCTCCGTGCCGGCCGCGTCGACGGTGACGCTTACCTACGATTTCGAAAAGGCCATCCTGCGGTACACGGAGTATCCCCCGGACGCCAACCGCGGGTTCAACGTCGCTCCGGCGGTGATCAAGCTGAGCCCGGCGGGCGGCGGCGGCGGCGCCAGCCACCCGATCTACATCCGCACGACGAGCCTGCTTCTTCCACTCCCCACTCCGGACTTCAGCATGCCATACAACGTGATCATCTTGACGAGCACGGTGATCGCGTTGGCTTTCGGCAGTATCTTTAATCTGCTGGTGCGCCGTTTCGTGACGGCCGAAGAGGCCTCGGCCATGCGAGCGCAGACCCTAAAGAGCAGGTTGGGTGGGAAGCTCGTTGCTCTCCGGGACCGAGTCAAGGGGAAGACGGCGAAGACGGAGTAGTTCATGTATTCATATAGCATTTAGATCACACCCTATCTACGAATGCAATCACTATTTGAAGAGATTCATGCATTCCATTTCATAATATCATTAACCCTAATAATCCCATACACCCCACCGACAAAAGACAAACACTAGAGTTACAACAACCCAGCGAACACGAATAACGCCATCCCCTATCAGGCAGCCCAAGCCAACAACACCTCCCCCTCAATCAGAAGAAGAAGAAGTTTCACTCAGGATAGAGACTAAACCCTCATCAGCCAGTCCCATCTATCACCTCCCCTCCCCTCACCTCTCTCACTGCATCCACCCCCTCATCCCTCAACCGCTCATCCCCCGAAGGAGAAAGGGAAAAAAAAGGCCCGGGGAAAGCTTACAAACCCAACTTATCCTTCATCGTCTCCCAGCCCGGCAGCGCCCCGGACCCGCCGGGCTTCCGCTCCATGAAGCTGTGGTCCTCGGTCGCGCACGTCCCCTCCTGCATCCCCTGGCCCTCGTCGAACCGGCCCAGGAACTTGTGCTCCGCCGCCGACTTCTGGTCGCTGATGTCGCGGAATTCCGGGGCCGTGATGACGTCGCTCTACGGTCGTTGGCGTTAGTTATCGGCAGAACAGTAACTATAAGTTATGGGATGGTACAGAGGGGAAAGGGGAGGGCAAAACGTACAGAAACCCCGCCCTTGGGGTGGCCCGAGTCGCCCCAGCCGCTGCCGCCGCCGGCGTTGTTGGCGGGCGTGGGCTCGGCGGACGCGCCGCCGCTCGTGGCTTGGGGGAGGCGGTTGGAGTTGGAGGCCATTTTCGTGGTGTTTAATTTAGTAAATTAAGTGGGTGGATGGGTGTTGTTGAATTAGGTATAGGTGGGGATTGAAGCGTGTGGTTGTGGTGCTGGAGATATGGTTAGTGGTGGTTGCGATGGATGTACAGTACAGTATATAGTTGGGCGTCGTATGCGGTATGTTCTGCGGAAGGGAGGCGAGGGGAAAGTGAAGACTCACGATTTATGCAAATAGTAACAGAGATGTAGATTTGATCGGGGTCATTTCGAAATCTGCTGGATTGGGTTTATATACCCTACTCGTATCCCTCTGGGGGATGAATGAAGGGTTGGTGATCTCATCATGAACACACGTCATTTTCGGGGTTGCCACCCCCAAGTTTGGGGTCAGTCGCATTCACTTGCTTACCCCAAGCATTGGTGGTCCCTGCCATGTACTATTCTGGACTCGTAACACAAGCCACTGTAGAAGTGATGTGTTTATCGATTTGGCTCTCATCTACTGATTCTACCATAGCTGATGCGGTGCACTCTGTATATACATACATCACGTCATAACTTATCAGCTATGGTATAACAAGAAAAGACAAAAATAATACCTCTGGATCGCAGACAACAGAAAGTGTAATTGGGGAATTATAATGTATGCATCAATCATGGAGGTCTTCAAATATCCAAGAATCCACGGAAGAATAAAACGTAGACCTAAATAGAGCATTACTGCGACTCGACTTGTTCAGCCCAAGAAGTCCCTTCCATCGGTGAAAGAGGGTCCACGTTGAGAAGGTCCAGGTTCACTGCAGTTGTTGCAGCATTGAGAGGTTCCTTTGGCTCCTTAGGCTCATCGGAGGAGTCCTTGACGACCTCCTTCTGAGTGTCCTTCTGTTCCTCCTTGACCCACTCTTTCGGGGCCTCTTTCGAGGTATCCTTCCCGTTCTTCTCACTGCCAGGGAGCGCAGGGAAGTCTGCCTCATTGTCAAGCACCGGAGCAGGAGCCCACCTCGACTCGCCCAGGCCTGGTAGATTCTCAGCCGCGCCGTCCGTCTGGGGAAGATCCTCCCGTGGGCCACGATGACCACCGCGACCACGTCCACCGCGACCCCCACGGCCTCGACCTCGATGGCCCCCTCGAGGACTGTCACCATGGGGCTCCTCATGCACCTCACCACTAGGCTGGTCGCTAGGCTGCCCTTCAAAGTCGCGCCTCGTATAGCCAGAAACACCACCGTGCATACCTCGACGGAAGCCCCCGCGCCCACCGCGCGGGTTAAAATCCTCCTCCTTCTTCTGAGCATCCCACTCCCGGCCCGCAAAGGCTTGCAACTTCCGCTGTCGGTTGCGTTCCCGCTCGTTATCCATGACCCGGCGCTGCACCCGTTCCTGGCGTCTCTTCTCCTCCGCAACCTTCTCCCTCTCAAGGAATGAGGCTTGGTCAGCTTCAGCCCGAGCGTGCGCCGCGGCTACCTTGGCAGCGTTTTCCTTCGCAGCCGCAATACGACGCGAGAGCTCCTCTTCCGTGAGTTTCGGCTACACAGACAAACACAAACTCATTAGCCCCACGCTTAAAGTCCACCATAGAGCCCCCCACGCCCGTGAAGAAAACGTACCTTCTTGATACCACCCGTAGCACTTCGATCTCCACGTACAGCAGGCACCCGCGGGCCCTCCGCTGCAGGCTTCTCACCCGCCTGTTGCTCTGTCTCCGCAGCCGCAGCCCCAGAGGCAGCCGGGTTAGTAGTAGTAGTAGTCGTCGTAGCCTCCTCCACGGGATTGTTGCTGTCCTCGCCACCCTCCACAGGGCTCTCCGCCGTAGTCTTATTATTATGATGATTGTGATTATTTCTCACGTTCGGATCACCCCTCCGGCCAGAGTTCTGCGACCCCCTCCGCCCACCCCGGCCCCCTCTGCCTCCCCGTCCCCTCCCCCGTCGCTCACCCCCGCGTGACCGCGACGGGGTGTCAGTCCGCGCAGGAGATGATACGTCTCTGTCGATAGTAGTTGATGCTGTTGCGGGCGCGATACTCTCTTCAAAGGACTGCTGCTGGTAGTCATCCGCCGGCGGGGAGTGTTGTTCTTGTTGTTCTTGCAGCTGCATTTGTTGTTGTTGCTCTGCAGAGACGGGGATGATCTCATCGTCGAACAGGTCATCCCCTCCACGTGTTTGCGCGAACTCGTCCATGGCAGGGACGTCACTTACGGGCCTGTCGTTTTCGGTCTTTCGGGATATGGTTGTATGGCCAGCCGAAAGGCAAAATGGATGTATTTAGTGTGTGCGTGTGTGTATGTGTGTATGTGGTATATCGCACAGGCACGACGCAGAAAAGCTGAAGGTTGGACACAGGAAATGCGATCCGTGAAAGGTTGGAAAGGTCTCAGGCGGCTTGTGTGGTTCGAACCAAGGAGGGCGATTAATTAAGGCTAGCTAAACTATCAGCGCTAGTTCCGCGCGCGGACGCGGGGAAGAACAGTCAGCTTTCTGGTGCGGGACAGAGGAGGGCAACGGCAGGGAAGGGTAGGGCGTTCAGAGCAATTGTGGACAAGTTTGAGATATGGATAGGAGATAGCTGGAACTGGGATGAAAAGTAGACGAACCACATGCCAACCAGCCAAGTTTATCTGCAGGGAAGCTCCAGTCCAGCCCAGCCCAACCTGACCGGACCCAAGCAAGTCATTGCAGCCGCGACTCCGACTGACTGCTAAGGCGGTCTGGGTTGGACTGGTTCGTGTCTGGATACAACTCTCATGGTGTTGGGGATGATGGAGGGATGGAGGGTTAAGAAGAGGTAGTAGTACATACATAGATTAAGACGTAAGATGTAATCGAGTGATGAAAGAAGCGGTGGGTTCTCAAGAGAGTAGCCGTGAGGATGGATCGGAGCAGCAGCGAAGCCAAAGGAAGCTCGAGAGGGGAAACTGCTGCCTCTCACCGCCTGGTTCTGCCATGCACCAACCCAAATACGGACTGATGAGGGGAAAGGAAATCATAACTTGGAATTAAAAAATGATCTCATGCGGTTTCACATCCTACTACTCATCTATGTACAAGGCTTCCGTAGTGTATGCGCTAATCAAAAATATTTCCCACTCTTTCATGACTTGCGTAATACTTAATGTGCTATGCTGCAACTTCACCATCTCTTCTTTCTCTCGTGCACTACACACACTGCCATGCATTTTCGTCCGTGTAATTCCCTGGACCCTTGTATACATTGCGCCGGGGCCAGCGACAATGCTTGCGGGTATATTCCACTCCACTACCAACTCCATCAACAAACTTGGCTCCCCGCACAAACTCCGGCGCTATGCCCTTCTCCACCCACTGCACCATGGCCATGAGCACGTTGTTCTCCGGCGCAACGCCATTGAATGAATCGGCCACGTTCCCAATGCCGTATGCACCGTCACCGCCCCCACAGTGGCCCATACCACTGATCTGGAAGAAGCGATAAAACTCGTCCAGCTCTGCCGGCGGCAGGTTCATCGTCTCGGCCACTCGCGAGTAATACAGCTTGGAGTTCTCTGAGCTAATGATTTGGTCCATGAGCCCGTGGTAGGTCAGAACCTTGCCGCCGCTCTTGCGGAACGGGGTCAGGTCCGCATCCCAGGTTTGGATGTTGTACGGGTTCTGCTTGAGTGCCACGGCAATATCGTGTCTATTGAAGGTGGCCGGGTCCCAATCCGGGTTGCTGAAAACCACATAGCGGTACCAGTCGGTGCTGTAGGAAAAGGGCGAGCCACCGTAGTAGATTGCGGAGGCAGCCACCTCCGAGCCGGGTTGCATACGAGGGTAAACAAGGGTCCCGTTGAGCCCATAGAGTGGGGACAGGATCTGGCGAACCGTGTTTGCCTGGGCCCCGGTGAGACATTTGGTCGAGGAGGAACCGGGTTTGCAGATGATCGTGTCGATGATCGGGTGGCAGAGATCAGGATCTTCGATGATTCCATCGTGCGCGCCGTCGATAGCGTCGCATTGACGTAAGATCTCATCATGGACAACACTCCAGAGCTCAGAAGAGAGGTAGCTGTCTGAGGTGTTGGTTCCGGTGATGGGGTAGAAGTGACCGCTCCAGGAGGTCAAGCCTACAAAATTCATGGCAGGAGCACCAGCCACCACACCGTCAAAGTCATCGGGGAACTGCTGCACCGACTTGAAGCCCTCACGACCACCGGTAGAGCATCCCAGGTAGTAGGACTTGTTGAAACCTTGCTCGTAGAAGAGCTTGGTCAACTGCTTTCCAACCACGACTCCAGTGTGAACTGACCGATAGGCAAAATCTTCGACGACTTCTGGGTGTTGGTAAAAGGGTTCGCCAGACGTGCCATTGTGTCCGTTGTTGGCACCGACCGTCGCAAAGCCGAATCCGGTTGTATACGCCATATCATCGTACCCAACACCTTAAGAAGACGCGTCAGACTTAAGAACAGAATCATGCAGAACGAGTGGAAGAGAGGTGACATACAGCCATTGAGCCCTCCATTGCCTGTGCTCAGAAACCGACCAGTGTAGTTTCGAGGCAGCCATGCCTCCAGTGTGATCTCGCTGCTGTTTGAGGTCGCAACCGCCATCGCGACTCGACAAAAGTCGGCCGTCACAGCCTGATAGGTAGCGCCGCAAGTCGCGGGATTGTCTGGTATAGAGAGGTTGGTTCCTCCGGCCACATATTCCACAATGTTTACTCGCACGTTGGGTAGATCAATCTTGCTTGCAAACTTGGCACATTTGTTTTGAAAAGAATCTTGTCGAGTTGAAATGGCTGAGCCCAAAGCCAAGGAGGGCAGGAGAAGAGGCAGTGTTTTCATGTTGACGGACCTGTTTCTCAGCGCAACTGTTGTGCGAGGGAGGATAGAAACATGGAGCCCTCGAGTAGAGGAGGAGCCCTTTTATAGCCCATCTTGCTCGGAAACATTTCCACTTGCTTGCTTCACCGTCTCCACCAGTGATGCCTATCAAGAGTGGAGATTGGGGCATCCAGAGCAGAGTCATCAGTCAAGCTTTGAGAATCCTCCGAGATTGTACCGGGGTGAGAGGGATGCGGTGCATGGGAAGTGTTTGGAGGAGAGAAAGAGATTAATGCCGGCAGATGAGCGGAGCCGAAAATGAAGCTAAATAAATGCGAGACTGTGGTTGGGCCAGGGGCTTCCCCCCCATACCCCACAGCCACTTTTCCGGGGATCGTCAACTTCTCCGCATTTTGCGGAGAAGAGGTTCGATGCCTTCCTCTACCTTTGGGGACCAGGGCCCTTGCCCCCTTCTGGCTTAGAAGGAAGGATTTGGCTTCCTTCCGTTACCTGTCAGAAACACAGCTCTGTCTTACAATACAGCACTTGGAGAGAGCCGAGGCACGGAGACACATCTCCCTAAGAAACAGACCAGTCATCAGTTTGCATTCCATCACTTCTACCGAATTTAGTGCCGCCTCAATATCTATCACATAGTCCATGCGTCATTTCTTTCAAGCAAGTCGAATTTGTTCACCGAAAACCGCACTTGGCGATGGGAACAGGCAGGAGAATCAGAGATACAGCAAGCTAAAGGATCCGGTGGATCGAATTCTGAATACAGAAAGTTCAACGAAGCTTCGGCTTGGCCCCGGGTGCTTATCGTGCACTCCAGAGTATATTCAACCGTCACCCACAGCGCAGAAAGGAAATACCACCCGCTAGGTTGTTCCACCGTGCAAGTGTGTGAACATTATATCAAAAATAAGGAAACACATAATTAAGATGGATGTCGAATGAAATAGAGTCAATGTCCACGCCGAAACAGATAATTGACTAGAGATCAAGACCGTTAGTACGTCGGTATACAGACTGCGGAGGATAGGGGGCCGAACAAATTACAGCGACTGCCCTTGAATGCTCTGTAACTACATTCCAGATCACGAGGCTGCACCAGACTATATCACCCATCACTTTCAGTACGAGATCCAGCCCATACTTAGATCCCATCTGGTCAATTGCCTTGAGAATTTTCGCAGCTATGACGGCTGCTCTGTCAAGATCAGCCAGCATGCCAGTCAAGTGAATTTGTTGCTGCTGGTGTAATCGGGATGTTTCTTGTAGAGCTTCGTATTGCCGCAACTGTGCTTGATGCAGCTGTGCGGTTCGTTCTTCGGACTCATTAAGAGCCTTCTGAAGGCCTGGCATGCGCTTTGAAAATTAGTAATGTTCTCTCGTCTTCTTGGAAGTTGTCGCAAACCTCATTCATGCTCTGCGCGATTTGCAGCATATATACCATTCGAGTCGAGAGCAGGTCCTACTACAGTTAGCTCACTGAAAGGATTTGGTAATAAATACTCACCAGAGAAGCATCAAATTGCAAGAGTCTTGCCAGATTATCCTGGCAGAGTGCTCCTACGCTTTCGTGGTGAGCCAAGGCCGTCTCCCTGGTGGTCTCTAGCTCTCTCTGCTGCGCATCCGCCAATTCCTGGTCCCTCTTGGCAGACTCTTGGTGTAGAGCGTGTAGTGTGTGAGCAAGCTTATCAGCTTCGGTAGCAACAGTCTGGAGTTTCTGGACAGATCATTAACCTTAGTATTAGTCATGTAAGCAAATGCAGACTCACGAATTCGAGGGTGTCTGTCTTTTGCTGCAGTGTGTCGATCGCAGGCCCTAGGGACTCCTTGAATGAGTCGACGGCATACGCGTACAGGCCGTGCAAAATCCGGTCCATCGTCGATCTCAAGCGCATATCGGTTTCTTCCAGTTGCTGTCTCATCCTGCTTCTCATGATACCGACCGCTTGCATGAATTCTTTTTGACGGACAAGGTCAGCTGCAGCGACCTCCACGGCCTCGTGGAGACCATGCTCCAGCTCGGCAGAGCTATTTAGTATAGATCGATAAAGCTCCAAAAGCTCCGCCTTCTCAGTCTCATCCCTGGCCGCCTGGCATATAACCACAGCATTCTGCCGACTGTTGCTGTAGGAAGTCCACCACTGCGGCCGGGTCTCCAGCGACTGAAGGCAAGACTCCAACTGCGGCTTCTGAATGAGCTCCGGAGCACTGAAGCGGATTCTATCCCCGAAAATAAATCCGAACCTGCCTCTTTTCTGCGGCGGCACAATCACCAATGAGGAACACGTGTCTGGCGCTGCTGCCTTAGCTTCTCGAAGCTCACAAATGGCAAGACGGGCTGCATAAAGCGAGCGCACGAGCTCTAGGTCCAGGTACATATCTGTGTCCTGTTTCTCGGACCGACCCCCGATTGACTGACAAGAAGAGACGAGCTCTGATACCGCCAGCCGGCTGCAGGATGGGGCGAGCTTCATTGAATCGATGAGAAGGAGAGCTTCTTGTATAATAGGCTTTTGCTTCGGCACTCTGGGAGTAAGGAGAGATGTAAGGTCGATCTCGTCCATAGCACGATTGTCGTTCCCTGCGAGAGCTGCTTGCATCGTTAGCGATTGCCGTGAGAGTGGCCACATAGAGGCGTACCATTTTCCGGAAGCACTGCTTCCACAAGACTGTCGAGGCTAAAGATAAATATGAGCACCACTATAATGATATGCTGAGACATGATAGCGACGAAGGACAATGCAGTCAGCAGTTTCATGGTGGATATTAGTGTCGAGGTCGAGGGTCCGCAAGATTGTACCAGGGAGAAGTATGGAGTAAATAAAGACTATAGTAATGCAGTATTGAATGTAGAGAGATTAAGAATCTGTAGGACTTAGGTCAATTGAAGCACAATGTAGCAGATTCATCGAGTTGACACTCATAAGGTAAGCGAGTGGAACGAGGAAGTAGGACAGGTGTGAAGCGGGAAGGTGAGGTTATCCCCATTCTCTGGGCTAGCCCATAAGTCAACCTCAGTTCAGCGGAGGAAAGACCCGTGAGGCTTACCACACAGCTCCAACATCACTTCATCACGAGTGCAGAACCGAAGTAGAAGCTGTAGAGAGACCTCACCCACCCCCGATCTATACACTCTCTCACGTGATCTACACTAACCGCATTAGGAAGACAGGATCTCCGGACAAAATCCGTCCGCATCAAAAGAATCCCAGACTAGTCAATCAAAACACCAGTCGCAACCCACGCCGCCATGTCGAATCTTCTACCCCAGAGCTGCCTCCGGCAGTTTGCGCGGAGCTCCCTGAGAACAGGCGCTGCGTCTGCTCGTCCCGCTTCAGCCTTCGCGCTCCCTCTCCGGACACAACCTTTCTCAACCACTTCCCCGACACAATCGCGGAAGGGCAGTGCCCCGATTACCATTCCCCCGGAGGTGTCTCTCAAGTTCATCGATCTCCCGGTTGTCTCCGTGAGAGGAGGTGCTGAGGAAGCTCCCAAGGTTGCAATTGAGGTGTCGGGCCCTCTGGGTGAGTCCTAGTCTTTCGGAACTTCCCCGGCGAGGAAACAACTCTCATGGTATATCTAACAAGAAGTGAATGCTAGGTAAAATGACTCTGAAAGTCCCCCCTTTCGTCAACGTCGAACACGATGAAGCCCTCCGGAAGGCCACTCTCTCCGTTCAGGACCGGGAGATCAAACACCAGCGTGCCATGTGGGGTATGTGAACAAACCTCTTCTACCCCGGAAATCCCTTCTCCGCGGGTCTTCGAGTGGTCCAACTGACTGGTCGATGACAAAATCAGGAACCATGCGCTCGCATCTACAAAACTACGTCCTGGGAGTGTCGGAAGGTCACATCTGTATCCTGAGTATGGTCGGTGTCGGTTACAGAGCCACGATCGAGTCTCAGGCGACCACCGTCAAGTCCCAATTCAAGGGCCAAAAGTTCGTCTCCCTGAAGGTCGGATACTCCCACCCGATTGAGCTCCCCGTCCCGTGGGGAGTCAAGGCCAGCACACCCCAGCCGACCCGTATCCTGCTCGAGAGTGTCAACAAGGAAGTCGTGACGCAGTTCGCGGCCGAGATCCGCGAATGGCGCAAGCCCGAGCCCTACAAGGGCAAGGGTATCTTCATCAACGGAGAGACCGTCAGATTGAAGGCCAAGAAGATTCGGTGATCGGGGGGTCATTTATACCTTTGGGGGATTTTTCCTTTCCTTTTCTTTCTGTATATGTATATCGGAGCATGGTTCTCTGGGTTCGCGACTGGTATTTTGAAATTTGTGTACTTTTAGACGCATCTAGCGTGGATATAGCTTGACAGTTTATGCAGCCAACATGAAAAAAAAAATCACAATCTATGCATAACAGGAAATTCGTAACCTCTTTTTTTTTTCTACAACTTCAGAACGACCTTCACGGCGTCGATGACCTGGTCGTGGATGGCCGCGGGGGCGGCGACAACACCCTTGTTGGCAGCCAAGGTCCGGCCCTTGCTGAAGTCCAATCTCTGACCGTGGATATCAGTCACTTGACCGCCCGCCTCGCGGACGATCAGGTCTCCCGCGGCGTGATCCCAGATCTTCTCCTGGTAGTCCTTCTTCACCGGCAGGCGCAGGTAGATGTCACCGGCTCCTCTGGCGATGGAGCAGTACTTGGCCTGGGAATCCAGACGCACACTTGGGGCGGTGATGCCCAGACGCTCGGCGACGGCGGCGTTGTCACCCTGGGCGGAGTGGGCAGCTTCGACACCCTCGCAGAAAACGGCCTGGGCGATGTCAGGCACGGGGCGCATGGAGATCGACTTGCTCTCGGCGAGACCGGCGTTGGTCAGGGGTCTGCTGATGGCTCCGACACCCTGGATGGCGGAGAAAAGGACCCCGTTGCCGGCGCCGCTGGTCTGCTCCGCACCGATGCCGGCGGACAAAGTCTCGGAGTCGTTGACGGGGAGGTTGGGGCAGCCGATGGCTCCGACCTTGACATCACCGTCCTCGATCAGGCCTAGGCAGACGGCGTACTGGCCGCCGCGCAGGAAGCCCTTGGTGCCGTCGATGGGATCCAGGGCCCAGACGCGACCCTTGGCGCCCCCAGCGCTCTTGCCCTCATCGATGATGTCCAGCATCGCTTCCTCGCTCGGCAAGGCGCCGCCCAGAAGGTTGTCGCTCTCGCTGTCCTCCAACTTGATGTCCTTGACGAGTCTCCAGATCTCGGCGCTCAGCGCCTTGTCCTCGCGGAGCGTGCTGGCCTCCTCCTCGGCGACAATCTCATCGTTGGGGAAGTTCTTGCGGATGGCCTGGATGATCAGAGCCTGAGCTCCGAAGTCGCCGATGGTGACGGGAGACTTGTCATCCTTGGACACGGTTCCCTTGGCCTTCTCGTTGAAGACCTTCTGGGTGAGGAGAGTTGCGCGCTGAACGGCGAGTTCGGCGATGAAGCGTTCTTGTTGGTAGGCCATGGTCGCGGGTTGGGTATGAGGGATAGAGGAGGAGGAATAGAAGTGGGGGAGAAGAGGGGAGAGTAGATGGTGGCGGGCTTTTAAGATGATGCTGACTCCAAGTAGTAGAGTGGAGCAGACGACGAGACGGGAGAAGATGGAGAGTCGCGGTTTGCGGATGGAGCTAGGATCTGCCGAATTCGGAGACCGAAGACCCATTCCAAGTTCCAAACTCAAGCCAGAGGGGGTCAATTGGGGGATAATTACTGAGTAAGTGACTTTCTGTAGATGGTCAATTGCTTCAATTCCCTCCTCTACGTGTGTGGGTTGTGATTCTTGTGAATGAATTTCTATGTGGTAGCTGTTTCAACAGAGATTCATGATGGAGGTGGAAATACCCCTCCTCTCCTTTATCCAGGAATGGGGCAGTGAGTACGTAATTGGGTCTGCGCGGCATCGGAAAGAGGAGCCCCAGGCAGAGATCAGGCAATAATAAGGCACTCAATTTTGATTGCATTGTCTCTTTCCCCGCACTAGACCCAATGGGGCAACTGGCGAGGGGCACTACGAATCAGTCACGAGATTGGAAGTGCAACTGACACTGGCACTCTCTCTTCTCGAGTCTATGTTGTTTATCGAACCACACATCTACCGCATGACGTTGGAGGCGCTCATTCGGTGTTCCTTCGCCAGTTCTCTCCCCTCTCGTGCGTGCGTGCATCTTTGCTTTGGGATCGATCTTCCATCCGAAATTCAAATCAGTAACACACTCCACCCTTATCTGCGGGTTGGGCTGAGTGCTGCACCCCAGACACTCACTGTCTAGTGTCTACACGTCACCGCTCTGCGGCTTTCGGCTTTCTTGCGCTTCTCCTTAATATTCCCTGGTCCATCCGAATTGGGATCTGCATAACGACTCTACAATAGCATTATAGGTGTACATCAAGGGTCTCCGCCTCAAAATCACCTCATCCCTCTCAACCACAGTTTGCGACCCTGTCTTTGCGCATGTGAAAGTACTCGCTACCGATTTACCGGTCCGCAGTACCCTCGCAAACCACACGACTTCTTAACGGCCGCATTTGCTCTTAGACACATTCTTAAACATCATGTTTCACTCCTCGGTAAGTCTATCTTAGATCCACGCGACGGGCCAATGCGGCTGTCGTCCGGACATCAGACCAGCACTCAAACAGTCGTCTTTGCTTTGTTACATTTTACTGAACGCCGGACCATTCATCAATCCACCTCAAGTGCTGATCACCTTGCTACTCTCATAGAAGCCATACACCGCCGTGACGGTGCAAATCGAAGTACTCACTAGCGAACAATACGATGTCGAAGACTCCAGCGGAATTGTTGACCTGATCGAAGCTATCCGCATACAAGCTAGTGGACCGCGGGAAGCCAGTCGTGCGCTGCGCAAGAAGCTGTCAGTCAAGCCAGCCTTTCCCCCTCCAATTCACTAACGCATCCTGCAGCAAGTATGGCAATCTCCATCGCCAGCTACGAGCCCTTACGATCCTCGACTTCTTGATACAGAACACCGGCGATCGGTTCCTGCGCGAATTTGCGGACGAGCCCTTGCTGGAACGGTTGCGCATCGCTGCCACCGACCCAGTCTCTGATCCCCTGGTCAAACAGAAATGCAAGCAGTTGTTCGGACAATGGGCCGCATCATACAAGGACACCCCCGGCATGGAGCGGGTGACGGCGCTCTATCGCCAGCTGCCCAAACGCAAGCAGCCGGCTACCCAGGCGAAGGCCAAAGTGCTACGCGACTCGGCCACATCCGACGAGCCCGTAATGGGACATACGGTGTCGGTCTCCGCCGGCAACGGGCCCGCGACCGTCCTCAGCGGACCGAAACATAAGCACACATCCAGCCGCTCCTCGCGCAAGGAGAAGAAGGAGAAGAGGACGCTCAGCCGCAGTTTCAGCCTGGACAAGGAGAAGCCGGAGATTTTGCAGACGCTGGCGTCCTCCTCGGTCGCCAGTACGAACCTTCTCAACGCGCTCAAATTGGTCAACCGCGAGACACACCGGGTCAGCGAAGATGCAGAGGTCCTCAACCGGTTTGAGACCTGCAAGACGCTCCGGCGCCAGATCCTGCGGTACATCCAGCACGTCGAAAGCGAGGAGTACCTAGGCAGCCTAATCCATGCCAACGAGGAGCTCGTCACGGCATTGATGGCCTTCGAGGTCCTGGACAAGAGCGTTGACTACGACAGTGACAGCGACCAAGATGTGATTGAGAGCGGCTGGACCCCTGACCGCGACGACCTCCCGGAGTCCTTCGCCGGGTTGACTGTCAACCCGCCTAAGCCTCCGCGTCCGCCCCGGCCGCTCAGCTTATCCATGCCTTCCTCCTCATCGAGACGCAAGACGTACAGTGATAGCGAGTCCGAGACTGATGAGGACGACGACGAGAACAATCCATTTGGGGACCGAAATGAGATCCGGACCCCTGCGCATGAGAGAAGTGAACCTACCTGGTATGTACACACATACAACTCTGGATTTGCTTACGCCGTCGGAAAACATGACTAACACCCGTTGCAGGAAGGAAGTTTGAATTCTTGACGTGTTTGTTTATGTGAATGTGTGTTTATCAAAGACAGGACGGCGTTGCTTTTTGTCCTTTCCGATGGCGCTCAGATTCCATGGCCTTTTCTGCACCCCCGTTTTTTATTTCCTTGTGCGATTCAACTTGTTCATGACTCGAATGCTATTGTTATTATACTCTATCTTGTTCAAACAACGCCTTGAGATGGCCGTCTCGCCTGATTTCTTTCTTGAGACTTGGGGAAGAAATGCCCCTGTTACCTTACCCTTCTTCCACCCAATCCCCACCGATTTTCGATCTTTGATCTCAGGAGATAGAAGTTTTCGAGAAAAAGAATATTCCTATTATAACAATCGATCGAAATGAATTATTACATATTACGTTACCCATATAAGTTAGATGCAGTGTGTTTTCAAGTATGCAAGACTATGTTACGGTTC
This sequence comes from Aspergillus fijiensis CBS 313.89, assembly GCF_003184825.1. NCBI lineage: Eukaryota > Fungi > Ascomycota > Eurotiomycetes > Eurotiales > Aspergillaceae > Aspergillus > Aspergillus fijiensis. The sequence continues at coordinate 312,321 of NW_024468999.1, read as the reverse complement.
ACAAAATTGAAAGTAGTGCTGACTTCAAATCCGACACCGACACCCTGCTAGAACAAACCCAGTTCCCCCCCAGGTTATTTCAGTGGAATGGTATGTAATATTTAAGAGGAAATCAAGATTATGGAAAGGAAGCACGCACAAAAGGTATTTCCCAGGTTGAGTTGGTTGGTTGGTTGGTTGGTTGGTCATCATCGTGATAAAGGCCAGTCTATATAGGTAATAAACAATCACTCGGAACGCCAAGCAAAAAAGTATGATACGGTTGAGGAAGGGAGAAGCAATAGGGTGTGAAGAGGGTATTATGAATAAACGGGGTAGGGGTAATAGCAAGTGGGGTTTGAAGCAAGTCATCGGGTGGTCCATTTTTGTGAGCGGATTCCCAGCCCTGTGATGGCTCCTGTGATACCGGGTGGTTGAGGATAGAACTGTATGGATATATTTGCAATGGTGTGGGAGGAGATTGATGATAGGCCGGAGGAGGAGATCGGAGCTAGAGCACCTTCGTCTTCATCCACTCACTCGTGCCCACGCCGAGGTTCAACCCGTTGCGCGCCCACCAGGTGCGCACGCGCTGCTCGGCGCCGGAGACGGGGTCGGCGTCCTCGAGGGCCTCCTCGATGTCGCAGGTCTTGAACTCGACGCGCAGGCCGCTGCGGCGCCACCACTCCAGGACGGCGTCGTGGCCGTTCTTGGTGGGGCCGACCAGGACCTGGCTGTCGAAGATCATCTTGGCGCCCTTGAGCCGGTGCCAGAATTCCAGGACGTGCACGTGGCCGTGGGTGCTGGCGATGCGGGCGACCGACTCGCCGTGCGTGTAGGGGATCCCCGAGGCGTCCCACCAGGCTAGGGAGGCGGTGCGGCCGGACTGCGCGGCCAGGAGCACGGATTTGCCGACCTTCAGCGGGATGCGGGTGCGGCGGCCACTGGCGAGGACGGCGTGTGAGGAGGTCGCAGGGGGGGCGGAGGAGGCGCGCTTCCACCAGTCCAGCACGGCGACTTGGCCCTCGGCGCTGGCGGCCTCGAGGGCGCGCTCCGTGTACCGCAGTTCCAGGCCGGAGGTGCGCCACCACTCCAGCACGTTGACGAAGCCGGCCCGCGAGGCGCCGTCCATTGCGTCGGTGGTGTAGTCTTTGTTCGGGAGGTCGGGGGCGTCGCGCCACCACGTCAGGAGGTTGGGGTTGCCGTAGATGGCCGAGGCACGGTAGGGGAGGACGCTGAGGAGAGAGGTCGTCCAGAGGAGGTCATGCTGTTTCTCAATGAGGTAGGAGAGGATGTCGGTTCGGGAGAATTTGAAGATGAGGTGAAGGGAGAGATCGGAGAGGGGTTTCCAGCGCGGGAGGCTGTCGATGCGCTTCTTGATCGCCGCGAAGGATCCTCGCAGGATGGTGTATTCGAGCGAGGCCGGTGTGGACATTTTCAGCAGGTGGTTCTGCCATTCTTTGGGCACGGGGAGGTTCGTGGGGATGCCCACGGCCTTGGCGATCTCCCAGTCGTGTAGCTGGTCCTCGAAGATATTCAACCAGAGCTCCATCGGTAATGAGCGCGGGCCATGTTCGGTCTTATTCAGGCGATATAGCAGGTGTCGCGACATGGCTGAGGGCACATCCCCCGTCTGCGTCGTTTCTGGCGGTCCGCTCGAATGATCTGACGGCTGGCCGGAAGCAGGATGTGTTTCCGAGAAAGATAGTTTCAGGGTCTGTTCAATCGTGTCGTGGAGAACCTTCAATCCATCCCAGGGCAATTGTACCAATTCTTCCGTATCCCCGGGCTTCCACAGCACCGGCGTGACGACCTTGATCCAGGACCAATATTGCCGCACCTCCCAGAGCTGCCGTTTGCTGAGCGGGTGGCTCCATTCCGACACGGTCATGCCGGGGATGAGCACCACGGGTTTCGACGACGTCCAGCCCCGCAGCAGGGCCAGCGTGAGGGTGTTAGTCAAGCCCGACAGCATGGAACCCAGCGCTCCCGCATCGATCGGCGCGACCAGGAGCATATCCGCCCAGTCGCACAGCTCCGCCGCCTTGGCCTTCAACCATTTCCGCGCGCCCGTTTTCTTCTCGAAGGTCTGGCTATCCACCGTATCCATGTAGTGCGGGACCTTGCTGGCGCTCGAGAGCAGCGCCGAGGGCTCGTCGGTGATCAACCGTAGCTCGATGTCCGGATTCCGCACCAAGGAGGGAAGTACGTTGTCGACGAATGCGCTATCAGTGGAGAGGAGTAAACGTTTTCGACGGCGGGTCGAAGAGCCAGCGAGATCTTTCATTTCATTATCTATGCAGGATCCGACCATACTTGTATGCGCAGTGACCATTTCCTCGCTCCTCGCAGAATCCACCTCCATTTCCGAGGACCAGGCAGCTTTCGAACCCACACTTGCAACCGTCGATGTCGTGGAGATGCTCGTCCCGACCCCGACTGCCATAACAATCCGATTCAACAAGGATCAGGGGAAAGGGTGTCACAAAGGAGAGTTGTTCGATCGGGCCGGGGATGGTGTGTGGGTGGTATGGGGCCTTGCGCGCGGTATTATAGCTGAGTGAGTCCCCCCCGAGTCGTCCAAGCTAAAACAGAACCGTTAAGAACAAGGCTTGCCGGCAGGGATCGTCACCAAAGCAAATACCAACTCCCTGGTCAAGTTTTTTTGTACCTGTCACGGTCAAGGATACGAGTCGCAACCAGTGCAATCCTCGCGTTTGAAAGGAAGTGGAGAATAGAGCGGTAAGGATAAAGAGGGAGTCTGGAGCAGTAGCAGTGGCAGAGAGTGGACTGTTTGGCAGTGAATTGATTGCAACCCAAGAAAGCCGTTCTCCTCCCAGACGAATAATGTTGAACTATTGAGTGCAAGCCATGTACAGTGCAGTCAAGAGGCGGACCTCGAAGCAACCGCACGTGTTGAACGACTGGTGGTCTGATCGGAGGAACTAAGCGGTGTGTTGGGCGAGAGAGCGCGGGACTTGCAGAATAATACGTAAATTCGCAGATGAAGGGAAGCTTGGGCGGGAATGCGGTAGGGGTAGGGCAGTCGTCACCACGTCTTTCCGTTTGCTGCACGCCACCAGGTTTATAGGTATGTGTAAAGACGGTGGATGATCTCAGGGTGATGAGAGAGTAGTACTGTGAGGAAGTAAGGGAATTAAAAAAAAAAGAGGGACTGTCACAACCAAACTAAGGGGAGTGAAGAAAGAGCGGAGAGTCGAGTCAGTGTGCCACTGACCGGCCATGCATGAGAAATGGAACCATTAATCATGGAGGGACAAATGGGAAATGTGGGGCCTCAGGCCACCCAATCCCGATGATGTATTCATTAGGTAGTCTTTTCCATTCTTTCATTCTACCCTTCTACTGCTCTTCTACTGCTCTTCTACTAAGTACATACTTTGTATAGCTTGTAGTGTAGAGTTTACCCCTCGACTACCATTCATCCCAACTCTAATCCTCACGGCGAGAGAGATTCGAGTGCAACTTATGCTCCCGCATGCCCATGCTGACCAACGCTCCCAGCACCGCCAATCCGAGCAGTGTAAGGAATACCGCCCGTAGGGAGTCAATATACGCATCCAAGACCCCTGGGACCCAATCCGCGGGGAGACGGTGGATCTCATCCAGACTGTCTCGGATCTTAGAGATCAGCTCTCCCGCATCTTCCCGATCGCCAAATCGTCTCCAGAGCCCCGACTTCAGAATGTTCTGGAAGACGGCGGAGGCCACTGTAATGCCAATCGTGCTACCCGTGCTGCGAAAGGCGTAAGATGCAGAGGTGATAACGGCATGATGTTCGTGGTCCACGGCAGAGATCAGTGCCACCAGGGTAAGAGTCAGCATACTGCCGTAAGCCGTGCCCATCAGAAAGAAGTAGATAAACGGGAGCCATGCCGGAGTCGTGAGCGACAACGTGCTGATCAGGATGGAAGCGATGACCAGAAGAGTCAGGGTGATGCGGACAAACACCTTGTAGCGCCCGGTGGAGCGCATGAGAACGCCAGCCCCCAGCGAACCAATGGACGTTCCAATGGCTTGCGGAATCAACCGCACGCCGGCGGCGGTAGCGGAGAGGCCCTGGACCTGGAAGAAAAAGGGCAAGTAGAACAAAAGCCCGAAGACGGTCATGGTGCCGAACCAATTGGTCAAGCAGGCGGAAAAGACCGTCCGGTCAAGAAGGAGCCGGACTGGGATGACCGGCTCCGACGCAATCTTGGCCTCGATATAGAGGAAGAGGGCAAAGGACACGGCGGCTAGCGGCAGCGAGACCAGGATGAGCGGGTGCGTCCATGGCAGTTGGTTTCCACCCGTGTTGAGTCCGAGCAGAAACAAGACAAGCGTGGTGACCAAGGTCACCGCTCCGAGGAAGTCGACCCGTTTCAGTTTGGCATCGTCGGTGTCCTTGACTGGCACTTTTACCATGACAGTCACCAGAATGCCCGACACCACAATGAAGGGCACTTGGATCAGGAAAGCCCACCGCCAGCCCAGCGTGTCGTTGATCCATCCGCCAAAGACACCACCCAGACCACTTCCAGCACCGTAGCAAATGTTACCAATGCCCTGCCAGATTCCTCGCTTCCGGAGCGGAACCAAGTCCGAATTGATGATGGTCGAGATGGCGGTCAGACCACCTCCTCCAATGCCCGCAATGACACGACCCGCTATGATAGCACCTTCGCTTTTGGCGAGTCCACACATCAGCGTCCCCGCGGCGAAGAAGACATTCGAGAATACCAGCCCTGCCCGACGAGAGAATATATCCGTCAGTCGACCGCTCAGCGGCTGGAAGGCGGCATTGGATATCAGGTAGGACGTGGCCAGCCACGATAGCAGGGACAAGGAGTGGAAGGACGAGGAGATTGGAGCGCTCAACGTTGCGACAATCGTGGTATCTAGTTACCGGTAAGCTAGGGAAGTGGCAGAGAAATTGAAGAGAAGGTCACGTACCCAAGGCAGCAAGGAAGACGCCAACCCAGACACTTCCCATCACCAGGATCAGCTCCCTGGTGGTGGGTTCGTCGGCTAACTGAACCGGAGAGTCACCCGGCTGATTGAGATCATCTTGCCTTTGGTCCCCAAGAAGAGGGGTCTGCTCCGATACCGGCCTTGTGGACGGGACATCTGCTGCGGATTGACCAGGGGACATCTCTATATTAGTATCGAGGTCGATTCACTGTACCGCGACATCTGACAGCGCGGGAAGGTGGGAGGTACTCCAGATAGAGTGCAAGGATGACGATACCTTATCTCCCGCGCGGCAAGGCGGCAGAGCGATCGGTGGTTCAGGTTAGTTAGTCAGCCATCTTTCATTTTGTTTCCGTTCACCAAACAACAACAAGTAAATGAATTAGGAACTTTCTTCACTCCAGAGATAAGAGCATAATGCCCAGACTTTAGAGATATCATCCATGATGTCCGAGGGATTTCCCGCAAGGTAGCCTTCTACCCCTGTCCCAATCATCAATCATTGAGACCTGTTTAGTCATGAGTTTCTTTCTGTTGCCGAAAGCCCTAAGCTACTTGCACCCGGAGCCTCTTACCCCTGACGAAATGAACGGAGTTGGCCATCGCTCTCGCGCATAGCCTTTTTATGGACTAGACGGTCAGACCTATCAATCCGGCACCCATGCCAGCCGTCACTACCTAGTCACTAGTGATCCAATAGATGACTTGATGACCTCAGGGTGTTGAGAAGGCCTTGAAAAGAACCAAGTGCGAGGACGGCGCGATCTTGAACCGAATGGCAGCACAGACATCGGATGAAACAAGATTTCAACGCTTCTCGCAGTTATTAAGCGATCTCCTCATGAGACAGACCCTTGCCAGTTGGACGGCCCAAGATGCATTTTACGCAGCCAGCCCGAAATGAAACGACTGCGATAGATGAAAAGTAAAAGATTGGAGGGGCCTCAAATGGACCCTGGGGAATCTTAAGTTGTTTTTTTTTTCCCTCTCGCTTCGCACCGCTGTAAAAATCTACAAGGTCAAGAGGCTTGCATTGCAAACCTGGCTGTGGTCAAGTTGAATCCATGTTTAGGGCAATTTCCGTGACTTCATATAGATGACCCCACCAGAGCAAGTGGTTTGGCTCAAATAGCTTCGAATAAGCGTATTATCAGGACCTTCCTTTAAGTAATAGTGGATCAGTAGCTCATTTGCTTCTATCATCATCGGTTTACTAAGTCGTCAGATCCTTCGAGCAGCATTTAGAAAAAGTTTTCTGACAGGTTAGAGCTTTGTATTCCCCCCCTGAATTGAAAGTCGTGTTCCCGTTTGGACCAGCAGTTTAGGAGGTTAGGGAGTATAGGCGATGGGGGGGGGGGGGGGGGGGGGGGGGGGGGGGCGAGAGTTAGGGTTTCCCGAAATCGCAACAACTCATCTCCGGTCAACAACAAGCTGGGACGGGCGATTTAGGAATTATCTAGTTTACCAACGGACCTACACCAACGGTGCAAAGGAAGCCACCATGGCAGAAAGAGAATAGTCGGGCCCAGATCGACTGGTTCGTTGTCAATAGATAGATGATGGGGTGACTCTTCGTCCGTTCTCGAACCATTCGGAGTCGTCCACCAGCTCGCCTTTCAAACGGAGCACTACCAAGTTTAGTCAATTGGTCCATGTCAAATCTTTTCCCTTTTATTCTCCCCTGATGGGCACGGTGGACCTGAAACAGGCGCCTGCGGGGTCGTGACGGTGGAAAATGAAGCTTGCAGAGAGAAAAAAAGGAGTCAAAAGGGACGTGGTGGTGCTAATGAAAAAGAAAAAGAAAGGAGGCAGCAATAGCTAGGCAAATTACGGAGTGGACAGGCAAGCGATCATCACCATCAGGACCGTGCCCCCGTCACGTGGAATACAAATACCTACTGGGAGATGCGAAATCATTGTCTGCTTTGTTCTTTGTTCTCTGTTCTCTAACCTCAGTCACTCTTTTAACCACGTCCTCAACAACTTCATCGTCGTGATCTTTAGCCGGTGACCTGCCAGGCTTCAACTACTCGCTTCTCTTCTACCATCAGTTAATTCTACCTAATATTTCCATATTGTTCATAATGGGTAAGTGCCATTGCCTGTTTAATCTGAACTGATGAGAAGAATATCAGCTAACGTAGAATATAGCGCCGGCTTTCATTGCTAAGTTGAAGACCAAGCTCAAGTCTATCTTCAAGAAGAAGAAGACCGACCAAGAAAACCCCGAAGCTACTCCTGCTACTGATGTTGCTGCTGCGGAGCCCCAGACCGGTGCGTAAAGAGATCATGAATGACTTATGGGAGCCCTGATGGCTAATGATACCAGATGTCCCCGCTGAGACCCCCGCTGAGGGAGCGAAGCCGGAGCCTACTGAGCCTGTGACATCCTCAACTGCTCCGGTTCTGGAACTTAACACGGGCGCACCCGCAGAAACCGTGGCGGAGGACCACGCCGCGGAGAAGAAGGCCGAGGCTGCTGCTGAAGCTGCTGCTGACAAGCCTGCCGAGACTGTTGGACAAGCAAAGGGTAAGCCAGCCATAACCCGACGACGAGGCCTTGACTAACAGCCTGCGTCTAGCCGAAGAGTCCAAGTAACCGAACTCATGCCGATGAGCGATGCGTCGTGATCTCCACGCATCTTCCATTCTTTTACCCTCGAATTCCTTAATACCTTGCATCTCATACCCAGCATTGACTGCTACCGATTTTCCTTGTGCTCTGTGGCCGATACCATCTTCTCAAAATACCCTATCTTGTTTCTGTTAGCTTGGCATCCTTCCATACCGTTTTAATCGTCTGAACCGAACTCAGAATAGACCGACATGTGCCGATTTAGTCAGTCGCAGTAGAAGTGTAGAATCCGCAGAAGAAGATAATTGTTGGAACATGATATCGGCACGGGTATCATAGGCTAAGAATGAATGGGAGACATAGTACACTTTCGAAAGGCCTCAGTCACTTCCTCCATCCGAGGAAGCACCGTCCTCCACCCCAGCAGGTTGTGCAGCTTGACCTTCGGCGGTGCCAGCGGCAGTGGCGGCAGCTGCTGCAGCGGCCTTTTGTTCTCTGGCCTTTTGTCTCCGTTTGAGCTTCTGCTCGCGATTCTTGCGGTTGCGTTTCTCCGCTTTACGTTTCTCTTCCTCCTCTTGCCGCTTCTTCGCTTCATCCTTGGCCGAACGGCGTTTCCGCAGCTGGATGCGCCGCTTCTTTCCGGGCTTTTTGCTCGAAACGGGGACTCTCTCGGGCGGATCGACCACACAAGTCGTCGGCTGGCTGTCGATATCACCTGCACTCTTTGATCCCTTCGCCGTCTTCTCACTCTTCAGATGAACCACTTTCCAGGGAAGATAACAACCAGGCTTCGAGAAGCACAGTTAGCAAGCGTGCTCCCCACGTCACAGCGCTCAAGAGAAAAGAGGTTGGATACTTACCCACGGCACCTGAGCGAACCCCAGCATCTGCAGCCCAGATACTGCCACCTCCTCAAATTGCTGCCTCTTAGCTCTGAGGATCTCCTCCTCCTGGCTGTCCGCCTTTCCCCCCGTCATCGACCCCGGCGCGGTGAAGTAGTGCCCATATCCGCGGAAGGGGTTCACCAAGCGACCATCCTCAAGACCTCCAGCCCCAGGAGATGGAGACCGGACCCGGATTCGTAGTTTCTGCGCCACCCCCGCCGCAGCGGCGGGGTCCGTCACCTTGTTCTCGTTTGCGTCCTTGCCGTCCGACGTCGCACCAGCCAAGGGTTTCGTGGCTGTCGCCGGGGCAGGAGCACTGAACAACCGGAATTCGAATTCTTGCTCCTCTTCATCCGCGTTGTGCTCGTTGTCCTGTGGTTGGGTGGATTCAGGGGCGGCGTATGCGGGTGCGATCAGGGCGTCGAGATCGAGCAATGCCCCAAGGCGCTGCTGGACATCTGGAAGCGCGGATTCCGGGGGCGGCGATGCGGGAGGAGATTCTGAGTCTCTGGAGAGTAGCTCATCGCGTCGAACGCTAATACGGGAGCTCTGTTAGTGGGATTGTGGATTGGAGGGCACTGAAGAACCGCAAGTCGTGACATCGGCATACCGTTTTGCCATAGGAAGGTCAAACATGGTGTCGGTTTCGGGAAGTGGTCACCAGTCGGATAAGAGAGATAAGCAAGCTAATGCTTTCTTTAGAAGGAGAATCGATCGCGTTACAGATCTGTTTGTTTATCTGCGCTGCGAGCTGGTGGTGACGGTGACTCGTTGCCGGTTGGTTGGTTGGCGGGTTGGCGGTGGAAATGAAAATTGTCGGTCGTCGGCCGCGGACAGCTTTATTTCCACCGGTGGTTTTCTGGTGCGGCCACGGCCCCGGAGCATTGGCTGTATGCATCGCGCTTGTTCAATTGATTGTTGATTTCAGGAATTGATTGGACTGGAGCTCTGCCTCCAATCTTGTGTTGGTTATTAGAGTACCTTTGTTTGCATCAATTACTACTGGTACAATTACATCTACATCCCTCTACCTACCTAGCACTCTTATTTTGAGGAGGGAGTATTCACTGTGCTGCTACTGTGTACCTAGTAACTTACTGTATAGTGGCTGGATGGAGCGCTAGCACCACGCACGGGCCACATGTGTCGGACGGATTAGGCATAGAAGGAAGAGCGCCAGCCCGTGGCATTCATGAGGTTCCCGGATAACTTGCTCCACCCACGGACGCCTCACTATCTCAACTTGTACAACCACCACACCACCAGCTTCATCCACCACCACCACCACCACCCACACACAACCCCTCCTTCACCTTCAGTATCACCGCCTGGTGCGCTCCTGTACATTGCACTCCGCAACCAACCTTCTTTTGAATTGAGACCGTCTCTCGTTTTCCAGCTCGCTTTATCGCCCAGTTTCAATCCGTGTTATCTCACATCCCCAGCCAACGTCACACCACATCCAAAAACAAGATACTTTCCTCTCGCCTTGACTAGAATACACCATCACCAGAGCCAACCAACCATAAACAATCACAATGGGTATTTGCGCCTCATGTCTGGGGCGTAGTCCCCCAAAAAGCCAAGATGTACGTTTCCCATACCCCCCCCTTCAACTCCATGTCTTCTCCTTAGCCAGACATTGCGCCGAAAGCTCGCCGCGCAAACCCTTCTTCTTTTCAAAACAACATAAACCCCCGCTAACTCAAACTGCAACACTCATAGGGCGAATCCTCCCGCCTCCTCGAAGAAGACATTTACAACCAACCCGGCTACGGCTACGGATCCCTCAACAACGCCAGCCCCGGCAACCACCCGGATCCGGGCTACCTGAAGCGCGAACGAGAAGCATTAGAAGCCATCTGCCAAAGAGCCTCGGAGTAAGCGCAACCCACAGCTTTCCCTACTAGATTTGTATTGGTGCGAGCGAGCGAGCGAGCGAATCTGAATGACTTACTGGAAATCTACAGCTCCGTCATCGACATCTGGTCGATCCAACCCCAGCCCCATCTCCAGCCGCATGCAACCCTCCCCAGCGCCGTTGTCGCCCCCTCCACCTCGACCTCCGAAGCCCCTCCGCCCGTCAAGGTCACGAAAACGGACACGACCCCCCCGCGCGCGCCGCGCCGATCCGCCGCATCGCCGAAACCCGGCGGGACGGTCCCGAAGCATTGGGGGGAGGTGGTGATCAACACGCGCAAGAACCGGTCGCGACCTGGTTCGAGCACGGATGAGGACGCGTCGAGGGATGTCTTTGGGGTGTTGAAAGTGACCTAAACCTCGGAGAAAAGAATTGATCAAAAGTAAACCCAAACTGGGGCGGGGAAAGGCAGGGGAGGAGGAGCAGCGCACGGACGTGTTTCTGTCTGAGCTGAAGAGCAGTAACAGCGAACGAGCAACACTGCGCCAGCTCTTTGCGAGCTGTTGCTGAAAACGACATAAGCAGCTTGACTCAAAAACGAGGGTCGCCAAAGACACTTTTCCTCATCGGTCGATAATCCCCCCTCTCTCTCTCTGCCTTCCTCATACGCATCCTCAAACTCATCTTGCATTTTTCATGGGTCGCCGGGCGACGACGGGCGTTTTATTGTCAATCTTTTTGATCTTCCGTTTTCTTGCCCCCCTTCTTTGGAGCCTTCATATCTAACTTTCTTCTCCTTCTTCTTCTTCTTCTTCTTCTTCTTCTTCTTCTTCTTCTTTGCCGTCATCTTCTGATGGTAGATTCCCATGTTGGTCATCTTTCCTTTCCCCCCCTTTCATAATACCCTGGCTTAGCCTGTGTCCTTCCTCTTCATTTCATTCCTCTCTTTGAATGTCGGGTTTCTTTTTTTCTGTTCTGTGGTTGTCATCTTCCTCTCGACTTTGGTCTCTCTGTGGTGTGATGGACGCATGAGCTGTTTTTCCTGCCCGGTTTCTATGTAGTAAGATTGTTGCCCCGGCTACTTCGGCCTGAGGCGCGCACTCCGATACCATCTCAATTGAGATCTATGACATAGACAGTTGTTGTTTGTGCCACTGTGCAATAGACTGTACCAATAGGCATGACAATCTTGGTTTTTATTATACAAATCCATGAGGGTTGGAACTTGCTGTATTATCTCGAGAGAACACGGAGTGTAGGGAAGGATAGAGACAGGTGGGCCGTCACTGGTCGGTAGGTGGGTAATAGTACACCTAAGCTGAGCGCCTTCACAAACCAGCTCCAACCCATCCTACAGCATCCCCAACAACATCCTCATGACGAGGAAGAAAGACATTTCGATTGCACCAGTGGACTTCAGCAGAAAGGGAAAACAAAAAAAGAGAAACTCCGCCATGGAACGCCTTCCAGCCTGACACCGGCATGATCTCACTTGATAAGATGATAAAAATAAATCGCAAATCGCGAGAGGGCAAGGAGAAGATAAGAGGCGGAGAAGTAAAAGGATGAGATAATGCCAATGCGATATAGATGGGAGTATAATGTCCAAATCAGGAGCAAAGAAAGTTCGGGAAAAAAATAAAAAAGGTGACTGAAATCAGTCTAGATGCAAGGGCCTGGTTGCGAAGGAGGAAAGCGGACGACTGGTACAGTACCTCTAGACATCATCCATCGTACCGGCCGGCTCCTCGCCACCGGATTCATAGCTTCCAGCCGAGCTCAGCTCGTCTTCCGACTCGGTGTCTTCGCCGGCGTCGTCGACGGCGTCTTTGCTGGCGTACTTGGCGACATACTCTGTTGAATATGGGTTAGTATGTTTAAGAGTCTGACCGGGGGTGGAGGAATGTATTTCCCTACCTTTCACTTTAGCGTCGTAGGTCTTGGGCTCGCGCATGAGCATGGCTGCTGCTTCGCCGTTGAGAGGGTCGGACGGGTTGGGGTAGCGGAGGAGCTGAGGGAGGAAGACCTCGAAGATGTTGATCATGTCGTACATGGGGGACCAGGTCTGGTTGATGACGTCGAGGCAGACGGAGCCGGAGCTGGGTGGGGAGAAACCAAAGGTGAGTTGGGGCAGGTTATGGGGAAAATCGGACGGTTGGGAAATAACGGTACATACAGCTCATCGATGTTCGGGTGAAAGATCCGGTTGACAAACCCGATGCTGGGGCTCTTGTATGGGTATTGATCGGGGAGTTCGACGTGGATCTTCCAGTGACCACCAGCGAACGGAGCTTGAATTTGGTTAGCAAACTCGACTTGGATTGAACGTGGAATGCGAGACCACTCACTCTCCTCAGGGCCCTTGAAGCGGACGTAGAATTCTTGCCTGGTGGTAGATTAATAAGTCGCGAATCTCGACTGCGAACCCGTGGGCAATGAGACGTACACTACATCGATTGTTAGCAAATGCAAGGCAGCTTGGTCCAGAAGGGCAGCAGCGTACTGTTATCATTGACCAGAGTCACCTCATAGTCACTCATCAACCTATTTGTCCATCAGCATTATGCCTATGTATTCTGTCCCGCTCGAATGTCTTCGTGAATCTATCTCCATCGGCGGCGTAGGTACAAGGGGACGGCGTAAACCGGGGCGCATACATCCTGTGGCCCATTAGTTAGCTATCATGCGATCGCGAGGCACTTATGGCGTAGTATACTTCATAACCTGTCAAAGAACACCACCGTCAGCATTTCCGCCACTCTCGTGACAGGTACGGAAGGAGGATACTCACATCGGTCTCGATTCTCCGCTTAGGGCTGCTCATTTTGACGGATTGGGGGGGATTTGAAATTCTCGTGGGTGATCGTTTCAGTATGGGGGGGAACGAAACCGGGTCTCAGTAAAATCAAGCGACGAAAAATGTCGGTGTTGGAGGTTGAGGTCTTCCCCAAGGTCGAAGCGGGGAAGCAATGAGCGGGGCGAATCTGGGTAGCGATAGGGCAGATGTAAAGGGCCAAGGCGCTGAATTATTGAATCCAGTTGCAGAGAACGCGAATAACGAGTTAGAGGTAGAGAGAGGTGAATTGTTCAGAGAGTCAAGGAGGTTGAGAAAGAAAGAGGGTATGAGGGAGTAAAAGAAGAGGAAGCGGGAGGAGAAAGGGAAGTAGAAGTAGAAGTAGAAGTAGTACAAGAGGAGGGAGCGAAAGATGGATGGAGATGAGGTGACGGAACCGTAGTCTAGTTTTGGCGGGTCAGGCCCGGCAGTCACTCAGTCACTGTTAGGAGGCGGTCAGGCGCTGGGTTCCCTTTCCCGGTTCCATGGAATCATTGTACTGCACTCCGTACTCCGTACTCCGTACATCTACGCCATGCTACACTAGAACAATTACAATTACAATTCCTCATTTTTCAGCCCGCCAGCTATCTCCTGCACAGTGGCCCAAGGCCTAACCCTTCCCAATACACTTAGACCCAACTTTAAGCCGGCAATCCTGCTTATCATTGGCCCAAGATCAGGAGCATACGGATGGGTTTCGGCCTTAGGTGTCAACTGGGTTCGCTGTCATCTGCTCTGCCTCGACAAACGCAATCTATTGAGGTATGCAAATAATTGAACTAGATATCAATATCACCACCACCACCACCACCATCCATCCATCCATCCATCAACATATACTCCTCTTCTAGGGAAGGCTATCGCCACACCTTCGAGTGCTGTCTCGCAGGACACAGAGAGGGATTTTTTCTCAATCCATCTCCACGAAATAAACATGGACTCCCCCTCCCCCCACGGCCCCTCAGCCCGCAACTCCCCCAACCCCGATCAAACCAGCCTCCCTCACAGAGCAGCTAAGCGCACGCAATCATCTGACTCCTCCGCGTCCACTGCGCAACATACCCCCATCCCTGACGACAAGCATGGCGCCGATCTACCGATGAACCTATCCGCCTCCGTGGTGTTGACCAGTCTGCCCCGTGATGCGCATCAAGCATTGGCGGATGCCGAAGCCGTAGACAAGGGCAAAGGCAAGTACAGTGCTCGTCGTATTTGCCCATCTAGCAAGCATCAAGCCTCAGCTTCCCCAACCCCCCAATCCGTGAAATCCACTTTGCAATGATCAGCGGTCACCGACCCGATCGATCGGTCCCACAAGCCAAATCGCCCATCGCCCACCTTTTGCCTTCCGTAGAACTTATCGCACTAACTAACCAACCATCCCGCAGTCACGGTGCGATTTCAACCTCTCCCCTCGGCCCCGATTCTCAAAACCCGGGTCTTCAAGGTCAGCGCTTCGCAGAAGTTCGAGACCGTCGTCAACTTCCTCCGAAAGCGGCTGGACTGCAAGGAAACCGACTCGGTCTTCTGCTACGTCAATAGCGTCTTTGCGCCGGGGTTGGATGAAGGGATTGGGGGGCTATGGCGGGTAAGTTCTTCCGGGGGTGTCGCGATGATACGGCCCTTGAACTCTTATCGTTTCGTCTCTAGTGTTTCAAGACGGACGAGCAGCTCATCGTTGCGTATTCCATGACTCCGGCTTTTGGATGACAGACATATCCGGAGTCTAGGTTGATGTTGAAGGAGTGAAGGAGTACGTACTGCATGTCTATCTTACATGTTTGTCCGCTGAACAACACGACTAACAGCACGTCAACTGGCCTTAAAGGCACGATAATCTTGACGATATTATGAACAGAATCTCCTATGGGAAGATGATTATGGGAACATGGAAATGAAAAGGTATCTATACAAAAGTAGACTTGCGCGCATCAACAAACGACAGGGAATCCCACCGGGGTATGTAAGGGAATAGAACCGCGCCAATGAATCCGATTGATCAACGTTTCTGGTTGTCCGGGCCCTCTTCGACGATCCTCTCGAACTCGGCCAGCTCCTCCTTCGGGATAGCATAGGTGTACTCCTCCGACGGATACGCGCGGCTCTTGACCTCGTCGCGATACTGCTCGATGCCCTTGATGGCCTCGCCCCAGACATCGGCGTACTTCTTGACGAACTTGGGGAGGAAGCGGCCCGGCGGGAAGTTGCCGGTCATGTCGATCTGCACCAGCACCTGGCCGGAGCAGCCATTTCCGGCGCCGATGCCGATGGTGGGCACGCGCAGCTTCTGGGTGACGATGGCGGCGATCTCCGCGGGC
The DNA here is from genome assembly GCF_003184825.1 of Aspergillus fijiensis CBS 313.89. Classification (NCBI taxonomy): domain Eukaryota; kingdom Fungi; phylum Ascomycota; class Eurotiomycetes; order Eurotiales; family Aspergillaceae; genus Aspergillus; species Aspergillus fijiensis. The sequence goes on along the minus strand of NW_024468999.1, from coordinate 296,897 downwards.
ACCGCCTCGACGACCATCATGAACGCGCCGGCCTCCTGCACCGCCCGCGCGTCGCGCAGCAGCCGCAGCGCGCCCGCCGTCGACTTGCCCTGCACGCGGAACCCGCCCAGCGAATGCTGCCGCTGCGGCGTGAGCCCGACGTGTCCGACCACAGGGATCCCCGCCTGCGTGATGCGCCGGATCGTCGGCGCCATCTCCTCCCCACCTTCGATCTTGACCCCCTGCACCCGCCCTTCCTTGACGATGCGGATCGCCGACTGCAACGCCTGCTCCGGAGAGACCTCATACGACCCCATCGGCAAATCGGCCACCTAACCCAGATACACAGAAATTAGCTCACAGATCACAAATCCGACTTCTCTCCTTTCCCGGCATCCTCCCTCATATCCTTAGACATAAGTAAGGGTGTAAAAAAACATACCGTAAAAGCCCCCTTCACCGCCCGCGCCACACTCCGACAATGCAGCAGCATCTCCTCCATGACGATCTCGCTCGTGTCCTCCATCCCCAGCGCCACCATCGCCAGACTGTCCCCGACCAACACCACGTCCATCCCTGCCGCCTCGGCCACGTGGCCCGACGGGAAGTCATGCGCCGTCAGCATCGTGATCGGCTCCCCGCGCTTGTACATGCCCCGCAGCGTCTGCAGGGTCACCTTCTTCCGGGCCGGGGCCGCGCTCGCCGCGCCCAGCGGAGAGTGCGAGCTGTGTCGAATTTGGTTCCGTGGTAACCCATGTTGCGGAGAGAGGTGGGTTTGCGTGAGGGTCGCGGCGCGGGCGAGGACGGGGAGGGGGAGGGGGAGTGTTGGGGTAGTCGTCGTAATGGGGCGGGAGAGAGAGCCGCAGACAGAAGAGGGGATTGACCGGCGGAGGGGGAGGAGGAGGAGAGCCGAGGGGGTTCTTGACGAAGCCATTGCTTCTGTTTGATGTTGTACAACCGAGCAAGAAAAAAAACGTTGGAGGTGAGGGGAATTAGTAGGAAGTGAGAGGAGGACGAGAGCTCGGTGAAATTTCCCCGCAGCACCAATCCACCGGTCCAGAAAAGCCCAGGGTATTTCAACAGTAATCAGTCAGATGAGAGAGGCGAATCTGACACCCAAAAAGAATAACAAAGATCCGAATGCGGCAAACGGAGTCGGATTGAAGTAGTGGAAAAGTACTGTGTAAGGCGAGTGCAGTGTGCTGTGACGTCGTCGCAAATGATCTCTCTTTTTTTTTTTTTTTGCCTTCCGGCGGGCCAAATTGTTGAAGGTACTTCCGTACTGTACCAGATAGATCAACGGAGCTTGAACGGCAAAGCTACCCCAGGTACCTCTCCCAGAAAAAAAAAGAAAAAAAAAATTGAGTTTGTAGGTAGCTAAGGAGATTATTCAAAGTATGATCATAAACAATTATTCCCGCAGACTGCCCGGTATTTCTCAGACTTTATACCACCGACCCTATGTAAGCTGTGCTGGTATATGCAGCGTAGTCCCGAGCATCAGGGAGGGAATGATTCCGAGGTCCCGAGGCGTAACAACAGGACTGTACAGTGTACACCGCTTGGCTAGGTAGTTTCGATATACTACACAAGCTACAGCGTAAACCTCAGACTCGGTCGCAGATGGACTGATATCTACGGCGTAGATTGTTGATTGTTGAGAAAGTGAACTGGGGTCGCGTGCTGGTATATGCGGCGTAGTTGAAGTACTCCTCCAACTTTCAGCTCCAAGTTCCTTTTGTCCGATTCTGCCGGTCTTAATGTGCCGTGTCGGGGCGCTCGGTGGGTTGCCACTGAGACTTATTGGTCGGAGAGGGGGGCGGTGGCTTCTCCGCCGGGGGTTTGGCTTGTTCCGGTGCCGATGAGGGGTGAAGCAAATGGGCCGAGGCATTTTGGGAAGGTCCGGGGTGGTATGACAGGACCAGGACCAGGACTGCCTCAACAGTTGGGAGTTGACAGAGTCAGTCATCCTATCTTGGCAGTGGACAGTAGAAGAACACTAAGTTACAGGCTATATGCTACCACTACAGTCCTTGATACGTGTTAAACCCCCGAGTAATTCATCAAGTATTCCATTCCTATGTAAATTGTGGATAAGAGCTGCTAACCAGCTTACTAGCCCTACTTACTATAATAGAAAACGTACCAAGCTACCTAGGTAGCCAGTCAGGCCTAGGTCCAGTCCATCCCTCAGGGACCTAGCAATAGCCACAGCAGAAGGGAACGGACAGCAGGAAAGAGATAGACACAGACAACCACCGAACGTAAATGCAAAGCATCAAGCATCAACACCAATCCAGGAATGCAGCCCCTTGTATGCAACCCCCATGAAACACATCAACCCATGATTGAACCGAGAATAGAAAACACAAGTAGAAGAGTAGACGACCGCAGGCAAATGGAAAGGGGGGAGAAGAGGACGAAACAGGCGACGTTGTCAGTCACATTGCGTTCGGTTACCATCGCGAATCTTATCACTGAGGTCGGACAGCTCGCCTCCTGCAGCTGAAGCGTGACCGCATGCATGATTGCAAGACAACGCCCTGCAGCCCGCACAGCCTCGTGCCCGATCCCCTGCTTTCCTGACTTCAGCTGCCACGTGGGCCTTTCCAAGAGAAGAACTTCCGCCGCTGTCAGGGGCCGTTCCATGCACATGCGCTTGCCTCATAGGTCAAGGACGGACAGCACGAAACACTGCCAAAACCCAAAGACGCCAGGTGTCAATGAACATGCTGGCTGGGGATGTGAATAGCAATAAACATAATAAGAAATATAAGGAAGAAGGACGGGCAGCTCTGAAGAATATAGACAACGCTAATGCATCATCAGCTGACGATGAGGGGACCTGCTCGGAACCGCATGCAGGGGTGTATGTGTGTCATTCGACGAAAGGGAAAGGTGCTAAGGCCCATCGTATATTATCCCTTGCTGAGCATTGGGGAAAGCAACACGGCGACTCATGTGATGATTCGAGAAATGCGATATATTGTACATATCATATATCCACCTTTTTTACTGTATTCTCGTGCCAGACCATTACAAAGCAAGCTTAGGCTTGAGGGGTCTCTCCAGCTGGATGAGCAAGGAATCGAGTTCAGCCCAGTTAGCTCTGTTGATAGCGAATTTGCGGTGCTTTCGAGTCATGATGTGCTAAACAGCGGTCAGTTGCTATCTTCAAACGCGGTTCGGGAGGTCTCACCTCATCAAAGTCATCGAATTTATCCCGGCAGTTTTCGCAATAACCTGGCTTAGGGTCTCTCCGTCGCTCCTTTTTCTTCGGGGTGGTCCCCTTTCGGGTACTCGCGAGTCGCTTAAGTGCCCCGGTGCCCTCTAACTGCGCCGTCTCTTCCTCAAACACATTCACAGCTTTCTCCGTGTGGCTTAAATTACTCGGTCGATTCTCATGGGTTCTCGGCTTCAAATTCGTGTTCATGTTCGTGGTTTGGTGCGATAATGGCACCGTGCCAGCGGCAATCACCCCGTTCCCTTTCTCGAGTACCTTCCGCTTCAATTCATGGACTTCTTTGCTCAGGCCAGCCTTAGCCCCGGGTGCAGCGGCAGTCGAAGATACCATTTGGGAGCGGATGGCAGAGGTGATGTTCGAGGGCTGCACCCCTGACGCTGCAGGTTCACGGCCATGGAAGAATGGACCCGTGCGCTGCATTGGAGGTGGGCAGAAACTCTCTGAGCTCTTCCTAGGCGACGGTGGTCTAGCCGGCTGCATCTCCTGCATCTCAGGCTGGTTTGGTTCGCAAATGACCTCTGCGGGGCTATAGTCCGGTGTTGCCTCCTCAACTTCATCTGGGGTCTTGGTGATCTCCGGCACATTCAATTTCGTATCTCGGAGTTCTTGGATGGGGACAGGTTTCGGCACCGGCTTCTTCTCCTTCTCGCGTTGACGGGCGCGTTGTCGGTCCAGCTCCTTCTTCGTAGGCGGCTCGTCGATGAACGGACACTTGCCCAGGGGTGCACTTCTGAATTGCGGCCAGGTCCCATCCTGCCGTCTGGCAACCCTGGCGTACTCACGGACCATGACAGGCCGGGTCTTTTCATCCATGTCATGAACGTAGATAAAAGGGCCTTTGAACAAGATCTGCTCCTTGAGAACTGAGTGAGGATTCCGGTCAGACGGACCGTTAAGCTCATTTTGAAGCACTTGTGAGAGGTCGTTTTCCCCCTTGACCCTGGTGTGGCCAGTGACGGCATTTGTAGTTCGAGTCGAACCCGTATGGCCCGCGATATCCCCATCATTAATAGTAGCAATCATCCGCTGGAGTTTTTCGATAGCCCAGATCTTCATGCGCATTTGCCGGGCTCGGTGCAGCACATCCATTCCCCTCTGTTCGCGCCGTGCATCGTTCTTAAGGGACATGTGAAGGTGGCTTTCGGCGCTCTTATCAAGTAGAGACGGATTGACGGTCTGCAAGGTCCCATCCGCATTCAATTGTTCTGTAGGTTCCGCGTTGATCTCGGTCGGGGTCACGGTTTCATTTTCAGGGGGGATTGGGCGAGAGGTCACGACGTGGCTCACTTGACGCGAGAAGAATTTTTCTTCACGCTATGAAAGGTCAGCAAATGTGTCAATGGCACACGAACGGACATATTCAAGGCATGAGTACACCTTGAGCCCCTTTTAAAGGCTCTCCGGTGCTACTGAAAATCGAGGTGGGCTGGGGGCAAGCAAAAACTTACAGCTCCTAGAGCCAGAACCTGTCTTGAGCATTTGCTTCGAACATCCTCCGGGATACTGTCGAAGTAGAAGACGAATTGAGGGAAAGCCTTTCGGTAATGTCTTTGCCACTGTCGCATGGCATCCAGCGTCTCAGCGGACGGCTTGTCGTTTCTGGTAACTTTTTGTTGACTCTGACGTTCCTTGTCCCTGACGGCAACCAACTTCCTCTCGAACGCGCTGGGCTGAGCATTGTTGGTCCGACGTGTAAACAGCTTCGAGTCCGGGTTCTGCAAGGCGGAAGTTCGGGGACGGGTGGGTGATCGAGCCTCCGGGTCCTGGCCATCGACTACCTGCTTCTTCGGAGGAGGCTGGCCGTAAGGGATGTCAAGCTGGGTTGACGCCGCCCGGAGACGTTTGGCCGGCACGAGGCCTGACCTGTGAGGGGAATTGGTAGCATTCGGCACGTTTGCGAGTGGTCGGCGAGTCGACATATTAAGAGTGGTTCGAGGGGAGGGTGGGATGAATACTGCTGCCATGTGGTAAAAATAGCGGCAGCACTATGAACGAGGAAGAAGAGTAGGAGGAGTAGGTTGGAAGAGCAATAAAGGAGGGGCACTCCAGACGAGCACGCGATGGGATTACACGTCTCGACGAGCAGGGAGCTCGATCAGAAAAGGTCCATTGTCCACGCGATTTATACGATAGTAACAGGGAGTGAATGTGACCAAATGAGACTTGGATGGTCCCTTAATTAGAAGGGGATCCGACCAACAATCCCAAGGCTAAAGAAGGAAGAGTAGGAGGGCAAAGAGAAGTAGGGGAGGAAGAGGAGGAGGAGGAGTAAGTAGAGTGGTTGGTGGTTGGTAGTGGTGGTGGTAGTGGTGATGATCGAAGAGAAGAGCCAGGCTAAGCGTGTCAGGGAAGGTTGGTGGAGAACGGGCGGGTTTGTTTTGGCTCCGGGATGTGCGCCTGACAACAAAAGGCGTGCGCGAAGCATGAGCCCTGCCTCCTCCAAGAACATTCTTAATTAATTCCCTCGCTATTCAGGCTCTTCACTGATTGCCTGATGCTCAGAGTGAATCTATCTCCTTTCCTTGATTCTCACCTGTGAACAATCTGGTTGTATCTTCGACTCACGAATTCGTCTTAATGAGCCAAATTGACCAAACCTGGACGCGTCCAGACAATCCCATTGATGCATCACGAAATGTATGACGTCTATCCTAGCACCAAAACTTGGTTTGTATGTTTACCTGCACCTGAACGAGGTCATACCTCTAAAAATGGGAGAGTTGGTTTCTAGTTTACAATTAAATCGAAGGGTATCTATCCAATGTTCCTGTTTCTTCTATCCTAATCCCGAAGGGCTTCAATGTCTTCGACCTAAAGTAGCACCCAGCGCGTCAGCAACAAATCAAGACCGATGAAAAGCAAAGCTTACCTCTTTCACAGCTTCTGTAGTCAGAACGATAGGGTTCTCGTCACCGATACAAACACTATCCTCAATGCGAATACCGATTCCGCGGAACTTCTCCGGCCAACGGTCGCTTTCGGGAACATACAGGCCACTGGGAAGAAGAGTATTAGTGTGAACATAACAGAACTGGGCAAGAGATACGTACGGCTCCACTGTGATACACTGTCCTGCCCGCAGAGTATAGCCACGAGAATACCCCGAGCAATCATGGACATCAAGCCCAACATAGTGTCCCACGTGGTGAGGGAAGAGGATTCCCATGGCCTGTCTCAGATCAGTACCTCGAACACTAGATTAAAATGGCGTAAGGCGGCACTTACATCGCCAGAGACATCAAATCCGAGTTGTATCAGCTGTTCCCGCAGACCGTTCTCAGCAATCGTATGCAACCGATCCAAGCTCACCCCTGCATCTTCCCTGCAGAGGGAGAGACAGTGGCGGTGCACGCTCAGGACCGCGTTGTACAGGTCCTTCTGACGGTCGGTGAATTTGCCATTGACAGGCCAGGTTCTCGTAATATCAGACACATATGTGCCCGTTTCCTATGACACTGTCAGTGCTTGCTTTAAGAGCTCCTTTGGAGAGGATACTCACTCCGCCTCCGTCAACAAGGACCATGTCTCCATCCCTGGATGCTCGTATTAGAACATCACTTGGTTAATACGACCGCATATACTTACCGGAGCACATCGTCATTTCTAGTGTAGTGAATGCTCAAGGCATTCTAAACATGTTAGGGTCGGTCTGTCATCAAGCATTAGGTGGATTGAACTTACGGAGCCACCCGCAACAACCGGGACAAAGGCACTGCCATCGCAACCATTGCGTCTGAAGTTATACTCGAGGTATGCGGTCAAGTCTCTCTCCTTGGTGAATGTCTGCCTCATAGCTTCAGTGAACGCTCTGCCGGAGGCCTGTCCCACCCGGCGCATCTGTACGACCTCGTCTTCGCTCTTGAAGACTCTCATCTCATTCAGTATCGGCTTCAGTGGCTTGACCTTGCGGTAGTCGACCAGTTTCTTCAGCTTCTCGGAGGTAGCAGTGGGTCCGTAGAGGAAGCGATGAAGGGACGACCGCCCGGGGTTCAAGGCGGGAATATCCGTATAGATCGCCGTAGCATCCGACAGAATCTTGGGTAGCAGATCTCCAATGCGATCGATGTCCCCTGACTAGAATCCAGTATGTCATCAGCGCCCGATTCGTTCTATGTAACGGTACAAGCATCCCTACCTCGTCCGCGTTGAAAACATCGATAGCAGCACGGGTGCCTGACCTGGCTCCATCCCAGAGTTCGGCCTTCGCGTCCTTCTCGCGCACGTATAAATGGAAGAGATGATTATTCCCTGATCCGTCATTTGCTGCCAAAGGGTTAGCACAGAGTACCCTCGGCCTGTTTCGTTCGTATTCCACCATGTCAGAAACGCACCGACGATAGCCAGCGCACTGGGTTCGTTGAAGCCAGTAAGATAGAAGAAATTGGAGTCTTGACGGTATTCATTGAAGATTCCCGCTGCGCGATAGGTGACCTCCGAGGCAGCCAGCACGGCTACAGCATGCTTGGGTAATTTGTTTGCGAGTCGCGAGCGGCGCTGGGCGTATTCGAGGGCGGTGATTCCGGGGGTCACTTATTCAACAGGACCATGATCAGTACCATGGCACAAGATAATGAAGGAGCATAGTACAGAGGCTCAGCTCTACTCACATTCACCCGGGTTCAAGATATGAGGATGTGTCTCGTGAAGCGGTTGACCGAATTTGAGTTCTGCGGCGGAGATGGAAGCATAAGTTCGGCGAAGCGCAAGACGCGGTTGACGCTGTTTGAGCACCGAACAGCTAGAATGCGGTAGGACAGCGGAGGGCATCTGGCGGGGGAGGTAGCGAGGCCATTGGCGGAGAAGTACGTTGCATGTCGACATGCTTATTGAAGTACCACCATTGAAGGTGCGTCGAAGGCGCTTATCTCGAATTTCGCGTACGGCGTATGGTTCGGATCTTACAACGGTGATCTCCAACATCCGGGGTCCCAAGGTTTCTGTTCCTGCCTCAGGCACAGATTACATGCTCGGCGCTGCCGGCCAATCAACGTCAAGTAGTTTCCGATTGTTTCCTCCATCGCTGTTTGGATTGGCCGTGGCTTCACAACCGCAGTATCTCGGAGTTGAGAGACGTACCACAGCCCATGCTTCTTATTACTGAGAAAAGTAGTCGATTGCGAATGGATCATAAGTGATAATACTACCATGTGTATACCATGTGAAGCTGCTTACTGGAAGAGTGGACCTAATCTTTTATAGGATTATGAGTGACTCATGAACAATTTAAATACCTAGTAATGTCTGGGCTCAATCAACGCCAGTAGAAAGAACACTACTTCATCCTTCCATTCTTTCTGTACTGTACAGCGTCAAACCCAGATTATCTGCTTGATTTTCATTAAACTTGCTGGGAACAAACCAACAAAATGGGAAGGACTCTAACATATCCCAAGAAACCGTCAAACACCGTCAACCGCTACAAACATCGAGGTAAGACAGTGCCCAAAGGGAAAGCACAGCTCAGCTAACCACGATTTAGCGACCTATGACCTCGGTGCCATTCATTCTATCATCAACTCCACCCAGGTCCTTCATGTGTCCTTCAGCCCGGGGCCGTCTGAGCCCTTTCCCGCGATTCTACCTATGATCGGGCAGATGGGCTCCTTCGACTACCCATCCGCCAGCATTGACGAGCCTCTGGACTGCTACCTTCACGGCTATGTCAGCTCTCGAATCATGAACCTTGCGCGCGACTCGGAGGGAGAGGGCCTTCCCGTCTGTGTGGCGGCCAGTAAAGTCGACGGGCTTATCCTATCACTGACGCCCAACTCCCACAGCTACAACTACCGCTCTGCCATCATCCAAGGCTACGCGCAGCTGGTCACGGATGAGGCGGAGAAGCTGTACGCGATGGAGCTCATCACGAACTCCGTGCTCGCGGACCGCTGGGCCAATACGCGAGTGCCGCCCGACCGCGCGGAGATGTCCTCCACCGTCATTCTCCGGGTCAAGGTCGTCAGTGGCAGCGGAAAGATCCGCGATGGTGGGGTGTCCGACGAGAAGAAGGATACTGGCAACGAGGAGGTCACCGACCGGGTCTGGACGGGCGTGGTGCCTGTCTGGGAGACGTTTGGAGAGCCTGTCCCGAGTGATCAGAACAAGGTGGCTGAAGTGCCGGGCTATATCAGCGCATTTGTGGCGGCGCAGAATGCGGGAAATCGTCAGTATGCGGAGAAGGCCATTGGGGTCCAGCTGCCGAAAGAGGAGCAGCATTGATATGTGTTGAGTTGGAGTACTTACTTGGATCTGCTTTTTTTTTTCTTTTTTTTTTTCATTGTTGATTTCTTGTTATTGTTCTTAGTCAATGAGCGGGTAGATATTCTTGAATTGATTGTGCATCTGAGCTATTCATAACAAGTTCAAAGTAATGGAGGGTGAGCCGGAATTGCCTGTCGACATTGTGCGGGGTATGGTGAGGGGATCTGGACCTTGATAATGCTACTAGGTAGGCTAGACACAAGACTCTGCCAACCAACCTCTGGGTAATAGGACGAACCACAAGACATGAGTCCTCAAATCTTCTCTCAGAGCAAGTCAAAGTATTAGAGGGGAATAGTTTTGGTATTACACTGATTAATGGATCATGTTGGGGTTAAAGTTCATTATCGCATATACTTCGGTGGCTACCCCACGTCATCGCTTAGCGTCCCCCCTCATCGGAACGCCAACATGCTCTCTCTCAACTTCCAGATTCTTCAAGCGACCGGTCAGAAGGGGAAAGGGTATTCCTCAGTGTGCCTATCTAGAGTCGACTTCTCTCATTGCTGCTATTGTGACTCAATTTGTCCGTAGCAAGGCCGGCTACTAGATACACGGACATACTCCACCTCGTTCCAGAGGCTACCGTCATGGCTTCGTCCCCCATACCAGCAGCAGACCTCAAGTCATTCACAGACCACCTTAGAGGGTGCAAAAGGGTCATTGCCCTTCTAGGAGCTGGCATTTCCGCCTCCTCTGGACTTCCCACCTTCCGAGGTGCTGGCGGAATTTGGCGATCCTACGATGCGACTGCACTGGCAACTCCTGAAGCATTCAACGCCAACCCAGACCTGGTATGGCAATTCTACAGCTATCGAAGGCATATGGCCCTCAAGGCCCAGCCCAATCGTGCACATTACGCTCTGGCCAAGCTGGCCAAGAAGAATTCCAAATTTATCACGTTGACACAGAATGTTGATGGTGAGTCTGACACTGCGCCCCCGAAGAAATGAGGAACAAAGAGAAATTCAAAAATTGTTTTATTCGCACACTAACCAGTTGACTTATTTCCAAAAACGCAGGCCTCTCGCAGCGAGCAGGTCACCCCTCTCACCAGCTCCATCTCCTCCACGGCTCCCTTTTTACTGTGAAATGTACGTCTTTCTACTGCAGCTACTCGCGCGAAAATGACTTTACCGACCCAATCGTGCCTGCACTCGCCCTTCCGAAAGGTGCGGCAAATCTCGATCCATCACCCGAAGATTCGACAGGTGAGCAGGCGTCTCGAGCTTTGGCGGGCGCGCTGAAGGGTGGAGAAGGCGAAGAGACAGAGCTGGATATCTCCGATGAACGGGTTCCTCTACCCGCGCTGAGTCCCGATGTCCTCCCCCGCTGTCCAGAGTGCAAGGAAGGGCTCCTACGGCCCGGGGTAGTGTGGTTCGGGGAAAGTCTACCGCTACGAACGCTCGACTATATCGACAAATGGCTGAGTGCGGACACGGTGGATCTCATACTGGTAATTGGGACTAGCTCGCAGGTCTATCCTGCGGCAGGGTATGTCGATAAAGCGCGTGCAAGGGGTGCAAGGGTGGCAGTCATCAATATGGATCGCAACGATGTCGGGTCTTCTGGGTTGACTTCGAGGGATTGGTTCTTTCAGGGAGATGCTGGAGTCATCGTACCTCAGATATTGGAGCCTATCATTGGCAAGGTATGATAAGGAGGGGGCCCAGAAGAGGGTTCTATCTGGCTATCTAGAATGATTGCATAGCAGACTACGAAAAGAAGAGAAGAGCGGGGTACTGCTGCTTCACCGCAATTTTCTTGTGGATACCACCGTAATACTGTGAATTTAATGGACGTTTCCAAATTGGCTAACCAGTCAACAAGACGTCATGGTTCTTAAGTTTAAGTCCAAGCTCCGATTTCACTCTAAATCCCCAGATTTTCAGCCGTCAAGGCCCTGTGTCGCAGGCTCAAGTTCCATGTTGGGTCCATGCGTCCGAAGCGGTTGCCGGGGCAAAGAGGGGAAACCAAACCAAACAAATGATAGCGCTATCGATAAAATGTGGCAGGCGTCGGCACTAACAAATACGTACTCCGTAGCGGGATCTTCTTTTTGGTCTCCATCTCAGCCCCTCCTTCCCTTCCCCTCCATCTCTTCTCCAGTTCTGGAATAACCTAAGCATCCTTTGCTCGATCATGATCTGAAGTGAGTTTATGCTTGAGGTTCAGCCTTCACTTCACCCTCATCCCTTGCGTGTACTGCAATGCCTTCACCTTTCGCCATCTTTGAGGGTGTGTGCCTTGCTAACCACTTGCTGGTCTTACCGAGGATCAAACTAGATTTCCCATTCAACCAGACCTGGAACTCAAACAAGTTATTGGACTGCTCTCTCGGAAGCTCGATGCACACAATAGACGCATAAACAAGCGCGGAGCGGCAACTACTAACCTACAGGACCGTACCAACAACAATCCCCCATAACCATTACTCAACATGGCGCGCGAAAGTGATGCTCCGATAGACCCCATGACGCCTCGCCGGCCAACTGACGGGCAGCAACAACCACAGCGACAGCAGCAGCAGCAGCAGCAAGAGCCTCGTCGTGTTCATCCAGAGTTCGGGAAAGCAACTCCTCTTCGCCCAGTGCAACACCAGAGTCACGCTCACCCGAGCCAGAAGACTCACCACCCGAACTCTTCCACCACCACCACCAACAACAACCGAGGCAACCCTTTCAACATTCCCAAACCCAATCAAGCTCGCCCCGAACATCACCGACCCCAGCAACATGCACGACCTCAGCACCAGCCTTTTCCCCATCCCAAAGGACCGATGACCCCAGGCCCTGCTGGAGCTTTCTCTACCCCTCGTCGGGCAGACCACTACGACCCTTTCAAGCCCGTTCGTCCCTCTGCCTATAACAACAACCGCTTCTCCCGCCCAGTCAACGACGATGTCGTCGAGATTCGCCGGCCAGAAAATTATACCTTCAATACGCCGCGGGCGCCCAAGACTTTCTTTGCCTCCAAGCCCTCGGCCATCAAGATGTCAAATGCGTCGCGGAATCTACAAAACTTCGTTGATTTAACTGGTGAGGGTGGGTTCACGCCGAGTGCGCGGCCCAAGAATACAGGGTTCGGATCGATGGATGTGAACGGGTTCGTGGATACGGCAAAGGCGAATGAGAATATTAAGGCATTGTTGGAGGGGGCATTTGAGGATGACGAGGACAATGAGAAGAAGAAGGACAAATCAAAGAAGAAAAAGAAGAAGGACAAGAAGAGAGATTCCAAGAAGGAGAAGAAGGATTTGACGAAAGAGAAGAAGCAGGACACCGTTGACATTGATGATCTTGCCGCGCAGCTGGAGGGTGTGACGGTGAAGGAGACGAGAACTACAGATGACAGTGAGGATGAAGACGAGACATCTCCGAGCTCGTCTAAAGCCTCCGCTGAGGATTCGGCGAAGGGAAAAGAAGAGGAGACCACTAGCGATGTTGATGCGGAGTCAGAAGACGAGGAAGACGAGGAAGAAGAAGAGGAGGAAGATGACGATGATGGGACAGTGGAAGGACTTAAGGTCAAATTACTTCCTCACCAGCGCGAGGGTGTCAACTGGATGTGTGATAAGGAAACTGGCCGAAACAAGACGAAGGGTGTTCTTCCCAAGGGTGGTATTCTGGCTGATGATATGGGTCTCGGAAAAACCGTTCAGACGATCGCCCTGATCCTTTCTAACCGGAAACCTGCAAATGGATTAAGAAGATCTAAGTCCGAGGATGAGGACGACAGTGACGATGACGAAGAAGAGGATACTCGGAAACTTCCGCCCGGTCTCAGCAAGACCACTTTAGTCGTCGCACCTCTGGCACTTATCAAGCAGTGGGAAGCAGAGATCCAAGACAAAGTTGAACCCTCACACAGGCTTCGTGTGCTAGTTTACCACGGCACTGCACGCGCAAAGGCGACAGACAACTTGGAGGACTACGATGTTGTCATCACTACCTATGGAACTCTGACGTCGGAGCATGGTGCGATCGACAAGAACAAGAAGAAGACGGGCATCTTTTCGGTCTACTGGTATCGGATCGTCCTGGATGAGGCCCACACGATCAAGAACCGGAACGCCAAGGCAACCCAGTCTGCTTGTGCTCTCGACGCTGAATATCGGTGGTGTCTATCAGGAACACCGCTGCAGAACAACCTTGACGAGCTCCAGAGTCTCATCAAATTCCTACGGATCAAACCATTCAACGATCTAGCCAATTGGAGAGAGCAGATCACGAAGCCCATAGCTAACGGTCGCGGTGGTCTTGCCATTGAGCGCTTGCAGGTCTATCTCAAGATCTTCATGAAGAGACGGACCAAGGACGTTCTTAAGCAGAACGCCAACCTGAAACCGGGAGAAGAGGGCAAGGGAGGTGAAAAGAAGAAGTCCAATGGCTTCCAGATCGTCAAACGAGAGGTCGTCAAGGTTGAAGCCGAATTTATGCCCGGGGAACTGGACTTCTATAAACGCCTTGAACAGCGTACAGACGACAGTCTGGAGAAGATGATGGGCGGTGAAAAGGTCGACTATGCCGGCGCGTTGGTCCTATTGTTGCGCCTCCGGCAGTCGTGCAATCACCCCGACCTGGTCAAGAGCGATCTTGCAAAGGACAAAGATATTCTCCTGCAGACAGGAGCCACTGGTAGTCAATCTTCATCTAACAAGAACGATGACCTGGACAGCATGGCAGATCTGTTTGGAGCACTGAGTGTGGTGTCCAAGAAATGTGATATCTGTCAGATGGATCTTAGCAAGGACGAGGCATCGGGCGGTAGAAGCAGATGCAGAGAGTGCCAGACTACGTTGGATACAAACGTGATGACAACCGACAGGAAGAAAAGGACTGGTCCCAACGCGGTTATTGATCTGACACAGTCACCTTCAGCGCGCCGCTCTGAGGCCCAGACGGCTCGACTCCGCAGAAATAGAAGAGTGGTTCTCGACAGCGATGACGAGGATGACGAGGAGGGTGAAGATGGCGAGTGGATAGTCCCAGAGAATCAGCGCAAGGAAGCCAATCTAGGGAAGGCTGGGGGAACCGACGATGAGGATGCTGAGGGGGGCGGTGAATGGCTCAACTCGGATGATTCTGATGACACCGACGAAGATGAACCGGATTCACCGAGTCGGAAGCCTACGAGCATACGCAAAGAGACTCATGGCCTTGTTACTGTCGATAGCGAGGATGATGATGACATCTACCTAAATCCTGGGGATGACGCCGGCGACGTCCTCCCATCTACCAAAGTCCGTCATCTCATGAAGATCCTCCGACGTGAGTCGGCAGACCACAAGTTCATCGTCTTCTCGGTTTTCACCTCCATGTTGGACAAGATCGAGCCCTTCCTGAAGCGCGCGGGGATTGGATTCGCGCGGTATGATGGTGGCATGCGTAACGACCATCGCGAAGCGAGCCTCAACAAGCTTCGCAACAACAGTGCCACGCGGGTTCTTCTGTGCAGTTTGCGAGCTGGTGCATTGGGACTGAATCTCACGGCCGCAAGCCGAGTAGTCATCCTGGAGCCATTCTGGAATCCTGTAGGTTGAACTCGGCCTATTGAGTGTGAGAAATCGTACTGACTTTAGGAATCCAGTTTGTCGAAGAGCAGGCGATTGATCGAGTTCATCGACTCAATCAGACCCGGGACGTCAAGATCTTCAAGATGATCATCAAAGGCACGGTGGAGGAGCGGATTCTTGACCTTCAGGAACGCAAGCGGGAACTCGCGAATGTGACCATCGAAGGCAAGACCGCAGCTGCCAAGCTCACGATGAAGGACATGATGGCGCTGTTTGGCAAGGATGCTGAAGCACGATACAACGGAGACAGCAACATCGACTTGACACAGACCACTAAGCTGCTGGCCTCGGGGGCTGATGGCGGCTCTCCGTACGTGAGCAAGAACAGCGCAAACCGATCCGCCGAGTCGCAGTCGCGCGAGCGCAACCGTCAGCAGGGCAACCGTGCCTCTCGGACGGAGGATTCGGTGTATGGGAGACGGTGGTAATCCAGATGATGGTTGCATGATCAAACTTCAAAACGCATCGTGTGATGGGCCATGCACATGGATCCTTGACAGGAGGTCAATGCATTAGAAGGTGTTGGTTGGGGGTTTAGCTAGAAGGATACACGGTTTCAGGACATTTACTAGTGCATTACATGTTGTTATGTGGATATGGATCAAATCATGATTTCGGGTTTTTATGCTGCTTATTGCAGGTAGACAATGGGATGGATGTAATTCCCAAACTTCTGACTCGCATCTCCCTGAGTAGGAATTTGGTAGAGTATACGGAGTAGCTTGGCAGTCCTGTCAAACCTCACTCCGCGCTGTTTCATGATTTGACAGGGATCAAGGAAGTTGGGCCCTGCAGATATAGTCTTTATATCACCCCTGCCTATTGACTAACTTATCCGTTTGGCGTAGATAGATTGGAAACAGAGGAATGATCCGGCGGAGACTATTGCAACCCACATCCGGCTTGTCTATGGTAATTATCGACCACGGAGGTGGTTTAGCCTCCCTCACGCCAGACTGGAGTAAGGGCTGTGGGTGGGTGTCCTTCCTGCTTCTCTCGCTTCCTTTGTTCTATCGGATCTGTGGCTTCCGTTATGATGACGGTGTAAATCATCCTCGTCTTGTACATGGCGCTTGGTGTTGAGACAAGTAATACCCGAGGATATGCTGAATGCTGATAGTTAGACAAGGCAAGTTGACAAATCCATCCCCTCTCCCTCCTCCCTTCCTGATCTCCGATTCATGGCATGCACTACTATCGCCATGATCACCCACGGTCCCGTACATGGTGGGGATGAACAGGGTATGAGTATGTGAATTATAGATAGGGCTGCGGGGCAAGACACTCATACTCATATGAGTTGAGTAGTTAGATCGGAACTGTCATCTCCCCCCTTACGATCAAGATCAAGCCTTAACTTACCAATTCTTAAGGTGGATGCCCTTCTTTTCTAGGCAGGAAGGAAAGAGGTCCACCCCGGGGGGTTATAGTGGGGCTGTAGGCACACCCAAATCAATTTGCTGGAATCTTGATCATCTGTGTTAAGGCCGTGCAGGATTACGGTACGGAGTAGGATTGATTGAATTGCATTTCCGGCGGTACGGCGAGCCGCGAATTAGAGGTGGGGAGGGTGCACAGGGCGTATGTGATCTGTCAGAACGATAGACGGGGTTTGGTGGTGGCGCGCGCTTGGTTGGGTAAGGCGCTTCGCTTTTGTTCGGTTGTATTGCTTGAGGGTGTGGGGTTATGCATAAATTGAAGATACTGTCTACTAGGTACTGGGTGCTGAGTGGTTACTGGGGTGGAGCGCCGTTCTTGTTGATGTCAGGTTGGTGGCTTTGCAGGTCAAGTGGTGTGAGGGCTTCGTCAGGTAGACGATATAATTGGTGGTTTGCCTATCTATGAGCATGTACATGATCATATGTCCACCGACCTAGTGTTGTAGGGACTGCGGTAGGTCCAGGGGGGATAAAAACGCCACTATCTAGCCTCATGCGAGCGAGCATTCCCGGAAACCATTGGACTGATTAGGGTAAAAGGGGTGGGGGAAGTCAGCCACCGCCAGAAGTACTGTACGCATACTCTCTGCAGGCCCTACGCAATAATACCGAAGTACTATAGACACAGACCGTGTGGAGTGATTGGACCCTTGCCAGCTAGTCACTCGTGACAGCCAATCGATTGGATTTGGAATTCTAGCCCTGCCCCAAAGAAAGTGCCCCGAGATAGGCTAACTGGATACTGAAATGATAAGTTAGTCTACGGGATATCCGGTCTAGATTGGTGTTGCTGCTACTGCTGCTGCCTGGCCCGCTCATAGTGTAGCATTATTACCGTATACTGCACTCGGGACGAGTCAAATGCGGTAGCGAGACCTACCAAGTATAGCAGGCTCGGACAGTGAGCCGTATTCGTTACGAGTCAGTCAGTACTGGTTGTGCTGGTAGATAAGCGAGGGGTTTGCAGTTCCTGTCAGCAGCGGAAATGCCATCCTCCATTGCCGATCAACACGGGAGGGGAAGTATGAGTACGTTGGGGTGCACCAGCCCCTGGTACGAGAAGGATGGATGGTCTGGTCTGTGGCTTGAATGGTTGCGGGGAGAGGAGGTCGCTGTCGATCAGGGAGGATTGGCACCGGGGATATTGCCGGGGAGGGTTAGAGATGTGGTGCGATTGGGAATCGAGCGGGTTGGTTGGTGTCTCCGCCGTAAATGTATAGGTACGTAGTCGTATTGTTCGGGTGGTTATCTCCCGCGGACTATCGGCGCAATTGCGTGGTCATGCGGCAGGGGATGGCGAGAGTGAGGGTTATATCCGAGTTGTGGTGGAGGTGAGTAACAGACGTAGGGTTAATTGGGGCAAAAAGAATGGCTTGAGTTAATTGACAACAATTGTGAGTAACCGAACCAAGGTTGGTGGCAATGTAGAGCGAGAAGGGAACGGAATGAACGAGGTTAGCACCTATAGTACTGTTGTGCAAAAAGCTATGACAAGAGTGGGATTCGAACCCACGCCACTTGCGTGACTGCAATGCTCTTCAGATGTGATCTGGAGAAGGAATAGTCCTTGAGTGCAGCGCCTTAGACCGCTCGGCCATCTTGCCCTTGTTGATATTACCGCATAAGTAAGTTTTATAGACCCACAGGTTGGAAGCGAAGTTGCAACATTCGTGTCCCCTTGTCGATTGATCGGGATATTATACAAATGGGCTTGTTGTACAACGGACTGTGAAGAAGTTCGGCTCCATTTGAACTTGTAATCCTTATTGACTGGCGTACCTTGGGGCGGTCCATACATCATCGAATCAGGAAATGTCACTTCTTACCCCAGCAACTCCGTGAGTGTGACGTAGGTACAGTATATATCGATCGTACGTACCGCCCATGGAACTGCTCCTGATCCACCACGGGCGTCCATCGACCCAGATTCATCCCAGACAGATACAACGCACCAGTGCACAGTACATAAAGTCCACTGGAACATACCGACCAGGAACAAGAAACCAACAGTGCACACCCAGCTTCAAAAACGAAAGGACGGTCTTTACGCATCTCCCAATATGAAAACCCACATACCGACGACCGACGTTTTACATGCGACCGGGATAAACCAATATCATGCAAGCACCTAGCCAGATGCGCATCAAATCCAAGCAAAAATTTAGTAACGTAACCAAGTTAAGTGAGATGAAACTAATGTGTACCACCTATCCAGTCGATAGTGGCTCATATACACAGAGTAGCAGCACGTTTTTCATCACAGGCAAGATGGCCGAGTGGTCTAAGGCGCTGCACTCAAGGACTTCCTCTCCTTCTCCAGATCACATCTGAAGAGCATTGCAGTCACGCAAGTGGCGTGGGTTCGAATCCCACTCTTGTCATAGCTTTTTGCCTCTTAGACATTCTTCCGTATTTTATCTTGCCGATCTGCAGCGTTCCCAGCAGCCTATGTCCGTATCGCTTGTTGGGTATCTACATTTTACTTTCTGCGTGCACCCGCCCCAAGCCCTACTGCAGCTGTCCGACACTCGCTTCGTACACCTCGCAAGCACATTACCACAGCACAGGGAGATGCGCTCGTCACACTGGCACCGCCTGTCGCTTGTCTCCTGCACCAAGACCACCCCTAAGGAGAGCTAAGGTTTCCGCCCGGGGACGGTCACCGCAACACAGAGTCCCATACTAACCAAAAAGCTGGCTAGGCCCGGTCGATCAGCGCCGTTGACGAGACGAGAGGCTGGATGCAATGGGCGAGGGCTCCACCACATCTTCGGGCCAAGAGCCTAGGAGGAACTTTGGGGGTCGGACCCGCATCAGAAAACGATGATCCTGCAACTTGGGGGACGTGGATGGACCAGTCCGAACCTTTTTTGATTTTTCGACGTATTCTTCGCTTGGGGGCGTGATGACCCTGTTCGTTCCTCTATGATGATGGGACAGAGGGTAGGGATTTACCATGGTGTAGGATAGGCGGGGCAAAAAGTTCGCTTCGAACACGTTCCTCAGCAGCCCGTTACGGGGCTGAACCTCCCTGATCATGGGATTGTTTGTTGTATGAGTATGTAAAAACCTGCGGAAGCCGATCGAGAGATGTATAGACCATCCACCGGGTCGTAATATACTGAGTGCTATGTTGATCGCATCGGATGTTGACACACCAGACAGTCAATCAATCAACCCATTCATCACTTTAACTCTGACAGGGATCACTCTGCAGCATTCTCCATTCACCCAAACCTGAAACGCCAGACCAGGACCGACAGGGATGAATGCAGCTAGCGTGAGCATCAACCCAGCATACATGATCTGCGGGCTATTCGTGGCAACAGGGTGGGGTGGGCTTTTGTTCTCTGAATCTTACCAATGTAGCGCAGCCAGCGACTGCAGCGACGGGAAATACTAGGTAGTCTACTCCGGTAATGCCTGCTCCCATGGACGGCGTACTCCGTACCTACACAGTACGTTCACAAGATGAAAGAGATTCTGCCCCCAAGCGGCAGCCGGGCACACTTTGAACCCGGTTGGTACAGCACTTAGACTGGTTGGGAGGGTCAAAAACGTGGCGGCCACGAGATCTTGCCACGCATGACCCTACGATTGGTTTCGAGGAGGAGGAGGAGGAGGAGGGAATGGAGGGATTGGCTCGAATACTGTTGTGGTTGGTAGCCCTGACTGCAATACTACTGCAGGGAAGAGGAGAATGGAAGAAGGAGGGAAGACGGAATGCGACCGCAGAACAAGACAAGCGCACGGGCGGCCACTCACTCAGACAAAGCAACTAAGATGCAACTAAGCGGTGAACAGATCATGTGAAACAATCACCAATCTACCTGTGAACAGAGGTACATACAATACAGCCTAGTTCCTAGACGTACCGAAGCCTTCGATGGATGTTCCTTGCGTGTGTTGGATAGATCCATATCCATCCATCCATCCATCCATCCATCCATCCATTGATGCATCCATCCATTCATCGATCAATCATCAGCAACTAGATCAAACGATCGATCGGGAAGGGAGGGGGGCTGTTTCTGGCCGGGCTAGGCTGCATTACAAGGATGATTCTGTCTTCTTTGTTCGATGCTAAAGTACTGGACATTAGTCTTAGTCTGGAACTCTGGATGGTTGCTAGGATGGTTGGCAAGGATGGGTTCATTCTTGCTGTAATCATCATGAAAGGGGCTTTCTGTCTTTCCGACTACATTCGGTCCATGGGACCCTTTCCGATGTCATCGGGATACCAACAATTCTTTTAGCTTTCCCCCAGCAGCCTCAATGTCTCTCCACCATATGATACATTTACCACCCTTTGGCTGCTACTTAGTATTATCCAACAAATCGTGATGGATATCTCTTTTGCTTGGGCCCTTTCAGCAGCAATCCTCCTTCAACTTTTGCCTTGCCCCTTTTCTTCCAGCCCGCCCTTTGAGCTTGTTGGACACTAAATTGTCATCATCACCGTTCCCGAAGTCAGCGTCGCTTATAGCAGCTTGACTATAATTGGCCCTACAGCATGGTCAAACTAGGTACTAGGTAGGTTTGGGACTCACCCCGATGCTGTGGACAATCTCTTCCCATCGATATATCTTTGACAGGATTGGCGTTGACCACATTCTCCCGCCGAGATCAGCTCAGCCGCAAAGAGAGGGTTTGAGACGAGGAATCCTAAGGGTAGGATCTTGATATCTCATAGTCCGTGCCCGAGCAGCCAGATCGTTGAGTCCAATCGTTTGTTATGGGTCAGTCAGCTCGTGTTGGCGACGACAATTGCTCATCCTGTCTTGCCCTGGTTTTACCCTTCCCCCCGTCAGTCGAGCATCACGTCCTTCCGGAGCTTAAATCCGAGAGGATTTGGGGCCCGAAGCTAAAAATGAAGAAAGACAAACAAACATCCAAAGCGACAGGTTGACAAGCCGAAACAAGAATCAGAATAAGAAAAGAAGCCGAAGCCGAATAAGAAGTCGGGAAAAGCAACCCTGGAGAGGCTACTGGTAGAGAAAAAGTGACCCAAGACGGGATACTAGCATCTCAGCCTGGAGTAGTAATAAGAACAGCATAAGTTAGTTACCTTGACCCGAGTAGTTAGTTATTCCCAGCAATTAAGGGAATATTGACATGGATTTCAGTTGGATACCATTTGGGGGCTTCAACAGCTTCTAAGGCTGTTTTTGGGATTTTCCTCGATTTTTTTTCTCTCTCTCTTTTGCGATAATAATTTTGCATGCACATTGATTAGGTTAGTTCATCGACAACCGATTACCTTGCTTGAGGCGGGAGGAGATCTTTAGGAGGCGACTACTCCGGCGCCCGCCTATGCTCTCACTCTCTCACTTTCTCACTCACACTCTCACACTCTCACTCTCAATCTTTCTCCCTCTCTCTCAGACTCTCGGTTTCACTTACAAGCATCCATAGTCCGACCGACCGACTGAGCTGGAGATTCCCTCACCTAACTTTGTGACTACAAACTCCTTCTCTCTTCCTTAACCGATACCCATACCCATCCACACTTACACACTCTCACTCTCACTTTACTCACTCTTCTTTCCTTTCCCTATTTTCCCTTCTATTAACTCCCACCATTACTACTCCAACTACCTACCTAGTACACTATCTTAGGGGGCTTGCTTTCCTCCCCTTCGTTCCTCTCCTACTTACACACCTGACTCGGAAGTTCCTCAGTAACTTTTCTTCCCGCTCTTCTCTCCCCGTTCCTCTCTCAACCACATACGCCTTTCCTCCTCCCCCCCCCTCCCCCCCCTTCTTCTTCCCCGACTGACTCTCCGCGTCGTGGTCCTTGTCAGGTTGTGTCTCGTCTTTTTTATTTTTTTTGTTTCTTATTTTTTTGTTTCTATATTTTTTTTTATTTTTCAATCTCCCCCCTTTCTGAACCTATTAATTCTCTCACACTGTCACTCCTCCAAACTCACCGCAACCTGTCTCGACTGCTAGAACTCTCTTCATTTGGGTAGGTCTCACCTGTCAGATTGCTGTCTTTTCCCCTGCCAATCGGGAAAATGAAACCCCTCCGCCCACGTTCTTCCGCGCTCTGCAGAGACCACTGCACTCTTCCGCATTTCTCGAATTTCTAACTAACTTCTGCTTGTCTTGCCTAGTATAGCTCTGCATGTGTGAGCTTGCCGATTAATCCATAAATCCCAATCTTCTCCAGCCTTTCCCCGTGTCGAATAAATCTCCATCCGCTTCCCTGCCCTCCGCCTCTCCCCACCCCCCTCATTCCAGCATTGAGCCCTCGACCGAGCTATCTTCTCGACCGACAGAACTGTGATCGAATGGGATGTTGTCGGAGGTGACTCAAAAGGAAGGATCTCAGCATTTGTTGTTACACGGCTTCTTAAATGGGGAATTCTCAAGGGAAACAGGTGGTCCCCACCGATGAGTGTGCGTAACCGCTTTCCGCCCCCTCCCCCCTGGATCTCCCACCGGACGCATTTTCGCGCGAGCGCAGCGATGGTGAGATGACGTATGGGTCTTGATACTGATTGTTGCATGCAGTGAACTTGAATCAGTTCCGCCTGCTACGGGTGGTAGGAAAAGGCGCTTTTGGAAAGGTCCGCATCGTGGAGAAGAAGGACACGGGCTTGACATTCGCTTTGAAATACATCCGGAAAGAAGAAGGTATGACTTCGCTAACCAACCAAGCACCCGCGACTCCCTGCTGACAATTTCTTCCTTTTGCGGTGTCTAGTGGTCCGGTCGGAGAGCGTACGAAACATCATCCGTGAACGACGCATGCTGGAACATCTCAACCATGCCTTCCTTTGCAACTTGAGATACAGCTTCCAAGATATCGAATATATGTGCGTCTCACAAGAGCTCTCTCAATGCGATTCAGTTACTGATATCCCCGAAGTTACATTGTGGTCGATTTGATGAATGGCGGCGATCTGCGATTCCATATCTCAAGAAAGTGCTTCACCGAAGAAGCTGTACGATTTTGGGCGGCGGAACTGGGCTGTGCTCTGCGGTACATTCATTCGCAGGGTATTATCCATCGTGACGTGAAGCCCGACAATGTGCTATTAGACTCCGAAGGACACGTGCATTTGGCCGATTTCGTATGTTTCTCCTCAGGAGCTGGAAGAGTGTGGTTTCTTCCTTGTATTTTCTTTTGCTGACCTTATCCTCCAGAATGTGGCCTCTGACTTTCGGCCCGGCAAGCCCCTCACGAGTAAATCTGGCACTCTGGCCTATCTGGCCCCCGAGGTTTACGAAGGAGGCGGATACTACAGCGAAGTCGATTGGTGGTCGCTTGGCGTGACCTTTTATGAATGTATTTATAACAAGGTTTGTGGAGTGATCCTTGGAACAGGGCTGAGTTGGCAAGCTAATTCCCATGCCAGCGTCCATTCGAGGGCCGCAGCCAGGACGTGCTCAGCGAAAACATCAAAAAGGCGCAACCGAAGTACTACGTCACAAACCCAGCCGTCTCAGTCCCGTGTCTTAGAGCGTTATCCGCCCTGATGGAAAAGGACCGTTCGAAACGAATTGGAGCTACCGGCTTCGAGACATTTACTTCGCACATGTTCTTTGCCGACATCGATTTCGAGGCCCTGGAAAGAAAGGAAATTCCCCCCGTGTTTCGACCATCCAGCGACAAGACCAATTTTGATGCAACGTACGACCTGGAAGAATTACTTTTGGAAGAGGCGCCGCTCGAGGCCAGGGCCCGCCGACAGAAACCGCGGGCGGAGTTGCGGGAAGACGCCACGGCGAAGGAGATCCGGGAGGATGAGCTACATCGCCTCATTGAGACGATGTTTGAGCCCTTCGATTATACTCGGGTGTCTTACAATGGGTACGTCTACGTCTACGTCTACGTCAACGTCAACGTCAACGTCGTTATCGACAGCAGTTGTTATTTAATAAGTGGTATGTGGTCCGCTAACCGAAAGTCTAGAAGCGCCGCCGAAGCTATTGCCAATTCATCGTGAGTATTCGAATCCTCGTCTCTGTTAGGGGGGCCGAACCCGTGGCTAACTTCACGCTAGAAACCCCGAAGAATGCCTTCCCATTCAATCCGCATCCGCCCACACACGGCAAGTCTCACAACCTGATCTCTCAAGAAACTCACCGCCTCCACGGAACGAAGGGTCCGTCGGTCACTTGACCCAGCCCGATACACCATCCCCCCTGAGCGAGACCCCGACTTCTCAGCAATCGCAATCCCTACCACCACCGCCACCGCCGCCCCCGGCCCCAGCTCCTTCTTTCAGCAGACCGCTACCACCACCCGCAGCTGGTCGTCCACGGGGCGCAACACGGAAAGCTAGCAAAGGTGGCGGCGTTCAGATGGTATTAGAGGAAGCCGGAAGTTGGAGTGAGCTCGCGGACCATAGCTCGACTCTCCCGGCTGAAGGATACGACACCGTAACCGGTAAAGGCAAAGGCTCGAACAGCGGCATGCTTGCTTTTCTGAGTCGGAAAAAGGGACGTGATAGGAGTCCCAAGCCCCAAGAACCTGGTGTTCTGGGCAAAGAAGGTGCAAGACAGATCATCAGTTGAGATTGGTGTGTTGCGCCTTTACCGCGGGAGGGAAGAGATACTTTCGGCTTAACTCGAGCATCATTGGACACGAGAGCTGATGGTAGGCTTCAGCTTGCAGAGGAGAAAGCTTAGCTTGCGAATCAGTGTGGCATGGATTTCTGTCATCCTGAGTCGTGGTCCGAAGGCAGCTATGTACCATGGATGGAATCTTGAAGACTGCAGGTCAATTGGTTCACTCCTACCAAAGTTACATGCAGCATCGATCCATGGTGGTAAGGTGGTGGTGGTGGTGGTGCGACCGCATTGTTTTGTGTCCGCCGCAATGCCGGGGTATTCGTACTCAATTGAATTTGTTTCAATAACGTTGACTGACTCGAGCTCGGAACTCGATTTTCCAGTCACCAAATCGACACGAAAGGAGTCTTGTGATACGACAGCACTAATTTCCTACCGGTTTCTCGTATTACCCCTCGGAGCCAACACGGATCATCCACAACACTCAACTTGGGCTTGTTTTTGTGATTCACCCGGATCCAACGCAGACGAGGGGGTTCTTCGACCATTCTCCCCGATACGTGCGCGGGAGTTGTACAGACAGGAGTGGTATACGAACCGTTTATAATATACTTGGTCGATTTTCATGTTCAGTCTTTCGTGGCATGCCCGATGATGGTTGCGTTGTATTCTACTTTCTGTTGCTGTTATCCGCTCTCCCTTTAATTCCCTTGCGGCGTTTGCATACCCCTCTGGCTAGTCTTTGCCCTGAAGT
Source organism: Aspergillus fijiensis CBS 313.89 (assembly GCF_003184825.1). Classification (NCBI taxonomy): domain Eukaryota; kingdom Fungi; phylum Ascomycota; class Eurotiomycetes; order Eurotiales; family Aspergillaceae; genus Aspergillus; species Aspergillus fijiensis. Next base: position 271,125 of record NW_024468999.1, on the reverse strand, counting down.
TGTTCTGTTTCGTCGATCTTATCATGAAGAGAGGTAAAGACCGGGGCAGGGTGAAGGTCTTTCCTACATCTGTAACTAATGATTTATTACCCTGATTATACCTATAGACGTGTTGTGGAAGCCTGTTGGGATGCAGACTGGTTGAATATGATACATAAGTCGTGTGAAATCGAACAGAAACAGTTTTGGAAATTTCTGGAAGCTCCTCGAGGTCGTCTTGCGAGAGATCTTGGATGTTTTAAATAGCTTCAGGTGTGTTGTACCAAGGTGGATTTATTATGGCCAGAGAGGGAGTGACAGATTTAGTTGACGAAGTTGATAGGCCCTGAACGCTGCACTCAGGACCAGATATCTCCATTCTCACCATGCAGCCCCTGTCTTGTGGTATCGCACCTCGCTCTCCTGCCTCTTGGTTCTGAACATTATCTCAAGAACCATCACCTTCCTAGATGGAGCAACGGGTTCGAAAGTCGAACGTAACTGGCAGGAAACCGGTACAACCGCAACTACCCTGCTGATTCACCCTCTCCAGGTAACTGCAACCTTACCTTGTGCCCAGAGATTCTCTCTATTCCGTCATCTCATACCACATTCACAACAGAAAACACAAGGTATCAATATCGTGTACACATGCCATCCAATTTGGGAGCAGGTCTGTCTCTCTCATCATTCTCCATAACCTACACCGAAAGAACAAGATGGTAGCCAGGTATCTATATCCCGCAACTGCAGATGAGTCGCTTAATGGCCCATGCCTTCAGTGGGTTGGGTAGTGGGCTGAGATATGTCTGATCGTATTCCTCTAGCTTCAGTTCACAGAGACTTACGCGGCGTTTCCCGCGGATCATCTTCCACGCGTTCGGGTTGCAGGATTCACCAGAAGTGCAGCCATGCCGTTTGATCGATTCTATTCAAGATGGGGTCGTCGCATTCTCGGAGCCCATGGAATCACTTACACAGGGGCCTAGACGATCTTCAAAGCTCTTCAGGCCACATGAAGAGAACTTATCCTGATACCGCCTTCTCGGACAAGGCAGCGCAGCTCCCGTATCTAGGCACACAGTCTTTCTGTCGGATGCTGACGAGCTCATCGTCTTGCTTGAGATACCTTGTTACCGAGACTGAGAGCTGTTAACTGGTCGATCTGGGGTTGGCGCATGCCTCACGTATTCTTCGAGGAGATAAGTCCCGAAAGGGAAGGGTGGGCCAGGATCTTTGCAGAGCTATCTCAGAGCAGCCAGAAAATGCCTTCGCGCTCCATTTGGCTCAACGCATGAAGTTCCAGATATGATTGATGGGCGTGAACCGACTGCGTTATCCTTGATCATGCTTCTCAATGGAATATCGAATTTCATTTATTCGGTGCCTCAGCACACCCGCGGCGGGAGCAATGGCCCGATCAGCTCTGGGCGGCACTGTTCCAACCTCCGAGGTCTACCTTTGACAAGCTAGAAACATAGGGGCTGAACCATCAATTTCAAGAAAAGAAGACTTATATTCACGATATTGTTCGTGCAGTATCATTGTTCAGCCCCCTCCACCCCTCGTGAGTCGCACAATGAGGTCGAAGTGGCGTGGGAATAGGGATCGGCCGCCCTCGAAAGATTACATATATCATCAACAACCGGAACTTCTGCCAACAGACTGATTCTAGAGTATATGATCAGGACTATTAGCCAGGACGACGATCGGAAGATCACAGGGCCTTTTTGGCCTACTATCCAAAATCAAGACCCATCTGAAGTCGTGGGTACTGTTGTTGCTGTTTAGAGCTGATGGCCTGTATCTGGAGGACTTCAAGGAAAATAGAGAAGCTGTGGCACCTCTCCATAAACCTGAACTGGAAGAGGCATTGAAGTCCACATCCGCACAGATAGTGCTTTCTTGACAGACCTGGAGCGACAAACGCTCGCCTGAGATACATGTGCTCCAGCTGATGCCTGATGCCCCCCCGGCTGATGTAGCCTAGAAGCACGCAAGGGGCAGGGAAGAGAGGGCCTTTCTCCATTTCACAAAACCACTTTACGGACCGAACCCAAGTCTATAGTTACGTATTCCGCACACCCAGGTGAAGAGGATACTCACTCATCAGACAACATGGAGCGCCTACCTAACGAATTGCTTTTGAAAATCGGAAAGCACACTATGGACCGATGGCGCCCCGCGAAGACACTGTGCTCGCTGACCCTGTGCTCTCGACGTTTGCATGCACTGTTCCAACCTTTATTACTTTATCACATTACTCCCGATTGGTCTATCCATGTCATTCATTTGATTATACGCCTCTGGAGGCACCCCGAGCTGGCTAGGCAGGTGCGTCATTTGGGGGCTTCATGGCTGGGCTGCGACGGTAGACCCTGTAAAGGACTAAGCGAGGACGAAACCGTGGGGGACGAAGTGGTCGAATTCGTCGACAATGCATTGGACGAAATCTTCGAGCCAGAGGAAGAAGACACGAGGACCAAATGGAGAGAGCATCTGCTGATCCCCTGCAAGGAGGCCTGGTTAGGGCTACTTCTCGTCCGCACCACCCATCTGAAAACCATCGAGTTCTCCCACGGGTCCACGGGGCTGATGTCGGACATTCTGCGCAAGGCCGCACGGCGCCAGCGACCCTTCCACCGTACCCCTCCCTTTCCCCATCTTCAAGCAGTCTTCGTCTCATCCCAAACAGCCGATACATGGGTTGATCCGGCATTTCTCCAGCCCTTCTTCTATCTCCCGGCGGTCCGAAAGATCAATGGCGGACCCATGGGCGAGTCAGACCTGGACGGCACCGAGACCTGGTCGCGGGACATCCGCTATTGTTCACGCTCGGTGCGCGAGTTCACTATCAGGCCGTCGTGGTGGTGCCACAGCATTCTCGACTGGCTCGCCGCGAGCCCGGCGCTCGAGCATGTCGCTCTTGTCTTCAGGCTGCACCCGGATGAGGGCCATCTGCCGGATAAGCGCAAGTTCCACGCTCCGGAATTCCGACACGCGCTCCTCCCGTTCACCAGGACGCTCCGAACCCTTCACCTCCAAGTCGAAGTCCCATTCGCGGAGGACTGGCGGTCGGTCACCCACGACACGCGGCCGTTCGGGTGCCTCCGGGAGTTCGCCGTGCTCGAGGTCCTGCGCATACGGTGGGTGCACCTCCTGCAAGCTCCCCCCACTACCCGGGTTCTCCGCTTCCGGGCAAAGGAGACGCAGTCGCTTGTTGACATCCTCCCCGCTTCGCTGCGGCGGCTGGACGTTCTGGAGGTCGAGGAGCATGATTGGATCGACGTGCTGTTACAGCTGTCGCGGTTGGTGCAGCACCAGGCCTCGTTCCCGCGATTGGAACGAGTGGGGGTTCACGTGAGGTACGTCGATCGAAATCTCCTGCGCTCGTTGCGCCAGGAATTCGCGCTCACGGGGATCTACTTGACGGTGGAGGTGCAAGAATCTAGATGGTAGGAATGGGTGGGTTATCATTCACGGGGAAAAGGAATAGTATAGGCTGGCAATGCATCGACGAACGCCCACGGCACTAATCCCCTTCACTCCCACGATTCGTTTCCTTAGGTCACTTGATGATTCTTAGACTTCAACTTGACAATACACTAGACTATTGTGTTTATTTTCGGAGCAAGCGGTTTGATCGGACTGTCATTTCTCCTTCCTGCTGACCTTGAGGGATCTACGTTTGTCTCTCAATTTGACTCTCTTGTCTTACCCGTGGTTAGCTCACAGGCTCTGGCGTGGCCTGTATGCATAGACAACTAGTATACACTGAAGTCTTTGTACGTGATGATATACACAAGGCAGAAGCATGTCCGCCGACTTGGGCGATGTCGGTGACGCGGCCTCAACTGAGACAAGCAGTCGAAAATGAGATGAGAGTAGGCATTCGACATACCGACTGACACATATAGGCTAGGCTATAGAAGATTCTATAGATGAGCAGCCTATGCGAAGCGATTGGATTGCTCGAAGAGAGTCTTGAGTGACACGTGCCGAACAGTATTGATACCATACAATGGGTAAGGTGGTGATCCATTCGACTCTCGTTAGGACTATTACCATAAATTACCACTAACGGGTAAGACCCGAGCGGCAGGACCCGCTGCTGCACGGCATGACAGGGGCCTACTCCACATTGAGCGATACTGTATTATATACAGTACGGTACATGCCTGACGTACAGTATAGTAACTTACACTGCTCCCGAACTATATATAAGGGGACAGACACACTTGGCACTCCTCAATGACAGAACACGATCTGGAGCTTCTTGATGGTGAGCATGTGTAGTCGTTGGCTTGATCCTTCAGATACTGAATTGAACCGGTGTGCTACTGGAACTAAGATGGTAGCACCGCAAGGGGTACCGTCTCCGCAGGTGGCAAGCCCCGGACTGCACGCTGGATGAGGCGCAGCCCGCCGCTGTGCGATCTGTAGTCTGTAACCAAGTAGGGGGAGTTCACGCACTGGGATGGCGGGGCTCTGGCACGATCTGCAACGCCGGCGCAAATGACAGAGCGGTTCGTGCATTTGTTTGTGGTCGCCTCTTTTCTCCTCTAGAGAGTAGTGAACACAATAAATTGACTCAGTAAGCTTGAGGCATCAAGTTCTCTTCTAATTCCGAAGTCGTACTCGGGGTTTTTAGGATTATTTGGAATTTCTAAGGTATAGCTCAATTCATTATATTCACGGGACTGCGATTTTCGGATTTTCCGGTAAACATATAAGCAGAGGTGTTCGTTTCGGGGGTGTCTCGTTGCTGCTGCAGAGTACGATCTCGATATCTCCAACCATATCATCAATATAAGGATAGATGATGCTCAGCTAATTGGGTGTTCCTCCAATAGATGGGGTTGACATACATATGGTATAATGTTATGGGAAAAGGCCACTAACCCCAAAGCGGGGAATACAGGCCGCGGAACCTCCGCGGAGGCGGGGGCAGTTTCGGAGTGATTTTCCACCTCTTCTGAGAGGTCTTCTGCTAAACTGACAGGTGGGCATGCCCGGTTGCCCAGTTTAATATTGCCAGTAATTTCGAATACCCAGGCCGAGGTGCAAGTGTGCTGTCCTAATTTTGCTTAGGTCTAGACGTGCTAGCTGACGTCGAAGCCCTAAGTTGTTCCGCTAGTTCACTATACTAACTTCATGCCCAGTTACTGGGCAGGGCCCTTCGAATTGGAATGTCCAGCGCAGCAGAAGACCTCTATTAAGAGGTCGCTTTGGCTGAGGTCCTAGGATTTGAGTCACTTCAGTGGATGACCTTTTTTATCGTCATTTTCAACATGGTCAAGCATGCTCTCAAGGCAGACAGCGAGCTGGCGAGTTCTCAGCCGGACGTTTCGCCGCCCAGCGCGATGCCTACAAGCCAGCAGCATTTCTATGACAGAGTCCTCCTCTTTCCCACTCTATGTAACTCCAAGGAATACGAGCCGTGGAAGAGGTATTTCTTCACCGGGATTGTCTCCCTGGCTGCCGTCGCGGCACCACTTCAAAGCAATATCTTATTGCGTGAGTTTTCGTCGATCTACTCGATATCCAAAGCATTCAGTCTCAACGCAACTGACAAAAATCCATCCAAACAGCCGCGCTGTCGGAAATCTCCACTTACTTCCAAGTCTCCCGATCACTGGTAAACCTGTCCGTCGCATTCTACATCCTGGCCATGGGGATTATCCCGCTCTGGTGGTCGGTCATCTCAGAGCTGTACGGCCGACGCCCGGTCTACCTGATCTCCTTTGCAATCTTCGTGGTGTGGAATGTGGTCTCGGCAGAAAGCATCTCAATCAGCATGCTGATTGTCATGCGGGTTTTATGCGGAGGGGCATCGGCCTCAGTGCAAGCGGTAGGGGCAGGAACCGTGGCCGACCTCTGGGAAGTGGAAAGGCGCGGACAAGCCATGGGATATTTCTTTCTGGGGCCGATGGTCGGTCCACTGGTATCTCCCATCCTCGGGGGTATCCTGACTGAGAAGCTCGGCTGGCGCGCCACTCAATGGGCCACCGTTGTCTATGGCGCCATTGTCTGGCTTCTCATTCTCTTTTGTCTCCCTGAAACCTCTCAGGCTGCTGCTCGTAAGCCACCCTCCTCTTCTTGCAGCAGCCAAGAAGGCTCCAAGGCGATCCTGTCGCAAGTCCACCGTATCGTCAGCATCTTCCTCGAGCCGTTCAAGATCCTGGCGTACTTGCAGTTCCCACCGGTCCTGCTCACCGTTTACTACGCCAGCAGCACGTTCGCCTGCTACTATGCCGTCAGCATCACCCTGCAAACCCTCTTCTCCGAGGCCCCGTATTCCTTCTCGCCCATCATCGTTGGCCTCGTCTACATCCCGTGCGCCCTGGGCTCGATCGTGGCCTCGCTGCTGGGCGGCCGGTGGACCGACCACATTATGCGGCGACGGGCGAAATCCGCCGGGAGGGTGAATCCGGAGACCGGCCAGATCCAGTACCTTCCTGGGGATCGGATGGGGGAGAACGCGTGGCTGGCCTCGGTGATGTACCCGGCGGCGGGGCTGTGGTTCGGCTGGACGATCGATAAAGGCATCTTCTGGCTCGTTCCGGTAAGCATCTACTCTTATGGCCATGTTGATCATCAGGGTTGGTGCTGATAATCTCTCCTAACTACTATGCAGTGCATTGCGACGTTCTTCTTCGGCCTCGGAAGCAGCACAGTCTTCAGCATGACGTTGACTATGCTGACGGAATTACTGCCCGGGCGGACCAGCACTGGCGTGGCGCTGAACAATGTGCTGCGCAATGCCCTTGCGTGTGTCGTGGTGGTGGTCATGCAACCGTTGATCGATGCCATTGGACCCCGGTGGATCTTTACTGGATTGGCGGTCATCGGCTGGGCGAGTATCGGGATTATCTGGTTGTTTAGAAAGAATGCGGTCGCATGGGCCGCCGATATGGAGAACAAACTAGCTAGTAGATAGGTATTGCGTGGTGGTCATCTTCTGCTGATTTCCTTCGGTGCTTGTTGGGCATATGTAGGCCAGTCAGTAGAGTATGAAGGAATATTCAAGCATTACTAGTACGTATCCTCGGTTGCTGCACCAATCAGTCGTGAAGCTCCAGTGGAATGTAGACTGTTTTCCATAAGAGCTTGTTCCTGCAGTGTTATCCGTATTGGGCACTGATCTTCAGGCCGGGTGACGTATTCGCACCTTGTCTCAGGATTCTACGGAGATTGAGCATAGATATGCACTGCATTGGGTGTACAAGGCGATCTCCACGTACCCTGGCTCGGCAGTATTAGCCGACCCACTTATACCGATGGAACTTTTATGCACCCGATCCTGTGTATAACCGCTTCATCCTAAGTCTCCGTCACCGACTATATGTGAATGCAACCATGATCTGCACGGGTGAATCACAACAATGCGCTGTGAGGGATGAAAGCAGCATACAAGATGGCGAAACGGGGAAAAAGCCTCATCTCGCCCGTCTTTACACAGTGTCCGTCCCCTCAAATTATTTAAAGATGGCAGGGCCACAGGAATCGATTTTATCTAGTCATTCAATAAAGACCTTTTTCTCCCACTCCTGCATCCAAGCACAAAGTGCCCTTCTTCAAACAAACGCCCGTGTCAAGTGACCATGGTCGGAGTCGTCAATCCAGCACCGAGATCGTTCAAAGCCCCAGGAAGGCTTCTCGTAACCCAAGTCGATACCATCACAAAGCATTCTCCGACCAGACGATTTGGCCTGATCCCCAATGGCACCGAAGTCGAGCAGGGGTTTCGGGATATGACATTCCGGGATCTCTCCCGCGCAGTCAATGCCATGTCCTGGTGGATTGACGACACTCTGGGCAGACCGCAACCGGGAGAAACGATTGCGTATCTGGGGAACAATGATGTGCGCTACATCATCTTTATGCTCGCGTGTCATAAGACAGGCTATACGGTTTGTTTTTTCTGGTGCTATTTTTACGAAGGGATTGCGATTAATCACCAATAATTGAATCTGCTTATAGATCTTTCTACCTTCCACTCGGCTGTCGGATGAGGCATACAACCATGTTCTCAAGGAAACAAAGTGCACGCATCTGCTTTTCAGCCAAGAGAAGTTCAAGATTGCTTCCAGGCTGAGAACCTTGGACTGGAAGATGAAGTTCCAAGAGGTGCCATCTGTGGCGGACATCCTCAACAATGGAAGTGGCACGAATCACTTCGAGTTCTCCCAGACCTATGATGAGGTGGTGGACAAGATTGCTTTCATAATCCATAGTTCTGGAACAACCGGTACAGTACATCTGAAGCGCCTGATCCGGATGGATTATAGGGCTAACACTTTCAGCAGGCATGCCTAAACCTGTTCCTCTCACCCATGGCTTCCTGGGTACGATGGACTTCGCCGCATTGATCCCTTTGCCTCCGGGACGGTCTTCCGCATTCTTCAATGACCTGTCCTCCGATGACCCCAACCACAAGGAACTTGTTCTTTCGTCCACGCCGTATTTCCACTTAATGGGGCTGACCTCGTTCTTTGAATCCATTTTTCACAACATTCCATTCGTTGCTAGCCCGGAAAGGCTACTTTCCGTGGGGTTCCTGACCGATCTGATTCGCCATACGAAGCCGACAGTCACGATTCTTCCACCTTCGATCCTTGAAGACATGAGTTATTCTGACGAGGCTCTTGCATGCCTCAGCACTTTGAAGTTTGTTTGCTATGGTGGGGCTCCTCTTTCGCCCGAAGTCGGCGAGAAGCTGGTTCGATACACCCAGTTACGATCGGCCATTGGTTCCAGCGAGATGGGCATCATCTGCTCCATGGTCCCCGAAGGAGAGGACACCTGGGGATATTTCGAGTGGAATCCCTTCTATCAGGTTGACATGCAGTCGATCGGGGACGGATTATACGAGCTGGTCATACCACGGGTGGAACATTCTCTCGTGATGCATGGAATCTTTCACACGTTCCCGGAGCTGAAAGAGTATCGATCCAAAGATCTCTACACGCGGCATCCAACCAACCCCAAGCTCTGGAAGTATCATGGGCGCTTTGACGATGTGATTGTGCTCAGCAACGGCGAGAAGTTGAATCCGATCTCATTGGAGAAGATCGTGGAGGGCCACCCTTCGGTTCATCGGGCTTTGCTTATCGGCCAACGCAGATTTCAGACATGCCTGGTGATTGAGCCGGACTTTGACAAGGTTGCCACTCCAATCGAGGAAAAGGAGTTTGTCAACATGATTTGGCCAGTGGTGCAGGAAGCTAATACGACTGTTCCTGATTACGGCCAGATCGTGAAAAGCATGATCCGCCTCTCATCACGCGAGAAGCCCTTCAAACTTACCGCCAAAGGTACAACACAACGACATGCCGTGAACAAAGATTATGCCGAGGAGATCGAGCAGATCTACGCGGCCCAAGATAAGCAACTGGTGATGGACCTGCCATCAACGATCAACCCGGACACTGTCTGCGGGTATCTGCAGAGCGTCATCTGCAAACTTACTGGAAGGCAGAACATCGAAGCTAGTGATGATCTCTACAGTATGGGCCTGGACTCACTTCAGGCGATCCAGCTGAGCAAGATCCTCAAGAACTCGGTCTCCTCCCATAATCCGGAACTGAACACCGACCTTCTCAATGTTCAGGAAATCTATGCGCACCCCACTGCAGAGGGACTCACGAATCTTCTGTTGGGCGTCCTTGACAAACCATCGACTCAAATCGCCACCGTTTCTCGTTCTGTTAAGATTGCGCAGTTGATCGCCAAGTATACGAATGATCTTCATGTTCGGGAGTCTGATGCCCTCCCTCAGCTGCCCGCGCTGGTCACTGTTATTCTGACCGGATCCACCGGATCGTTGGGCAGCTATATTCTTGACGACCTATTGCGCAACCCCCAGGTGGCCAAGGTCTACTGTTTCAACCGGAGTGAAGGTGCGCTGACGCGTCAAATGGAAGGCTTCCAGGAAAAGGGACTACAGATCGCTTCTCTGAATGATCCCAACAAGGTCGAGTTCCTGCACGTTCACTTCGGAGAACCCCACTTCGGTCTCTCCGACCGACAATACAACGAGCTTCTCAATACGGTTGACGTGATCATCCACAATGCATGGAAGGTCAACTTCAACCACCCCGTGTCCTCCTTCGAGGACCCGCATCTCAAGGGCGTCCGGGAGTTCGTGCGCTTCAGCCAGGAGAGCCGCTACCGGGCCCATCTCGCTTTTGTCTCCTCCGTCAGCACGATCGGGGCCTGGAAGCCCAGTGGTGGGGTCACGGCCGTCCCCGAGGTTCCGATGGAGACGGCGGACGCCACGCTGGAGCAGGGATACGGCGAGTCCAAGTATATCGGGGAAAGCATCTGCGTGGAGGCGTCGAAGATGGCCGGCGTGCCGACCAGTATCCTGCGCGTGGGACAGATCGCTGGGCCCGACACGCGACTGGGAGTGTGGAATCCGCACGAATGGGTCCCTTCCTTGATCAAGACATCCAAGGCGACGGGCAAAGTGCCATTTGATCTCGGAGGTTACCCGATCGACTGGGTTTCAGTGGTACGCACCTGACTCTCTCTTTTTCCACTGTATCCAAGCAGTGGGGACTGTTACTGACACAATCGCTTCAGGATATCCTAGCGAAGATCGTGAACGAACTCGTCCTCGGCCGCCGCGCTTCGCTCGCGAAAACCCGCAACGCAGTCTTCCATCTGGTCAATCCATCCCGCACCACCTGGGCTTCTCTCGTCCCCGCAATTCAAGAAAGATACCCCGTCCAGCCCGTGCCTCTCGTCGACTGGGTCGCCGACCTGGAGACCATCCAGGATCCATCCGATGGCGACGTGCAAGACAAACCCGCGCTGAAGCTCCTGGCCTTCTTCCGTGGCCTGGCGGACAATGCGGATGTCTTGTCGGCGGACATCAGCGTCGAGCGGTCGAGGAAGGGGAGTGCGACGATGGCATCACTCGGTCCAGTGTCACCGGCTCAGATGGCCAATTGGTTGAATCAGTGGGGCTTTTAGACTTATTGCCAGGATGAGGTAGCTGGGGATTGACTGGTCGATTCTCTTCGCAATTTTTCTCTCGTGAAATGATTAGTGTAAGACATGTTAGGAATACGAAAGCGACTTAGCAAACGAACATTTCGTGTTCTACCGGAACGGAAACCTGCTCCGTCAGTCCCATTGAATGGACACTGTTCTTCCTACGCTACAATAAAGAACTAGATCATCAACCGTTTGAGATTCCCATCACCGTTGATCCGGATACCTCAACATTGAGAAGCAAAAAAACATACAACAGAAGGGATTCGCTGGTGGTCACCCACCCAACTACTAACCTCCCGGCGTGTGGCTTAAGTACGGCTGAGCGGACGGGAAGCCCTGTTTTCCACACCCTGTGGTCGTATGTGCTTCTAAAGCGCAGTAAAAGAAATATGAAGCTCATTTTGCCGTTCTTAGTACAAAGGGAATTCATTGCTGAGTTCATATCATCTACTGGGTGCGTACCAAAAGATAGCCAGGTGAAATGCATCATCTAATGGATGCCCCACTTGAGAGCGGGAGCCAACCTTCGCAGGTAAACTGCCTGAGAACGGCCGGATGATATCCGAATCGAAAGGTCAGGTCTTTGTATGTATAACCATACAATGACTTAACTTACCCTTTGGCATTGAGTTTGGATTCGGCGTTGCAGACTGGCCAAAAGTGTCACGAGCACGGTCCCGTAGTGGCCTCGACCAATACAAGCCTGGGGAGTTCTAGCTCGCCATCAAGTCAGTAGGGTAGTCTCTAGTCTCTTCCTCGTGAATATGGTATCCCAAAACAGATCGCCACGACTCGAACAGACTGGCATGGCTCTTGATTACCGGTAAACGCCTCCGCACCTTACTGAGTAGTTGCATTCTGGGCTCGGCTTGAGGGTTTCGTTCTGTCTGTCATGACTCATTCGACAGTTGCGGATCGTTCGACCCACAGTCGTAAGGCTGTCTGCCCCGGAATCCCACCCTCTTCGGTGGAAACTTAGGCGGGGGTCCCTACCCAGCCCTAGCAGGTGATTACTCCGGCCATGCCTGATCATGTACGTTGTCGAGCGCGGTCACAGATGAGATCGAGAGAAACCTCTTCTTTGAATACTTCAAATGCCGACAATGCAGTTGTACAGCGGTCAAATCATGCCCAATCCTGCTCATCGGGGCGCATCCGGCCGCGTCTCTTAGGGCTAAGTTCGAAACATCGGGACAGCATCGCAACTACCATCCAGTACAAACCCCATGTAACATTCGAGGGGATACCGCAGTTTCGTAAGGTTCACCCTCAACTGCCCTCGTAATTGATCAAACCAAAAAGAAAGAAAGACCGCACACAGACGCAACTCGCTCTTGCTCGAAGAATGAATAAATATAGATAGAATAGGGACCAAGAAGAAAAAAAAAAAGGGGAAGCCGCCCCAACGAAACAAGCTCAAACTCCAATATCCCGGAAATCGATCAACTAAGCAGCCACTCATGCCCCAGGCCCAGCCCCAGCCTCAGCCACCACCTCACACTCGATCAAGCTCTCCGACCACCGATCCGCCGCCCAGATGCGCAGGATGCGGAACCCGGCCTCGTGCAGGAGGCGCGTCCACTGGGACTCGGTGCGCTCCGCGCCCGCAAAGTCCGCCAGCATGACGAAGTCCAGCCCCGTCGCCTGCCACTGCGCGCCGCGGTCCGGGATCACGTTCTCGTTGATTAGCAGCCGGCTGTACCCGGGGGTCATGGCGGCGCGCAGCGGGGCCAGGATCTTGTGGCAGATCGCGTCGGGCCAGTCGTGCAGCACCGAGTGGAGGAAGTAGGCTCTTGCTCCTGGTTTGGTTGACTCGGTGTTAGTTTCTGCTTTTCTCTGGCTTTCCTTTTGCCTATCGGTTTGTCTTCCAGAAACGAGGGGGGGGAGAAGGGATGAAGGTGACTGGGAAGTACCTTTACAAGGCTGCTCGGTGAAGAAATCATGCGGCATGCACTCGATCGACTCGTGCAGCTGGCTTCCCACCACCTCGGCCAGGACGGCGGGCTGGTCCTGCAGGATCAACCGTCCTGGGGTGTTGGGCCACTTGGCGCGGAACTCGGCCAGGTCGTGGCCCTTGCCGCCGCCTACGTCTACCAGCAGGATCCTGTTGGCTGGGTCTGTTGTCGTCGTGTCGACCAGGAGACGCTGCTCAACCGGGTAGAAGCCCGGGTCCATCCAGCTGGCGCGGCCTTGGTGGTAGATGGACATGAGATTGTTGAATTGGGCGCTGATCACCGGGTCCTGGCCCACGAAGTCGAAGAAAGCGGCCTGGGTGTTGTAGCCGAGTTGGAAGGGGCAGTCGAGGCCGTTGGCTGGGTCGCGATAGCCCGTTTTACGGAGGAACTCCGGAATTGCGGTGACGGCACGCCCGGTGGTTCGCGTTCTACAGGCTTCGGGTTAAATGGGGGCGTCTTTGGAGACCCCAGGTGGAGGGTCGGAGGATTCTGGGAAAAGCATACATCACGGGAAAGGCATCGGCGTAGCGGGTGTAGGTGAGCGTGCGCGAAAAGTTGTTGCTGGTGTATTCATCTTTATCAGTTTCGGTGACAGCGTGGATGGCGTTGAGTTGTTTCATTATTCGTTCTAGGGGAGGTGGCGACGAAGGATTAGTGGTACGGAAGAGGTAAATGGGGGAGTAGGCGCCTACGTAGCAGGACGATGTCAGCGCCAGTGGCTGTCGTCAGTTCGGCCACGGACATCGGCCGGTCATTGTTCGACAGATATCGGAAGATCCCGAGGTCGATGGCTGTCTCGATCACGGCAAAGCCGGTAGTCTAGTGGACTACCCGTCAGCTTGTTTGAGGGCAGAATGTACGGGCGCTTGGGGTGGGCAGCGGACTCACGTTGCGCCAGCAGTATCGGAAAATGGTCTCGCGCGGTGTCTCGACCGCTGCTAGAAGGGCATCGGCGGTTTCCATTAGCTGGAGTCGCGCATCAGCCTGGCCAGACGCGAAGGCCTTGCTCAGCAACTCGATCTTTTGGGCCAGACTGGCGACCTTTTCAGGGGCCATGGGGTTGACAGCGATGCGATCAACATCGACACCATTGGTCACCGTGGCCGGCGCAGGAAGTCCGTTGGATTCAACCATGGCGGAATTAGGAAGGAAAGAAGCGCGAAGACAGAGTACAGTACCTAGGTAGGGAGGAATCACAAGGAAGGATGGAGGGAGGCATTTCAATCTCCCTTCCCACCGCAGGGAGATAAATAACAGTCTCTGAGGGGCTCCCGTGCCTTGCTCCAATTCTTTCTCAAGGCGGAAGACCAGAGACTCCTGGTCTAGCCGGCTTGAGTCTACTTGAGTATATTGACAGATGAACTAGTAGACCGTGACAGTGCGGGCTGTAAAGCCCGATTGGATGTAGGGCAAATATTGTCTCATATGGCGCTCCACTCGGGCCCACTGCCGGAGAGTCCGGATTCCGGATTGATCTTCCGGGATGGGCGACCCTTCAATGGCAGCATGGCCGCTGCCTCCGGGTCGGAAGGGCCGCGGCACGTTCCACAATTCCGGCCCGTAGCCCATAATGGCTCCTCACTTTTCAGAGCACAAATCGCACTGCATGCTGATGGTATACAGTACAGTACACCCACGAGCACCTGTCACGGGCATTTGCTGCAAGGGAAGGGAGGGTAGTATAGCCTGGAAACTGACAGCCAGCAAGCAATCAAGCTAAAACCATCCCTTCTTCCTTAGCGTCCATTGCACTAAATGGCGCTGGTTGCGTGGTTTCCCCTCCGAATTAGTTCCGCCGCCAGCCACACGAATCATCTCGTGCTTATTGTCTGGGAAAAGAAAAAAAAAATAAAGGCGACGCACCCGTTTAATTAAGATCCATGTACTGCGGCGTAAGCAATTTCGGAGGCACTGCCTATAATTGATGCCACTATTGCACCGAACCGGGCTATGAAGCCACATGCCTTTACACGGATACTCTTGAAAAAAAGCTGCCTGCTGCCGCTTTCTCCCTCCTGTCCCTTTCCTCTCTCCCTACCTTCTTTTGAAATTCTTTTCACGGCTACCTGGGGCAGTCTGGCCTCCCCACCATGGCGGGAACTCCGGCATATGACCAGCAGAACAAGGGTCCAGTTCTGCTGGCCGTGATGTGGGCACTGACTGGCCTCGCGACCGTGCTGGTATGGGCCCGATTGTTTATTCGACTCAAGATTGTGCGTGCCTTTGGGCTGGATGATCGACTCATTGCCATTTCGATGGTGAGTTCCTCTTGGACTCCCGTGGTGCAGATGTCAGTTCGCATCTGACCCCTTACCAATCTCAGATCTTAGGGTTAGTCAACGTAAGTATTGCTACGGTCGCTGTCCACCGCGGCTTTGGGAGACATTCCTCTACGATTGGCCACGCCGCGACTGAGCGCGCGAACATGACTATCGACATCGGCTGGATCTTCGGCATCCTCTCCTTTGCCTTCCCCAAGATGGGGGTAGCCGCCCTGCTTCACCGCATCTTGGTCCCAGGCTTCCGTATGCAGTGCGCGCTATGGGGTTTGACTGGGCTGGTGATGGCCGTCGCTGTTACCAATATCATCATCTTTTTTACCTCCTGCGATCCGCCGCGCGCTCTGTGGACGACGGTCCCAGGAGCAACGTGTCGCACTTCCGCTGTGATTATTGGGTTTGCGACGTTCAATGGGGGTGAGGCCATCCTGATCGAGTTACAGGGCTTCTGTTCACTGACATAAACAACCTCCCCGCGGGCTGATAGCGCTTTCCGCCTTCACCGATCTCAGCCTCGCCATCTACCCTAGCGTGGTTCTCTGGAAACTGCAAATGTCGCTCCATAAGAAGCTGGCGTTGTGTGCCGCGCTGGGGATGGGTGCTATGTAGGCTATGCCCGCTGTTCTCTTCAATCCTCCTTCTGCTCCTGCTGCTGCTAATCCCTGTATTCGCAGATCCGCCTGCGCGGCCATCATCAAAACCACCCACATCAACGCCCTTGCCAACATCTCCGACGCAACCTGTAACCCTCCCTTTCTACAAGTCGCGCTCCTTTATCCAAATTCCTCTTCGCACTAGATATACTGACCCAAGATCCCCAGACGCAAGTTGGTCCCTCGTCCTCTGGACAAAGTTCGTCTCATCCCAACCCCTAATCCTCACACGATAACTAAACCCACCAACCCCCAAAGCGTCGAAGCCGATCTCGTCATCATCGCCTCCTGCATCCCCACCCTCCAACCCCTCCTCGAGTTCCTGCTGGGCAAGCGCTCCCTTGCCTCCTACAGCCACCCGCGCTCCTACCCGAAGGCCACCGGCTACGGGAATGGTGGATCGAAGCCCTCCAACAAGCGCTCCCGCCGGTCGACGATGCTCGACCCGACCGCCATCACGATGGCCTCGATGCGCCGCGACAGCCAGGAGGAGATCCTGCCGAGCGCGGGCCCGACACAGAAGCCCGGGTGGGAGATCCATCGGACGGATCACATTGTGATCGAATATGATATGGAGACTACCAGTGAAAGGAGGGCCGAGGAAGCGGGAGGGGCGGTCGCCGCAGCGGCGCCCGGACGGTAACCCTAACTGATGGGTAGAAATGGTTGACGAGCCGACATGGTGGTGGCCCCCGAGCCCACAATATAGTTATAGTCGGAGGCTGAACTTCAAGTTAGTGTAACGCGATTTGCGGTACCGATTCAACCAAAAGCATCAGCCTAGCTGCAGAGGTGGTGCGTAATACCGAGATGGTTGAGGGCGGAGGTCGACGCATGCACTGTATAACTCACGCATGCTAGGAGCATTAAATTTTCAACCCGACGCACTACCTTCTCAGCCCACAACATTAGAACTAACTAGACAGACAAAGCAACTTGAATATTCCTAACGTTCTCATTTATTATCCTTGTGCATCTCCGCGGGGAAAAAGGAAGGCAAACACATACAACAGAAGGGATTCGCTGGTGGTCACCCACCCAACTACTAACCTCCCGGCGTGTGGCTTGAGTACGGCTGAGCGGACGGGAAGCCCTATTTTCCACACTCTGTGGTCGTATGTGCACGGTTATGAAAAGCTTTGGGTGTAGTATTCGATTTCTTAGCTTTGATCCCTCATTTCTGTGAGTTGGTAAAATGACTGGCTGCTACATAATTGAGGCTTCCCGTGCATGCTTCAGCACGGTAAAATGGCGCAAAGATGAAAAGCATGAGATCAGAGATTGAACTTCACACTAAGCGATTCACCCTGCCCTAATCCCCCCCAGCAGTTTCTAATCAGTCCAGCTTTTCAATTGCAAAATCCTCCACCTTCAAGCCGTACTTGACCACCCGGCAGACCTGGTAGACGGCCAAGCCGATATACATGAGATAGTTCTCGAGCTCGTCATTCCACTGCGCCACGGCTTTGCCCCAGGTGCCCGCGAACCCGGCGATGGTCTCGATAAACCCGTTAATGATCAGCACCTCGTTCTTTTCCGCTGCGGTGGCGTCCATAATATCGCTCGTGAGTTTGAGGCAGAGCGATGGCACCGACAGCACGGCGCTGACCGTCCCCTTCCACCGCTTGACCACCGGTCGCTCTAGCTTCATCTTCTTGCTCACTAGTTTGACTACGGTGCCGGCGGTGAGCTTGGCGCCCCCGAGGGCCCAGCCCTGGACATTGGATGTTAGTTTTAGGTGGTTGTGTGAGTGGGGTGGGGCCTAGCACTTACTGCATACTTGAGAGCGTGTTTGGTGTCCAGTGAGGCGGTGGTCAGTCCAGAAGAGTAGGAGGCGGCGGATGCTGCGTCGTCTCCAACGGGCCAGGTTGTGAATCCGTTCACGGCAGCAAAAGTCAGGGACGCCGAATCAAAGACATTCATGATGCTATCCACCGGTCCGAAGGGAATACTTTCGAGCCCGAGTCCCTCGAAGGCGCCATCCAGCCCCAGTGAAAGCACGTCGAACTCCGTCTCGATGAGGAGCACGCCCGACTCCGCGGCGACGCTGAACCCTCGGATATCCGCCGCGAGCGAAGCGTCGCCCTGGCCCTGCACGTACTGGCCGAAAGTGCCCTTCGTCAACCGCCCAGACAACTTGGGGGGCGCCCGCTTCTTCTTCGCCTTGTACAGCACGGTGGTCGGGATCGCGATCAGGAGCGCGCAGAAGTTCAGCAGCGTCAGGGGCCGGCCCCGGGCGATCACGTTTTTCCAGAGCCACGTTATGACGGGGATATTGATCTCCTTGGTCGCCAGGTCCTGCACGAGGTCGATACCTAGTTTCAGGGCATCGAACAGGATGTCGGCCAGTTTCTCCACCGCGTCGATCATCCCGTTGACCAGGTCCACGCCCACCTTGGCCATGACTTCCCGCACGCTGAAGTTGGCCGGGTTGAAGAATTCGACCAGATCCTTGGCCACATTCGTCACCGTCTTCATGATGATCTGCACCTCGTCCTGCACGTCCTGCCACAGCTTTACCAGTTGGTCTTCGGTCGTGCCCCCTGTCGCGAAGGCGGTGGTGGTGCTGTCGTCGTGGAGCACCGCATTCGTCGTTCCGCCGCCGTAGGTGAAGTAGTACGCCGACCAGTTGTAGGGCACGGCCGCCTTGACCTCATCCTCGTCGGCGCCCTGGTCTGCATTGCCGTCTGCATCACCACCGGCCGTGCTGGCTGCGACCGTGGTCTTCTTGTTGTTACTATTGCTGCCTCCCAGCCGCGCTCCGTTGTAGTCGTTTGACTGAAGGGAGGTGAGGTTCTGCAGGATTGTGGAGCGGACGTTCTCCAACCACTTGTGCGCGTCGAGGTCCGCCGCGTCCAGCGCCTCCTTGCCGTATTCCAGGGCCGCGTTGAACCCGGCGGCGATACTGTCGGTTGTGTCAAGGATATCGCCCCACTCGAACAAGAAACTGATAAACTCGATGATATCCTTGATGACGGCGCCGATCTTCTTGAACACCCAGATGACGCCCTTCACGATTGAGGTGATGGTGTTGAGGGCGATCTCAAAGATCTCCTCGCCGATCTTGACGATAAATTTCCACACGCCGCCGACCACATCGCAGGTCCATTGCCAGACATCCTCTGCAACCGAGGTGAGCCAATGCCACGCTCCACTAAGGGCGTCCCCTATATCGGACCAGAACCCATAAGGGACGGGGGTACTGCTGCTCGGAGAGGCAATCACTGCGTGGTATGTCTGTAGCTTTTGTTTCTCCTGGGCATGGAGATCATTTGCACTGGCGACGAGCTTTTGGAAGATCTTGGCAACGCCGTCCGGATCGTCGGGGGCTTTCTCGAACAACGGCGTCCCATCCGCTTTCTTGAGGTTTTTGACTTGGTCGCCGGTTTTGATGTCCTGGATCTTGGAGAGGATCTTACGGGATGGGTCCAGGATCGGATCCGTTAGGGCTCGTTCGGCCGCTGCCGCCGACGACAATGACACCGACTGCGAAGGTTTCTGCGCGGGGCGGTAGGCTTCGGCGGCGAACTGATGGATCGTGGCGTCGTCAGTCTGCAAAAGGATATTCAGGACACCTTTGGCATCGGTCTGGTACCAGTCCGCTGTGGGCGAGAGAGTCGTGTGGTGACCGTTGACGATACACCGAACGAGGCCGGAACAGCTCACACGCAGCCAGCACCCGGGGAGGAGGTCGGCCGCGTCCCCGTCACTATCGTTGGTGACCGTCGTGTGTAGACGGACCATCAATCCTTTTACTTCGGTGATTGTCTCTTCGGAAGCGTGCCAGAACGGGTACTGCTGCCACACCTGCGAGGCAGGGTCCTGCTGCAGGAGGGACAGGTTTCCGGTCTCGTCCACCGACAGCAGACTGCTGACTAGAAGCTTGTTATCCCCGTCGGCGGGTCGGCTGAACAGAAGGCTGGAGATCCGGCCGCCTTGTCCTTTCGCGAGGAGAGGAATCACGATACCCTCGGAGAGAGCCGTAGTCTTGGTGGTGTAGTAGTAGACCGCGTCGGTCGCGGTGGTATACCACAGCCGGAGGCTCTCCCCGGTCTGCGAGACGTGCAGATCCTTGAGGTCGCTGATCTGCTTCAGCCTGTCGATCACCGTGCCGGCACTGGTCTTATGGGAGCTGTAATCCTTGTAGGCCAACGCGGTGATCTCCTTGCCGCCCACCAGCACGACCGTCCACCCTTTCGCCGGGTCCAGGAACGAAGCCAGGCAGGTCGCCCCTAAAAGTGGATACCAGACATCAATGAAGGTGTTCAAGGCGTTAAGCCATCATACAAAGGCTGCCATGCGGGTAGAGTGCTCTTCAAGACCAAAAAGGAAACCCTCTTACCTTCCGGACAGGGAACCTGAACCTCGAACCCAACACTGTCCTCGTCGTCCGCGGCCAGCACCTTGAACACCAGAAACTTCTCCCCGGAGAACCCTTGGTACAGGACCATCACCCCATCGCCCAGCAGACAGGTGACCAGGGTTACATCGAGAATCTTTTCCGGATTGACCGGCAGGCTCCAGTGATCCACCAAGGTGGCCTTCTTCCCCTCGATCTTGACGTAGTTGAGATCCTCTGTCTTGGTCAACCTATCCGGTCGTTGAAACGCTACCATGACCAGTGGTAGTGCTCGTGCCTCATCGCTTGGTTTATGACCCTTGCCACATGGAGGTACCCCAGGTTAGCATGCTTTCCAATCGTATGGCTTCTTAGAGCCTCAGGACATAACATACCATGTAGATATGGTCCACAGTCGGGAAGACGCCTTGAATGACTTTGGCCGATGGCATCGTGCCCAAGATCTCGTCCAAGGTGATGTTATGCAGTAAATAAAAGTTTGAGGTTGTATCGCTCGCTTTCGTAGCAATGCAGATATCCAGACTGCCGTCCGGTGCCTGTAGGACGGCAAACGCTTGTACCTTGACATCTACGGAGAAGAGGCCTGAGAGCTTGGCAAAGTCGAATTTCTTCGGCTCACGGCCCACGGTGATAATCAGGCTGAGGATGCTGTCTTCTCCCAGGGCGAACACGGCGGGCTGCCATTGCTGGTCGTGGAAGACCCCGAACGCCTCGCCAGCCGAGACCGGGTTGGCGGCCACGTAGTTGGTCATCACCTCCGAGTCCTTGTTCACGGTAATCATGGTGAAAGGATGTTATCAGGCAATGACAGGCGGTGAGTTTGAGTAGTGATGTAGACTGAAGGATGGGGAGGAAGGAGATAAGGTAGCGCAAGTGAGTGAGAAGGAGGGTGCTCTTATACGATGGGAGCAAGATTGGCTAGTTGTAAAACATCCCCGGAGAAAATAATACATACAAACTCTCTCTCTCTCTCTGTGTGTATGTGTGTGTTATCTTACTCTCTGTGCCTCTCAAGCACACCCAGCTGAAAGCTGAAATTAAGAAGCTCACGATGCCAGGATTGAGACAGGGGCCTGTGAATGCGACCTCCCCCCCCATCATGCGCGATTTTCTTGATATGTGTCATGGCTACGACTTGGAGTATGTAACCCTCGTGCGTGCAATGATCGAGTTGCGCATCACCACCCTGTGTGAAATGTAGTATTTTGGTGGATGGCAAACTGCGCAAGATGCAGATGTGTGCGAATTGTTTGACGCTTGCATGTTTAGTTGCATATTTCATGCATGAGAGGGGTGCATCCGCGGGGCGGAACGGACCTTGGCTGGGTGAACGCACTGAGCGGGGCAATCGTAGATTAAATGAGCTGAGTCCCTTCTCAGCATCTCTGAGAGCCTAGGCTTGCTTTTTCCTTGATGGTGTTAGTCGGATGGCCTGCAGTCTGCAGATCGTCTACCTTCCCCCTCGCCACGTCACTTCTGCAACCAACTATACCCTGCGAGCTGAACGCATCCCACAGACACCCTGAGCGAGGATTCAGCTCTGATAAAACAGGCTGGGAGGCTGCCCCTCCGAGTCTCGCACCTGCATTGTTTTACATGCACAAGTACAAGATTTCCTGCTCCTGGTAATGCGACAAGCCCAGAATGGAAACTCGATGCTAGGGGGATCACCGAGCTCAGTGCCGATTATTCTGATCCAGGCCAACTCTTTGACGTCAGTGGAAGACACAGGCAGCTGAAGGAAAAGCAATTAGAGCTGCACGATATCAGAGATCTTGTTTGTCGAAAGTGACTATGGCTGAGCTGAACGATGTTACCTCATGATATCAAAGGCGGAGAAAGAGGGCGATGAGGATTTGGAGAACCATTCGACAAGAGCCAAACTCAGTCGTACGCTCTTCAAGGGGAGGCTCCCCCCCTCTCTCTGGTCAGGCCTATATAATAGGACTTTACTTCGACTGGTCTCACACACAAAGACAGTCAAAACTAACTAACATCTTTCGATTCTGTTACTAGGCCGCTTCCAGCATCATGAGTTCCTCCCAGGAATATTATGTTAACAACACCAGTCCTGATCCTTACGATCAGATCATTGTCCTCTCGCAGAAGGTGATCAATGCAGGATTCAAGAATATGTGGAAGCTCGCCCAGGGGGAAGACGAGGGCCCGTTAACACACTTCCACAAAAGCATTCACGGGGAGTCGATCGATGCGACTATCGGAGCTCCTTCCGTGCAGCTTCATGTCGAAAGCCGTGAGCCCATGTTGTATTTTCTGCTAGCCTTGAAGACGGGAAAAGTGGTCCTATACAAAAGTCAGGAGTCCGACGATACCATCGAACTCGACATCGACAACTGGGTCCTCGCCTTCGATGTGGTGATCAGTAAGTGCGCGCCGGCAAAATAGGAAGGGCTTGTGCTCGCACTGCCGATGCTGACCCTCCGCCAGACCAGAAGAAAATTTCGAAGGACTCTGAAGAGTACAAGAAGTTCAAAGAGCGTGCAGGGCTTCCCGAGTCAAACTTTTCTCTCGCGCAGCTCTTCATTGACTCTTCATGTTAGTGCTTATCGTCCTCCCTATCAGACGGCCTGTTTCTGACATCCAACCACAGCTAGCACCAAGTTCAACGAAGACATCTCGACTCTCGGTAAAAACAAATTGAGCGAACTGAGTGGCGATTCGCGGGCTAGCTTGCTTACTTTCATCGATCACTGGGTTAAGGGAATGTCGGAAAATGGCAAGAGTGTTCTAGGATACTCGGCCCAGCGCGAGGAAAGCAAAAGCGCCGATGAGCGTAAGAGAGTCCCTCGCGTGTAGTGCCAGCGCCCCAAGGAACCTGCTGATTGATGTGACTTGCAGTCAACCCATACGCACCATCGTTCCCTCCAACCAGTATCGATTACTTCTGTTATCCATGGCGTGGAGTGGATGGCCAGGGATCCAACAAGGATTATCAGGACGACAACGCCTTGTCATACCTGTTGATGTCGAACTTCAAGAATCCCCCGGCCGAGGGTGCCATGGGCTACACCGGCCCGTGGGTCGATGGCGCAGGCGATCGAGGGGCCTCGTTCTGCATGAGCCGAACTTTGTTCTGGGAATGGATGCTGCCCCTCGCCAGACAGGTGGTGGTGGCCATGACTCCAGTGCCGGACACGCCGTACCTCGAGTGGAAGGGAACACCGTCCGATGCGCCCTATGGCTTTTGGACCAGGTATCATATCGGCGATACCGGGGCGTCAAACAGCAGTTATAAATGGGTTTCGAATGCGTACGGCGGCTGGTCCACGAGCACCGAGGATAAGTCCACGGCGAGGAAAGTCAATAAACCCGATAGTGGGAGTGATTGGATGAATGCGGCACAGTATGGTATGCATTGCCTTCTCTTCTGTCTCTTCTAAAAAGGATAGACCAAGGGCTCGAGAGGCTGACACCATCTAGTCACCAATATCCAGGCCAGTGTCGCGTTCACGGCCGGAAAAGAAAGCCTCACTGTGAAGGGAGGCAATGACTTCAAATATGACCTCAATCATCACAGATCCTCGGGGAGTCCTACCGAGTGAGCCCCCCTTTCCTTTCTGTTTTGTGTCTCCTGGCGGTCTGGATGTGTCTTCTGACGTGGCGGGTGGCCCTGAATCTGCAGGTTCTGGGTGACTGTACACACCACATGGGAACTAGAAATCGACATGGCCTCTATTGAAGAGGGCGGACTTGTCTTTCGCTTCAAGGAGAGCAATGACCATGTGAAGGTTACATACGACGAGGGTGGGGGTATGCACTTGACAGACACCGCGCAAAATATCGCCGACGAGATGGCAGACGGCCTCAAGAAAAGCATGAATTCTGCACTACATGATGTCAGTAATGTCTTGGCCGAGGCGATGGCTAACGCAAACCGCCTCTGCCTCCCGGCCGCCGGTACCTTCTTCATGAAGGATCCTCTCTTCAACCAGGGTGGCGATCTGCTGGTTAAGCTGGCATATGATGGGTATGTTCTTCTCTTCGGTGTTTGTGCGTTCCGGAGGAATCTAACAGTCTGGACAGGGCGGATCCTCCCCCACCCCCATCCAAAGGAAAATACAGATTCCGTCCCCCGACGTTGAACAGTTTGGTGCGTCGTGCAAATACTCAAGGTAGTGGCAATGCATGAGTCGGGGTCTCTCTGAGACGTTGCTACCGGATGCTTGAGCTTGCAAAGTTCCCCCTCAGGTTGGAATGAGGAGGGCCTCCTTCCTAACAACTATGATACTTTCGTCATTCCATATCGAGACCCGAGTTTTGCATTGACGAGAATAGATAGCAACACTATCCTGAAGTTGTTGATGGATCTATTTCCTCCTTGGAAACATGAGAGATGATTAATTGTCTGCATGATGTGCAGCTCAATGGAATTGCCGCATGCCTATGCTAATCCTATTTTAACCGTATCAAGCTATCAAGTTTTCTTTCTTCTGCTACCTGTTTTACTTTCTATCAAGTATAGATAAAATTGTAATCCTATTCCCTTCAGGCTCCACACAGAGGGGCCAAACAAGCGGCCGTGTGAGAGGACTACTGTACATAGTAGAGCAGGCATAACTTGAACAAACATCCAAAGCATGATCCATATCTCTCACTCCTGTCTGCCAACTATTCGAGCCTGGCGAGCAGTTGATCAAGAGACATCAGGAGCCAATGTTGACGAACCCCTTGCCAGTATTATCCGACTCCACTTCCTTGTGGATCATGACACCACAGTAGAACAATTCGCCGTTGTTGCCCTCCATATATACCACGCGAACGGGAGTCTTGGAGCCAGTGGGAACTCTGTTGCTACCCCTTTTCTCGTCCTTCAACCACGTTTTCACCTTGCTGGTGGTCCAGTATACCGGTACTCCTGCAGTGGACTCGAGGGCCCACTCTACGCATCGCACGCGGTATTGCCCCAGTGAATCCCGTCATTGTTCTCAAACATGTGCGGGTAGCCGCTCTTGCCCTTAGTGCAGCCACCCGTCTTAGCCTGGGCCTCGGCCGTGGCCACGTTGACGGTGAACTTGGTTTTGGACTTGTTTTTCGTTTCCGGGGTGCAGGTTACCGTTGTTCCCCGACGGCGGGGAGTTTGGACAAGTTTAGCTTCATGGGGTTTTTGATTCTTAGAGGGAAGAAGGGAAATGTGAGAAAAGTCCAAGTCTCACCGCGCGGGCTTCGAAGAGGTTGAGCTCATCTCTCTCGCTGGGTCCTGCAGCAGCAGGTAGTGCGAAGGTTGGAGAAGCGAGAAGGGCAATGGCGAGGATGTTCTTGATTTGCATTTTGGATGAATGAATGAATGAATTTCTATATTAATAAACAGAGGTATCGATCAACGAGTGGATGAGCGAGTGAAATTATGGGTGATTGTTGTAGTAGTTGCAAGATATGGGTTATATGAGGCTGGCTTTATAGGGCTTGTTTCCAGCTTCTTAGTTCACAGTTATCTGACACTGTCTATTGATCAGGCCGGCTTAGGAGAATGAATGATTTCCTTATCCAAAGAGTGGACAAGACTCAACAGATCAGCACTCACGATACGAACAAGTTGAGTCACCAATGGAATGCGCCTACGGTCTGTGGGATATACAAGAAAGCTATGGGAAGCCGTCATCGTCGACCAAGGTTGTTTCAGCGTCTGCATCGTACAACATCGCACTCATGAATGTTCTTTCTATGATACACTGCTATTTGACGTTCGTCTATCTGCATTGTTGGGGTCCGCCACGATGCCTCAATGGGGGCTGGAGGAATGAGATCCAGGGTTGAGGCAATCTGGGGGTCATATGGGGGCCGTATCTTACAATAGGAGATAGCCAGTGATGCATTCTTATGTTGGCAGACCTGTGTTCTGTTGGAAGTGATGTCTCTGTGAGTTACCGCCCGGGAAGGATAGCCCTATTCCTTGTCTCCAGCTCCCATTCACCAGGTTACTAACTTAGTGCTTACTTTGACTGTATGTTTAAGCCACAACCGAACCCTTATTTCTCTTTCGTTCTTAGGCCACCCCTATCTTGGAGTCTCTCACTCTCACTCCAGCCCTTCAACCAACCCCACTACTCAGTCAACACACAACAACAGCACCTTATCAGAAATGCTTCCCTAACCCTCCGCAACCCCAGATCCAGAGTTCGACTCGGTCTTGGACCTGAATCTCTTGGAAGACTGGGACGATGAAGAAGATATCTGGTATAAGACACTACTGATATCACTGGTCAACGGCGAGACGACACCCACGCAGGCCGCGACCGAGATTGACACCTACATCACCACGGAATCCAACGAGCGATACGAACTCCACCGAGCGTATACCTACCATCGCGATCAGATGCCGCCACATACAGTATTGACTGAAGATCCCCTGACTGTGGAAATGGAGGGAAAAACCGAGGAAGAAGTAGTCACGATCGGAGCCCCAGCCCCAGAAGCCCACTTTGAAATGGTCGTGCGGTGTATTACCCGACTCGCCTCGGCTTTTCCGCCGGAGCACGTCGGGCAAGACCGCATCGTCGCCTTTCTCGAAACCCTAAAAGCGCTCCCCCGACACGGCATCCAGATCATCAATCCGATGCGAGAAAATGATGAGGAGGATAAGCTTTTTTACACCACACTGGAAGTGTGGCCGCTGGACGGGAACTTCCTGGCATTGTCGTCGGGTTCGCTACGAAGGAGAGGGTGAGGAGCAATCCTTCTTTTTGTTTCTTTTTGTTTCTTTTTGTTCAGAATCTCACTGCCAGATGGTGTCAATGCAGCTTTTATCTACCGCCACTACCCGGCGATCCAGCCCCCGCCGACCGATCGAGAACTTCGCTGGCGGAACTACCAAGCGGCGATCACGCGCTTCCTAGTTCGGAATCTGATCGTTTGCACGCATCTCTGCGCGCTGGAAGGAATTCTGCAGGACGACGGCTGGTACCCGGACTTGGACGACCCCGCGCGTCGAGACTCGGGGTACAGATGGCTCGCCGGCTGGGTGATCGCTGGGGCTCAGTGGCTGTTGCGACCCGAAGTGAGGGCCCATGTGTATCGGCAGTGCTTGAATCGGGAGAAAGTCGGGAGGCGGGAGGACATGTGGAGCAGGGAACGATGGCAGCAATGGAAGGATCACTTTGCACGCAACGCCATCGAGGAGAGGCTTGGGCCCTATGCTCGGCAGCTCGCGGGTTTGGTTTGTCAAGGGATGATTGCTCACGAAGAGGAGGTTACTTTGTCTCCCGTGACAGGCAGTCTGTAATGCTTGCTCTTGGATTTTATCCTCAGGAATATTATACTTGGAATTTGCAACAGGGCTCGCGCCAACAAATCATTGGCTCCTTGTTGTCATCTTGAATAGCAGTCTATGTTCGACCAGGTACGTCTCTACCTGATGTATCTTGACTTTCACGTAGCGTTCTCAGTAGGTTAGGCTCTCGAGGTTGTTGGGGAACCATTGCGCGTCCTCGCTCAGACCATTCGTCAAGAAACCAACCGCCAGGCGAACAGCAAAGACCCCCCAATTGATCTTGAGTCCCTCGGGCTCGGGCGCTTCACTCTCATTCCTGTCTTCATCCCAGGTCGACATGTCAGGGTCCTCGTTTTGGTAGAAGCATGAAAACAGCAGGCGAAGAGCGTCATCAGCCTCAGTCTTCGCGGATTGTGCTTGTTCCTGAGTGAACGAATTGGTCTGGTACTTTGGGGACTCCCAGAGCTTCTCCATCCAGTCGCCGTATTCCCCGAAGGCGTCTTCGCCGTTCATGTATCCGACCTCATCCAGCATTTGCATCATCTCTTCCATCGTGGTCTCGTCCATCGCCCCGATTTCGATCATCGTCTCGATCATCTTCCGCATCTGCTCCATGCTAATGTACCCACTTCGCACCACATCCTTGAGCATCTCGACATTCACGTGGCCCTGCTCGTCGATAACCTCCTGGCAGAGCTGCTGGCCCATCCTCATCCTCTCCTGCTCGAACTCATCCTCGTCAGGTTCCTCCTCCTCATCATCGTCCGACCCGCGCTGGACGTCTTCGGCGGATGGTGCATCCGCTTGCAGGTCTAGCTGCCCCAACGCCTCGGCAACCTGCTCCTCTACCACCTCGCCTGCATCTTTTGGGTCGGCTTCGTGCGCGTCATCGTCCAGCTCCGCCTGTTTATGGCTGAGTTGGTTGGTGTCCGCGGCCGTCGACCTGCAGCGCTCTTCTACCTCCTCCATCTTGCCGACGACATTTTTCAAGCCGAAGACCCGGGCAAAGTCGGCGACCGAGGACGCCAACTCGGCGCAGCGCTTCCAGTCTCCACGAAAGCTTAGTAGTGCGATTTAGTTAGCTGATCTGTCTCAGGGTCTGTTGTTGCTGAGGGAACGGAGATCATTGGACAACTGTACTGTACCTCTCGTTTTCCAATCACCAGAGCGCCTGTCTCATCATCTTGAACCTCCAGTTGACCTCCCACTCTTGCTCTCCGTTGTAATCAAAGTAGTAAAGGAAGCTCTACAATGGGATTAGTCACGCTTGCTCTGAAACAGGGCTGGGGTTGCGGGCCTCGAATAGTTTGTCCTTGTCAAAGTGTTCCTGAAGCTGCCATTCTCCCATTTCCCAGAACTCTTCGTACATGTTTTCATATTCATCTTTCATGAAGGACTTCATCTCCTCTCTTTCTTCGTCGAGACTAGGATCCATTTTTGTTCGAGAGGGTGGGCTAAAGTTTGCAGGTCCTAGACTGGTATTGTTGCGTTCTCAAAATACGGGAGAGGACGCCGTAATTTGGGACTGTGAATGGGATGAGAAGGGACAAGCACAGAGCATTTAAGCCTGCTATGTGTCCGCCGCGCGCATGTAGATCCATCGGGCGGTTTCGTCACTCAGCTGAACCGGGGGAGGATCAGCATCAGCTGCCCCACAGTTCGGGCCCACTGTTACAGAGTCCTGGGACCAATCTGCAATCCCTATAGAGTACCTACCTGACTCAATCCCAATCTCGATGTGGAGAGCTGGAGAATCGAACCGCACTGCATGCTGCACCAGAGTAACTTATTGCGTGTCTCCACTGTCGCGACGATTCACGGCTCAGATCACTTTCTCCTCTCGCTTGTTGCTGCCGCGCTTTTCCGATCAATCTCGGTAAATGTTGATCGAATGCCGATCTCGCACACCCCGAGCTCTTCGATGGGAAACTATCTTTCGTGCAGGATCGACCACTCCCTTGGACGTGGAACCTCTACCGCAGCTCTCCTGCAGTAACGAATTGCAATAGGATCGGCGTCCATATGACCCTCTACTGGTCGGGCCGTGTGAGTGTTTGATGGATCGCGTCGCCATCGACCATACCAGCGCTTCCGACGATTGACCGGAATTTCACCAGGCAGAATTGTGGTTATTTGTGGGCATCTCCAGCTCAGGCCCTCGGTGAACATAGTATGATTTCAGAATCGGACCTTTTTTCTCCCTCTTTCGTTCATGTTAACACTCAATTGGGTGAAAAGTATCGGAAGGTAAAAGGAATAAAAGGCTTCGTTTTTTACTATAAGAAAGCTATAGTTACAAAAAACATACAACAGAAGGGATTCGCTGGTGGTCACCCACCCAACTACTAACCTCCCGGCGTGTGGCTTAAGTACGGCTGAGCGGACGGGAAGCCCTGTTTTCCACACCCTGTGGTCGTATGTACTAGAGGACGCATTGGAATAACCTATACTGAGCTTTGATAACAGCAAGCGCAAATGCTCGTCGGCTCCTCCAGTGTTGGTCCCGGTCTCTAAGGGCCAGCTACGCTGGCAATCACTCTCACGTTGATAACCACTGAATTTCTATCGTCGCTCTGTAGCTTTTGGATATAGAACCAGATAGCCTAGAACGCTTCTAGGACCTAGTCTAGGGATGTGGAGGATGAGTGATGCTATTCTCTCTTCGGAGAGCAATTGTGATGTGTCTATGTTAGACAAATACGGCCAGCCTAGGGTCACAGTTCAAACCGATGATATTGCCAAAGCTGTGGTGTGCATGGTTGCCCTTCTTTTAAAAGCCACATAAAATGAATAAGTACCACATATCTCATCTTTACGTAGAAGACAACGTTATCATCATGAGAGACAAGGTAGGCCCGGCTTGTTACCCAGTAGCAAGATATCGACGAGGCGTTTCGTACTACTCTGACATAATAATGGGGATTATCAATAGGACCTCTGTAAGCGGGTTTGTGATGAGGAGAGAGAAAGAATACTTATTTTCAGGAGTACTACCAAAACGCTTTTCTCGCGATAAGCCTTTGTCAACAATGTTGGAAATATATCTAACAAGTAAAATCTTGGGTACTCAATCATGTAGACTCAGACTGCTGAGCAGAGAATTCTCAGTAAGACCCGAGAAGTACGGGATCATGTAGTGAGCCACGATCAGAGGATCGAGGGAATATGTGCAGTACTAGATCACCAAAGTAATTGCATCTGTTCAATAAAGCAATATCACATTGAATGTCACGCTTTACCTGTTAGAGTTGGTGATGCTGGCTGGCAGTGACTTTAGCCATTGCTCACTTTTGATGCGCAAAGGAGGTGGGCGATGAGATTGAGTAGATAGATGAACGCGATTTCAGGGAGCAAAGTAAGAAAGAAGAAGACCATAAAGAAGACAAAGCTTTCTCCCTCTGGTTTTGACTCGATAACGAAGGAGTGCCGGGATAATACTACTTTGGGTTCCGAATATATACTGAACACATATGTTGACACGATAAACCAAATCTAGGTCGCTTGGCCGGGTCGCCTCCTGGCTTAGAAAGTGATATCACATGCTGATTGCGTCGAAATGTATTCATATTCAAACTCGAGATATAAAGCTACTTGCGCAAGTCTCACCTGATTATCGGACCATCAGGCGCTGTCAGCAACAGGGGCTCAATCGGCGAGACCTGGAGGGCCATATCCATGCCGCTATACCTGCTTCCGGAAGCCATGCCAATCCAGCCGTCCTCCTTGTGACAGGCCCGAACCGGGCAGACCCGAAGCTGCGCACGATCCAAGGCAGGAACTCGCCGATACGCCCGTTGGATGATGCTGTAGACGTTCGTCTTGAGCATGGCCTTCTCTTCATGGATCCAATCCCCAACCCCGGGGGTGGCCGGATCCGGGCCTAGATACTTCCCCTGCGCCCAGTGCGAGTTATCGACCCACCAGCCTGTTTTCTTCGTGTTATTCCTCTTCGGCTGCTGCTGCCGCTGTTGGCCTTCTTCCTGGGCCGCGCCGCTACTCCACTGCACGAACTGGCCCCACCAGCTCTGCGGCCGCTCATGCTGCCGGTCAGGCTGTTGCTCTTGCTGTTGCTCAGTTTGATTCTGCCGGTCATCGAGATCATTCACGACGACCATCACGTAGCTAAGCCGGGTGAAGTACTCGCTCAGCACACGCAACGCCTCGGAGTGCCGTTGGAGCAGCGTCAGCGGTACCGCGATCGTCTCAAAGAGATATGACCGCGAATTTTGGCATCTTATTCTGGCCAGGAGAATTGCTTCGAATTCCGCGGGCGATAGGTAGACGACCGTGTCAGAAGCGTAAAGCCGGCGGAAGGTGTAGCGACGCGTGCGCCAGTCGAACGCCAGCCAGGGGTCGGATTCTTCACTGGGTGGTGTCAGGGTGGCCGTCGGACACGGTTCGAAATACTCGTACAGGGAGCGCCTGACCAACTTCCGGGAGAGAGCGCGCGCCTCGCGGTTCGCCGCCGTCATCGCCGGCATCATGATCTTCAGCGATGCGGGCTTCATCTCCGTATACGCGCGGTCGGAATCGTCGCCGCAGTACAGCTTCCAGTGACACTCTGCCGCGGGACACAGTCTGACCGCATGGTGCAGGCGAAGATCAGGCCATGCGAATTCCCATTTCAGAGTGCGGAGCTCGGGCGGCAGGCGCTTGAAGGGATTGAAGGTTTTTGGAGTGGGAGTAGTGACGTCTGCCATGGCTCCTGATTGTTTGTTTCCTGGATTTCTCTTTCTTTGAAATTGACAAAGGCTTTTGCGGTCGGTGTCTTGCTTCTATAGAAGGGGCTCAGATTCTGTTGCCTATCGTGACTTTTATATCAGAGGGTTGGTCTGTTTGCCCGCGGGTTACAAGACAAGGTGCTCCATTGTAGATAGAGAATTAAGCTCGATCTTGTCGTTACCCAAAGCTATCCACAGGTTTTTGTATTTATTCAGCAGTATCAAAATCCTGTTGACTGAATTTATTGCAGGTTGCCGCACGATGGCACATTGCTTGCTTTGAAGAGCAGGAAGTTAGGGTTGAGCGGAAACCAATCGCGAGCCTCAGGCAGCAGGCCTAGATATTGTGTGCGCATTGGAGCATGGGCGCTAAGTTCTAACCTAATGACCTTCTTTGGATTTCCTCGGTAGTGACAGGCACTTTCATATCCGCTCTCTTCTTTACTAATATATATATCTTTCTTCCATTGTCTCCGGGTTGGTGCCGGCACAGTTCAAGGCGAAAAAAAAAATACCTCGGAAGATCCAGGGCGGGTGATTCTTATCTCTAACAGCCAAATCAATATGGCAAAATTTAATATCATTTACTAGAAATGTATGATGCGGACCTTACATTATGGTATGCCACTGAGGCGTACCGGATATTCTAGTTCTCAGGGTAGGAGGATCGATAGAGCTGTGGAAATGAGTTTCTGAGGGAGAGGCGAGAGATGGCACAGTAAAAGATACATGCTCCAGTCTGTGGCGCGAGAAAGCTTTATCACCGAAATTCTGCGAAAAGTGTTGAACATTAAATAGATACATTTCAATGGATTGCTAACACTTCTTTCAAGAGAATAGAAGATTCCAGGTATTACGTCAAGACATGAGGAAGTATACAGTAACCTCAGGGCTACAGACAGAAATCAAGACAATCCGCGGAGTACCTCCTGGTTCGATGAATGAATTACAGAAGGTACGGGACCGGAACCATTACGGACCTCTATACCGAATATTACAGTGCGCGATCTGCGGAACGCAGGCCGATGGTGTAACGCCCGGTACCGGAAAGACCCGGTCCTGACATGTTATCGCCCCATGTGTGTCCGGGTGCATTCCGGACAGCATTCACTAGGTACTGTGCGTCGAAAAGAATGTTTCCATCAAGTCAATTTTAGAATCTAGCTGCCTTCATACAAGACCTGATGAATGAAGTGGAGTGTTGATCGATTCTCTCTTCAACAAAAAACCATTTGTGTCAGAAAGCTTACTCAAGATGTTGTCCATGATACTCTCGTGGACGGATGCACATCCCCGAGTCAAAGTACTAGGCACGATTGTTGTATGTCTCGCAGTCTCATTTTACATCCTCCAAGAGCTGCTCAAGCCAGTGGGCAAGCGTCGAGGACCCGGTGGGAAGCGATACAACCTGCCTCCGGGTCCGAAAGGGGTCCCGATTCTCGGCAGCCTGCCTTTCCTGAAGGATCGCGCCAGGGATGAAGACCATAAAGCGGTGAGTTGAGTGAGAATGGTACTATAAATGAAGGTTTGACTGGCCGACTGATTCGTGTGAAACCGAATCACCAGGTGACCGAGATGGCGCGGTACGGCGAGATGACGACGCTGCACCTGGGCACCAAGACATGGATCCTCCTCAACAGCAAGCGCGTCGTGGCGGAAATCATCGCCAAGCGCGGCTCGCTGACCAACGGCCGGTCTCCGATGCCCATCTCTAGCGGCATCGTGAGTCGACACGGACGGTCCCTGCTGCTGTCGCCGGAGGAGGGCTGGACGGAGAAGCGGCGGGTGATGCACGCGCTGCTGAGCGGCTCGGCGCTGAAGCAGTACGGCGGCTGGCAGGAGCTCGAGAGCACGCAGATGATGGCCGAGTACCTTTACCAGCCGCGGCGCTGGTTCGCGCACCACTACCGCTACGCCAACTCGGTTGTCCACCGGATCGCGCTGGGCGAGCGGCTACACAAATCCAGCCACGAGCTGGCTGACCTGCAGGAGGTGGTGACCCGGTTCGTGGGCAGCATCGGCACCAGCTGGATCGACTGGTTCCCGGAGCTGGATCGCTGGACTCCAAAGTGGGTGCTTCAGCCCTGGCGCCGCTCTTGGGAGAAGCTGGGCCAGTGGAACTACGAGGTCTACCGCTCGTGGTGGGTGCCTGTCCGCCGCCAGGTTGACGCAGGTACCGCCCCGCCCTCATTTGTGCGCGATGTGCTTTTGCATGAGGAGACCAAGTTCACCGGCGACGATCAAGAGGCCATGTATGTGGCCATGCAGCTGATCGAGGCTGGCAGCGACACCACCCGCGAGGTGCTAAATACCTTCGCCATGGCGGCGCTCTGCTGCCCGGACAAGTTCCAGAAGGCGCGCGAGGAGGTGGATCGGATGTGTGTTGACAAAGAGAACGGGACACTTCGTCTGCCCTGTCTGTCAGACATGGAAAGCATGCCCTATATCTGTGGAGTTATTAAGGAACTGCTGCGGTGGCGGCCGATCTTTGTCTTCACCCCGGATCACTGTCTTACGGCGGACTTGGAGTTCGATATCCTCCTCCTTGAAGAGGTGAGCTTCATGATTACGCGTTTCATTGACAGATTCGGATAGAGAGAAAGGGCCCAGTACCGTGGAAAAATAGTATCACCTTATCGGATCTCTTAGGCCCAAGCCAGACGAGGTGAGTTGTCTCGTCCTTCAGTGTGTCAAATCGGTGGTAGAATCCCGTGCGCTGCGCATTCCGACGGATCCAGGATGTGTATGTTTGCATCGTGGACGGGGCAATTGCCTGGACCTGGTGGGGATGGAGGCAGTCCATGATGGCTCTTGCGCACGCATTCTGGATGCTCGGGCGGAGCGGAAGACCTCGAGCTGAAGCTCCGATCGCGGCCTTGAAAACGTTGAATGTTAGGGATAGAGGGATCCGAAAGGCAAAGGCAGCTATCAAGTCCAACATTTGCGCAAAGGAGAGCTGCTTTCTTGCTGCCATACTGGATTTGAGACTAGGGGTTGGTCAAGGCCCGGAGGTACACCATAGGGAAAAGCTCCCTGAAATGTCTGCCAGCAACATGGCTTGGTCTTCTATCCTGGCTGTCTTATCGATGCAACTCCATAGTCTCTTTGTTAATCACATGTCACAATAGTTTCACATCTTGGCTACTGGTTCCCCGCATGGTCGGGTCATCCCGAAAGCCCATCCGGCAATGATCCGGGATCGCGTGCGGCCGCGGCTCAAGCCCTAGCTCTGGCACGGTCAAGGCTATTCCACCATCCTAAAGCGCCTCGGTCACGGTGCATACATATACAAAGCAGATCTTGAGCACCAACTCTTAGCACTAGATTTCCTCCCTAGCATAACTATAAGCGCATCAATTTTTTGCCGCAGTAGACATGGCTTCTAAAGATCCCTTGTTGCCGGTTTCCCCTGAAATTCCATCGTACAGCCAAATTGCCTGCATTGGCACTGGGTTGTCAGCTGTTGCTCTTGGCGCAACCTTGCAGCGATGGTACGGCTTGGATGATATCCGTTTCTTTGATAGACACCCCGTCAGTGGGGGAACGTGGTACATCAATTCCTACCCTGGATGCGGCTGCGATGTGCCCAGCGCACTGTACAGTTACTCGTTCGAATTGAATGCCAACTGGACCAGAATGCTCCCTTCCAACCAGGAGATCAAACAGTATCATGAATGTGTTATGGATAAGTATCACCTCCGCGAGAAGATGGTGCTCCCCACCGAAGTCACCCAATGCGTGTGGAGAGACGATGCGGCTCGATGGCTCCTCTACTTACGGGATGTCAGGACGGGCCGTGAATTCACTCACGAATGTCAGATCCTGTTCGCTGCCAGTGGTCAACTGGTGAAGCCTCGTCGCTGCGAGATTCCCGGATCAGAGGAGTTTCGTGGTGCCATCTTCCACTCCGCGCGATGGGACCATAGTGTTAGCTTGGATGGGGAGAAGGTGATTGTCATTGGGAACGGCTGTAAGGGAACACTCATGACGAACGCAACGGCCATTCAATGGCCTCCTGCTAACTTTATCTTCTTGCTCTGACGTACACAGGCACAGCGGCTCAGATTGTGCCTGCCATTGCTGGCAAAGTCGAGTCGCTGACTCAAATCATTCGGTCCAAACACTGGGTTTCCCCGACGCATAACTTCGCATATCCGCCTCTCCTGCAATGGATCTTCCGTTACATCCCCTTCACGATGAGATTGCATCGTCTGCACATCTTCCTCGCGGCGGAAAGCGACTACTTTCTCTTTCCCATGACCAAGGCAGCCGCCCGACTGCGAGCGCAGCGCAAGACCAAACTGGAGAAGTACATGCGGGCCACTGCCCCGGCCAAGTACCATGACCTCCTGATTCCAGACTTTGACGTCGGGTGCAAGGTTCGCATCAACTAGAAGCAGATATGTACCATGGCTGACGTTCATATGCTCCAGCGGCGCATTATCGACTGCGGCTATCTCGACTCTCTGCACAATGACAAAATCACTCTAACCAATGTCGAAATCGTCAAGATCGTCCCCGAGGGCATACAAACAAAGCAGGGAGATATCATTCCTGCCGACGTGATTGTGCTCGCCACTGGCTTCGAGACTAATACATTTGCCCCATACATGAACATCGTCGGTCGCAACCGGGCGAGCCTGAGCGAGCATTGGGCCCAGTATGGCGGTCCGTCTGCCTACAATTGCTCCGTCATGAGCGGGTTCCCAAATTTCTTTTTGCTGCTGGGACCGAATGCGGCCACGGGCCATACTTCGGCGTTGATGGCTGCAGAGAAGTGCGTATTGTCCTTTGGATCTTCATCTTCCTTAGTTTCTTTTTCTGACGTTTTTATGCCTCGAACAGCTCTATCAATTATGCACTCCGCATCTTGAAGCCTGTTTTGAGCGGCTCTGCCTCGGCTGTGGAAGTAAAACAGGAAGCCGAGAGAAGCTATGTCTACTGGGTTCAGGGGGCACTGAGAAAGCGTGTGTGGAATGCTGGTTGTGTCTCGGTAAGTGTGCTCTGCCTACAGTAACCTGTGCCCCTGAATGTGCTTGAAAGCTTATACCCATGCTTGAATCAGTGGTACCTAAACGAGTCGAAGTGGAATTCGATATCGTATCCTTGGACGCAGGCGCATTTCTGGTGGCGCAGCCTGTTCCCGACGTGGTCGGATTGGCATATCAAGGTAAGGGGGCCTTCCAATACGAGGTCTTTTCCTTTCTATAAATTTGACTGACATCAAAGATTCAGTGGCAGAGAAGAAACGGTCTGAAGAATCGGTCAGCGTCGCGAATCCTGCTTTTCATTCTCCTTCTAGCTCTGCTCGGAATGTCGAAGCGGTATTTGCACCTCATTCCAGTCGATCTAACCCAGGAGTTGGGTGCTTGAAGTGTTTCTATATCTTGTCTTGCACAATTGGACTCTGTCTCGTCACTATTTCCTCTTTTGATGGGACTTTTGAGGCTGCGGTGCGGAATTGTGATTATGATTCAAAGTTTATGGCGTGTCAATGTATCATGGGGCACAAGAAGGCCGGACCTTGTAATCACGTGATCGATAAATACAAGGTCTCATTGACGGATCAGTAAAGCAAGATGTGGGAAGAGAAGTATTGCTGCTTTTATTCAGGGTCTTAGGAAAAGCTCAATGTAGTCGAAGGTCAACAAACAGAGGATTGAGCTGATTCTCTCCCCAACACGAACAGGTTTTCCCATGGATGTGGGGCGCGCTTTCTGCCTTCCGCGCCGCGCCGCGGTTCTCGGCACCCCCCCTGACTGATGCTTATATCCTTCCCCAGCCCCGCAATTCAACCCAAAACGAACTGAAAGACAAAACCGCAGTTCAATTTGCCTTCTGCCATCCATTTCGTCCTTCGTGCTTTGCCTTTTGTTTCTTTGCAGCATGCCTCCCAAAACGGGCGGAGTCACTAAACCACAACGCGCGTCGCGTCGGAAGATCGCCCTCGCCTGCGATGTTTGCCGAGAGAAGAAGACTCGGTGCGATGGCGTGAAACCCACATGTGGTCCATGCCTACGACGCCCCCATGGCGCTCGCGGTTGCGTATATACCATGGATAACGCCAGAACTGCAAGTCAAGATGAGTAAGTCGTTGGTATCGATGATGAATTCGTGCTATTGCTGAAAGAGTGGCTCAGGTACATGCGCGCCTTGCACCTACGGATTCAGGAACTTGAAGATGCATGCGCTCGAGCTGGAGTGTCATTATCTGCAACGAAAGGGAGCTCTTCGGGTGTGAGCCTTTTAGCAGAACAACCACAACATGAGCGTCAGTCTCCAGCGTCGTCTCGAGAGCTTCAAGGGGGACAGGGAAGTATCGACCACGCGAACAGTGCCCTTCATGGTGTACAACCCACTGCCACCGTACCAGAAACAATACATAATCATGGAACAGGAGAGGTAGACACCTTCGACGACGACCCCAGCTCTGCGTCGCCGCACTTCGAAAGCCCTGGTCATGTTACGGGAATGGGCCAGATATCCGCACCGGACGGGTGTTTGCGTACGCCTGCACCTGTACCTGCCAAAGAGTACTATGGCTCCTCCTCCACTGCTTCACTCATGCGCTTCGCGCGGATGACTCTACGCCCACATTCATCGGGGCCGATTGGCGCAGACTCCCAGGGCACTCCTAATTATGAATTCCAGGAGTCTGCGAACACCTGCTATCGACCGGATGACTATACACTGCCCCCCCGCTCGGTGGCTGACCAGCTACTCGAATGTTACTGGGACCGGGTAGCTTGCATATACCCCTTTTTTGACAGGTCTAACTTTGAACTGGCGTACCAGAACCTCTGGAGGTCCGAGAAAGAACCCATGAATCAATTGTCGAAACTTAACATCGGTCTGGGTGGGCAGTTCGACTCAGGCCCTAGATCGATTGTGTTTCACGCGGCCTTGAATGCCATGTTCGCGCTGGCCTGCCATTTCGCGGAGATCCCAATTCAAGAACGAGAGTCGACCGCCCACTCCTTCTTCCTGCGAAGCAAACGGTTCATTGGTCTAGACATTCTGGAGCATAACACGATCGGGGTAGTCCAAACGCTTCTCCTCACCGCCCTGTATCTGCAGAGCACCCCGTATCCCAGTCGATGCTGGAATGCAATCGGTTTGGCATGTCGAATCGCGCAGGGGCTGGGCCTGCACAAAAATGACAGTCGCTTTCCGTGCACCTCGTTGGAAGGTGATGTGCGCCGGCGAACATGGCATGGTTGTGTAATGCTCGACATGTAAGTGCCCCATATTTCATCCCTAACTCGGCGCATCATTTCTGATAGCGTTTCATGCATCTAGCCTAGTCAGCATGACACATGGCCGACCCAGCATGACTAGTCATCTCGCCTTTCTTCCACTGCCGCGTTCTTTAGACGCTTCTGTGTCACCTGAAACCGAAGCAATACGATCAGAAATGAGCTTCTATGTTGCGTCAATTCAACTACACCAAATTCTCGGCAAGATCCTATCCGACGTGTATAATACATGGAATAGCCAGTCGGAGGAGGACCCTACCCCCTCGAATCTCCCGAAAGACTTCAACGTAGATAATGTGATCGAGCTGGAGAAACAGCTTCATGTCTACAAGTCCACTTTACCATCATATCTTGACTGGACCGTGCCAAGGTCGACATATGGCGGCACAGAGCCCTCCCCCACTTTGGAACGGCAGCGGAATGTTCTCCACGTACGGTGAGCATTATAGAACCCCTTGACTCCTGCCCAATTCAAGTCTCTGACTCACAGTGTGTAGGTACTGTCACATCCGCCTCCTGCTTTACCGACGTATCTTCACTCAGTGCTACTCAGAGACGGCTTCACACAGTGCTCAAGGCGATGGGAGTGAGCCTGGTCGTGTCCCGCTCACCCAAAACACCGACAATACACTTTACTCCTGCATTGCGGATAAATGTGCCGAGACCTGCCTTATGACCGCAGTCGATCTCATTCAAGCGGTCTACGACACCTGCTGGACTACATTTACAGGTGCATGGTGGTACAATGGTTTTTGTAAGACGACCCTCAATTCCTCTTTCCTTTCCTCGGTTCCTGATTGAAGATGCGTGCTATAGATACAACCACCGCAGCACTCGTCCTGGTCATGTCCTACTCGATGCCATCGTTGTTGAGGTCGATAGGCGCCTCTCTGATCCAAGAAAGCTGGGCCAAATGTGAAAGGATCCTTGGAGACATGGCGACTTACAGCCACTCGGCGCGAACCTCTCTCCACTTCTTGCAGACCACCTTCAACCAAGTCGCTAGCCGCTGTCAGCCCTCTCCCGAACCCAGTGTGAACGCTGCAGACGGCACAAGTAGAGTTGTTGCGGAATCTTACGCTCTCACCATCCATCGAGATGTGAACTTGCCTGATTCAGAGGAAGTGCCAGGGAACTCCGTGACTTCGAACCTGTGTTCATACTCTGCCGATAACAATCTGAGTGCAGAAAACCTTGGTCTCTTTTCATGGGTGGATATTCCGGACTTACCGCCGTGGCTAGGTAGTGGTGAATTCTGGTCGGGAGATCCAAGCCACTGAGACTGTCATCAAAGCACTCACTACTCACCTGATAAGAACCTATATCCTCATTCAGTGGTCGTGGTTTCATTATAGGAGCTTTCACTCATCTCCAGGCTGGTACCGGTACAGTACACGGTAAGAAAGAACCGGAAAGTTCCCGGGCGGGTCATTCTTTGGTCTCCGGTAACCACCGGTATTCAAGTATTATTTCCACTTCCCCCGCGTTTCGGGTCTTCATCTCGAATCCGCCCCCTCCCCCCAAAGATCACTGTGGATGATTTATATTCGGAAAGGCAGGAGACCCTCAGGATCTGTACTATCAATACAGTCTGCTTTCTCTGCTGTGTGCAATTTTCGCCTAACGACCAAGAGCATGTTTACCCCAAGGAGAAGCTTCCTCCCTCGCGAGGGATTGTATATTGATCCTATTGTCACGGGCCTACGCAAGACGGTTCTCTATCCCGGTTTCAGCATCCCTGCCTGGTGCGTTGCGCAGAAGGCGGGGATATCGTCGCCGCTCTACACGCAACTTGCTCAGTACCTCGCTATAGCCAGCGCCCTCCTCTGGCTCAACACGTATCTCAGTAGGCAAAGCCGAAACAACTGGACCATCGATCATATGTGGAATGGTGACTGGACGAAAGAGATTGTGGTGGTCACTGGGGGTAGTGGCGGGCTGGGGGCAGGAGTCGCTCAGCGCCTAGCGGCCATGGGAGCCCGCGTCGTGGTCGTCGATATCATCCCTTTGACTTACGTGCCCGGTTGGTGTTATCTCATTTTT
This sequence comes from Aspergillus fijiensis CBS 313.89, assembly GCF_003184825.1. Lineage (NCBI taxonomy): Eukaryota > Fungi > Ascomycota > Eurotiomycetes > Eurotiales > Aspergillaceae > Aspergillus > Aspergillus fijiensis. The sequence continues at coordinate 229,647 of NW_024468999.1, read as the reverse complement.
GGCTGGAAGCAAGATGCTGGACCTGGAACTTCTACTAGAAGGCGAGCTAACCTACGAAACTCGCTATGTTTCTCGGGAAACAAATAGAGAACGACCGCATTACCTACTATCAATGTGATCTGAGCGATGAGAACCAGATTGCATCCCTTTGTGAGAAGATTCGGTCTGAGGTTGGCGACCCATCTGTCTTGGGTGAGTCGAAACGAGAAAAGCACCAACAAGGAAGAGTTAGGGTTCTGGCTGACATGAAGCCGAATATAGTCAACAATGCCGGGCTCTCGCGCGGCCAAACCGTAGCGGAGGGGACGTACCACGATAATAGCATCACCTTCAAGACGAACCTCCTCGCCCCGTTCCTCCTGACCAAGGAATTCCTTCCCGGCATGATTCACCGCCAGCATGGCCATATTGTCAACGTCTCCTCAATGAGTGCATATATTCCCCCGGCGGGACTGGCGGATTACGCGGCTTCCAAGGCCGGGTTAATCGCGTTTCATGAGGTATATATTGTCTCTTATGTTTCCCGGCCGGGATAGACCCGGCAAGCACCGGTGTACGCTAACCAAGTCTCCGCGATAGTGTCTATCGCAAGAGCTCACATTTCGCCACAATGCTCCCAAAATTCGAACCTCGCTTTTGGTCCTGAGTTTTACCAAAACCCCGATGTTTAAAGGGGAAACCAACCAATCCCATTTCTTCATGCCGCTGTTGCATGCGGACACGGTGGTGGATGCGATCGTTGACACTCTGGTCGGTGGGTTGAGTCGGACCATTTACTTACCGGGGATCTTTCGGCTTTTTGCTGGATTGGTAAGCTTCGATTCATATTTCAATCTCCGGTTAGGACAAGCGAGATCTGTTGATACTGATTGTGTATCGAATTTAAACAGCGAGGTGCGCCGGAATGGTTCCAGACTATCATCCGAAATCGCTCGCAATCCTTAGCGGTGGACTTTAAAGGCCGGCAAAAGATCGATCCGGTTGCGGGAAAGCTTGTCTAGGGCTGATGATATCATATCCGGTGAACTGCAGATGTGGATAGGAGATTCTATGGCTATGATGTAGTTATTGTGTTAAATTGTACAAAGTAGACGAGGGCTGTGCCGTGGCCGGAACGGTCGGCGCATGCCCGGGCGGGGTCCGGAACGCACCCGATATACTTACTTCCTGGATTGAGTGCAATAAAAAGACCCTACCTCTCTAGCCCGAAGGTTATGCTCTCAAGCATCTTCACCATTTTTCCTCGTGATCGAATGCTTTATAGGTTCTTGCTTGCATTGTTGAATTGGCTTCTACCCTGGACCTGGAAATCCAAACTCAACGAGATGACGGACCACGGGATGGACTGGCTGCAAGGGAAGATCCTGGCATGGACTCACCCACCGCCCGTCAACAAGATCGACACCCACCACCATTTCGTGCCCTCGTTCTACAGGGAAGGTTCGTGTAGCCCAGCCCTAACTCCGGCACTGTAACAACAACCACTACTAATGCTGGGATATTCCATCACCAAAGCCGTTGAAGCAGCAGGAGGCATGTCCAATGACCAAGTCAACCACCACTCTATTTAATCAACCAAAACTAACCAACAAGCAAGGTGACCCAAGCGGCTGGCCCACCCCCAGCTGGAGCCCGCTGCGCTCCGAGCTCCTCATGAAACGCCTGGGGATCCGCACGGCGATCCTCTCGACCACAGCCCCCGGGGCCTGCATCCTCCAAGGCGAAGCCTCATACAAGCTGGCGCGACAGCTGAACGAGTACGCGGCAGACCTGCGCGACAAGCACCCCGACCGCTACGGGTTCTTCGCCAACCTCCCAGACATTTCCCTGCATCCAGACGCGGCCCTCGCCGAACTGGCCTACGCCCTGGACACCCTGCACGCCGACGGCGTCACCCTGTTCACGCGCTACGGCACCTCCGCCGCCACGCAAGCATACCTGGGCCACCCGGCCCTCGAGCCGATCTGGGCGGAGCTGCACCGCCGCCAGTGCGTGGTGTTCGTGCACCCGACCCACCCGGCCGACCCGACCGCGGTCAACGCCCACCTCCCGCAGCCCGTCATCGACTACCCGCACGAGACCACCCGCACCGCCATGGACATGATCCTGCAGGGCACCCGCCGCAAGTACCCAGATTGCCCGGTGATTCTCTCGCACGCCGGCGGCACCCTGCCGTATCTGATCACCCGGCTGGCGACGCCCCTCCGCAAGGCGCCGGACCTCGCGGCCGGGTATGTCGTCGGCACGACCTACGAGCAGGTCATGGCGGATTTCCGGAGTTTCCACTTCGATCTCGCCCTTTCGGCGGCGCCGCAGGTCGTCGAGGTGTTGCGGCGGATGGTGCCGGGCGATAAGATACTTTATGGGGTGGGTTTTATCCTTCTGTTCAGCCCTTTTGGCTTTTGTTCTTTCCGGGGAGGCAAGTGGAGGGGAAGGGTTTGTGTGCGCGGGCTGACTGTGCTGGTAGAGTGACTTCCCTTACGCCCCGTTGCCGGCGTATCCGGCTTTCTTGGAGGAGCTGGATGGGTGCGAGATGTCGGAGGAGATGCGCGAGGGGGTTTATTTCGGGAATGCGCGCAAGTTGATTCCGAGGTTGGCGGGGGAGGCCGGCGTGAGGGGCAGATCTGATGCTGAGTTATTTGAGTAGGGGGACGAGGAACTGCCGTGATTAGAGGAAAGGAAAGAGGTTGAGGCCACAAGGCGGCTCCTGCAACTATAGGTATGGAGTTTGCACGCGGTCAATTGTATGGGATAAGAGGATATAAGCAAAAGGACAGTCTCAGCGCAACTAGTGGAGTACACTGCTCAACACCTATAGCCGCGTAGCGAACATCGTGCGTGCGGATTGCCGAGGAAAATAAAAGGCTGTGCTGATCACCGGGGTGATTGTTGCTTTGCGGTCATTGGCTTTAGCTGGCGAGTGACCGAAGACAATGGACAATTCGACATAATTTGGCCTAGAATGCTGTGAGATTGAGGTAGAACGTATGCACAAGTCTTTCATGTCTGCAGAATCGTCTGACAGGCTCAGCGTCCGAGAATGCGAGCTTGGGGAAGGGGCATTATCGAGAACTCACCGCTCGTTTGATGCGTGTATCTCTCTCAGAAATCTCTCCGAGGCTCCCTGCCCCCGGCGATACCGAAGAGAGGATGCCACGGAGGGACTTCCAGAGTCCTCCAAGGGGGGATGATGGCTTCTGAACGCGACGACAGCAAACCGATGGTTTGCTACAAGTCCTGAGGTTTTGGTTCGCAGAACCGCCCCTTAGCCTTGCTGATACAGGCCCCTGGTTTCGAGCTCAAAAATAAAAGCCGTCACCTAGTCCTGCTGATGCTCAGAGCATCATCCCCGGTGTCGTCGCCTAGTGCCCAAAGTCGGTCCTGATCATCCTGATCAGCCGATCTATCATATTCCGGTCTCCGTGGATACTCAGGATGGGCGCTTCAAGTGGAGGGTTCTGAGGATCAGCGACAAAGGGAGCCATTCGGTTTAAGCCCTGCTGCAGCTGGTAGAATCGAACCCTGTCACCAACGGCTGCAATGCCATACATGGTAGATTGGGTCCGACTGCTCCTACGAGCGCCGGTAAGGCTTCTCCGCAGCTGACTCTTCAACTGTGTCCATCTGTACCTTTGCTCCCAGCCAGGCTGAGTGTCGCTCGGAAACCGTTTGCCTTCCGAACGATGACCACCTTCTGCAACCTGTTGTTTCCGAGTCTTGCAACAACCACATTGGCCATGTATCGTCTCCGCTGGTGGGTGTAGGACTCTCGCTCCACGCTATAATTATTAAGGAGCGGAAAGTAATGTCGCAAGACATTGAGCCAGAAGTTGTCCACTGCTAGCTCATATGGCTGAGGTCCACCCTGCGCAGGATGTAGAATGCTCATGTACCGACGGATCACGCCTAATGTCCAGTATTCTTGTACTGATGCGAACTGGGGTGCTGCCGGTTGCGGGGGTTGCGCTTGCGCTTGCATCTTGGTCCAATCCTCAGGAGTTCGTCGCGCGAAAAGACCTGCTTTTCGAAGGAAGATCTGGTTTGGGGGATTAGTCACACGTGTACTAGGGACTTTTGGAGAGAAAAAGCGACTGCTAGAATTTCAGAGTGCGTCAAAGTACAAGAATATATCTCATGCAATTTAGACTAGCCATGGCGGTGTTGTCTGCCCGTGTCAAACGGTATAACACGTTTATTGACCCAAGGCAAGTGAATGTTCACACCTGGTTTCAGATGGAAGCATAATATGACTAAGTATCTTTTACTCTTTATCCTTCAGCATAGAGATATGTGTTACTCCACATTGTGTTCTTTCTTGCGTTACTCTCGAAAATTGAGCTTCCATGGTTAGCAACAGAATCAACAAGTATTAAGGGACATATTCACCCTAGTGCGCACCAAACCGACCTGATGACTGCTGGCTTGGTTCATGATTTATTCTTGATTACAGTACCCTCCGTGAACATCTTCCCCATTTGCAAGTGGTGCAATGAATTACTGTAGATCTCCACTAATTGCTTCAATATATGAGAGTAGAATACAAATTGACGGCGGCCCTGCGCCTTGCCAGGCTGCTTGCTTGCCGCTCACCTCGGTGGCCTTAGCTTGTTCTTTCAAAATATCCTGCCGTAGTCAAAGTCCAAGCATCTTACACATCTCTCGCAGGTGTCATCATAGTCTAGCAAATGGAGAAGGTAGGGGAAAAATAAAAAGAGATAAACTAGTAGTAGGTAAATTATGAGGCAGATTATACATCACTTAGTACTAGGCTCCTGCACTTGTACAGATACAATGTGTAGCGTTCTGTTTTCTTCTTTTCCTCCTACCCATCTAAGGTGAAAATAGCCAGATATAGAGCTCTAGTAAGGGAATGCACCATTTCAATTGGATGTGGCATTCCATGCGGTGTGTGATCACAGGGAGAAAGCCTTTGACTCGCAATCGAAGGAAACCGTGAAGCCACCGCTGCCTAAGGCAAGCAGGCCTGACGGTTCAAGTGGGCAGCAGTATCAATGAGAGCATCAAAAAGTCACATAGCCAATGTGTGGCAAGCGAGCTAAAGGACAAATGGGGGTTTTCCAGCATTCAACCGACCACCATAGCTGACCTGATTCCTTGCTACCCACTGGGCAGGGTTGCTCAGGGCGCGACACTTCGACCGGCAAGTCTTTGGTGAGAATGAAGAGCACTTATTGAAAATACGATGGACAAGGGGAGGCGTTTTCGAGGCCATTTGGGATCATGGGAGACCGTTCTGCTGCAGCATATGAAGACGGAGTACCAATTTCCCAAGCAGCAGGTTTTGAATGAGATCACATCGGATCCCAGCAATCAGCCTAAAACCCAGACCCTAACTCAAGTTCCAGTGCGCTGGTATCAAACCCACTCCTTTGAGGCATTTCGCTACTTCCTGCCATTTATCTTCGGATATCTGATCAAGGCGTCTTCGTCCTCTCCCCAGCACTCCTAAGTCAATGATCTTTCGATGCTGACGACCCCAGGGACACCGTCAGCAAAGCAATCGTTAATACAGTATGCATCATAGAGCACCAACAAAGGCAAGAATAGGACATACATCGGAAACGGCAGTGACTTGGTATACTTCATCAAGACAGCTGTAGGCAGGGTAGTATGGCTGGGGCGATAAGTTATAATCGCCCACTGAGAAGCGCTCTACGGTATCCAAATAGCCTACACTGTAGCCCATCCCGGGCAAGATTAGAACGCCGGCCACACCACCAGCTACATGGTTGCGTACGGAAAATCCATGGAAACTTTCGATGTCGATGGTTACACGAACCCCGGGATAAAAGTACGGATTAGGCATGCCCACCTGTTTCCACTGCGTCTCCCCATGGATCTCCCTTGCTTCAGGACAGGAGTAGCCCAGCATGGCTCTGGATCCATCCTTGAAAAAGAACTCCAGTCCAGTAACGGAAGGCCCGGCGGTCTCCTGCAACACGGAGACCGCAACCTGGCATACCGGAGCGTGGATTTCGACAACCTCCCGGTACGTACCCCGCACGAGGGTATTATCATAGTGATGGAGGCCCATGCCGCGGAAGTCGAGTGGGCGAGGCCGCTCGGAACGCAGCGCCAAAGCTGTGTCGCGAACCCAGCGCAGCGCCTCCCACGTCCCAATCTCCAGGCGAAACCCCCAACCACAACCCAGCTTACAGGTGCAGTGGTAGAGCAGCCTCCAGTCGATCTCCCCCTCCTCTTCCTGCCCCCTCCTCTTCCGTTTCCTCTCAAAGTAGTTGCGGAGGACGGGCAGCAGGAATCCCCGTTCTCCATTGATCTCAAATCTCGTTTTCCAAAACGCGCGGCTGGAGAAAATGCCTACAAATCCGCGTGACGCGCAACGGAGACGCAAAACATCCCGTGTCGGTAGCAAGATTGCAATCGCTTCGATGATCTCCAGGGGCAGACGCTGGAAGCCATCCCTGCCCGTTCGACGTCGGTGGGAGGTACGCCGCCGTTTTGTGATATACGGAGCAGGCCGAGGGGGGTCTGTCGGGAAGCGCATGAGCTCTTCCAGCGCGGGCAGTCCGAACCGGCCCTCACGCCGAATCTCTTGATCTTGCAAAGTCGACCAGAAGGAGGGGTGGGAATCTGGCGTAAATGCGTAGTGAGAATGCCCCGGCGTATACGGTGACAGCTCCAATGCCTCGAAAAGACTTCCTAGGTGTAATTCGTCGGGGCCGAAATGCTCCAGTAGACGGTGCCAACATACTTCATGGATGAGGTACACGTCGGTCTGACGATGCGCGGGCACATCATCCGATCTCCAGCTATCATCGGTCTCGGTGTCTCCTGGTATTCGCGCCTCGTCGTGTGCTTCCGGCGAGCTAGGGGCTGCCGTGATGGTCCGGGTCACCTTGATGCCGGACGTCGTGCAATAAACTTGAATTGATGTCAGCATGAACTGGAAGCATGTACACATCTCACGCAAGGAATCAGGAAGCTAGCTCACCGGCCCTGAAAGGCTTCTTCCATGGGATGGATTCGCAGAATACACCCCCACACACCGTGCACGCGGCGTACCAGAACGGTAAACCACGTTGCACATCAGGCTGAAATTGTAGCACTGAAAACATGATCAAAGCTTAAGACACTATCTTCCGAAGCTACATGGATAGAAGAGAGGGCAATTTACATATTGCCTACTCACGTTCCCGTCCCAGGCCTTTTATATCTCCCTCGCCCACGTCATCAGGGTGTCATTTGTTGAGGAGACAGCCGGCAACATTCCCATCCAATCTCCGCTCGATTCGATAGGCAAGGCCTTCTGATTTGATGGGAAGTGAGTTCCGGAAATGCTAAACAATGGTTAAGCGCCCGAAGCCTGAGACCGTAACACCGGCCATCCTTGATGTCCACCAAGAAAGGGCCACAATGGAACAATCAGTACAGTCATAATCTAGGCCTTTAACACAATAATCAATAGCGTGCTCCTCCGATACTCAATGTCTGCAACACAATTATAGTGGCCCGAAATAATAGAGAAAGTAATCGATGGCTGTTCAGAGAGAGTTCTCCAGGGGAAGGGAAAGCGGCTTGATCAGGTCGCTGCGTGTATATATGGCTTTGCATTCCAGCCTCTCTTTCGAGTTCTCTGTTTCGCCTTCCTCTTCGTCCCAAATCATCGTCTCTCAGGTAGGAAGTCCATCTTGGTGACCTTTTGTTGCGTGTCCAAGCTGATGAAGCGCAAGCACAACGACCACAACAACCACAACCACAACCACCACCATAACCATGGCTCCCGCTCAGCAGGTATGTAACCATTCGTCGATGCCTTATCTCTTGTGCACGCGTGTCTGACGAACACTCAGCAGATCATCGTCAACGCGGGTGGCCGGGCCACCATCGTCGCCCCCGCCGACAATCGCCCCCGGGCACTGCGGAGGAAGGACCTGAAGAAGGTCCAAAAGAAAAGACAGGCCCGCAAAGGGCTAGAGAGCAAGGTCGCCTCCCACGAGGAGCTGGTAAGTCCGAACCGAAGGCATTGACGGATTGGTTCGAAGCGAGACTAATAGCTTGTCTGCCGGGAACAGCTGCGCGAGGCCGAGCGCCTCGAAAGGGCGGCCGCGGCGGAGGAGGCGGAGGTGAGGCGAAAGCGGGAAAAGGCCGCGGAGCTGTGGCAGAAGGCCGAGGCCCAGAACAAGGGCGGGGATGAGGGGGTGGCTCTCGCGGTGAGAGTGAAGGAGACCGCCGAGCAGGATCATCAGATGCAGTAAGTAGATGAAATTCAAGGTCTACGGCGCTGGACGCCGGTTCGTTCCCACCCGAAAATTGCGATCTTCGCTCCTTCTCGTACCATTGTAGCGTACCTACCTCTCACTATCCCTGTTCATGGCAGCTTTGCGGGCAGCGTCAGCTTTGGTCCCAATGTTTGACGTAGCTAGCTGAGATGCTCTCCACTGTCAGCCTTGCTGCACTGGTCAACCTCCAACGTTATGGGGGCACAGCGTGGAGCAAAGTGCTGGTATGCCTATCACACATTCTGCAGCTATAGATGGGAAGGTCCTGCGACTTCTTTGAACCTACTGTACAACATATTGATTCGCAACCGCAATTGCTCACGTAAAATGTACATGGATGTCACCAACCATATCAACGTGAGTTATACCACCACAGGCCTACCACCTCCCCGAGTCTGCGGCTTCAGCGTCCCGAGAACGTACAGCTCAGCATATAACCTATAGACAAAGTGTAGCTATTACTATATCTGGCCTCTATGTCTAGAATCATCCACCTCCATGCAGAGAACCCTGCAAGAAGTCTACTGAAAAGCGGCCAAAATCTCATCATTCCACCTGCCCGTCGTCAGCCATGATATCTCAACATCATACAGACCAAAGCAAGAGAACTTACAAAAGATACTTCCCCGACAACTCCCGAGGCGCATCCAGCACCAACCGCGCAATAACATGCCCCGGCTGCTCGGGTCTCAGCAACCCTCCATCCTTGTGGACGGTGGTAAAGAACGAATGGAACTGCTGATCCATCTTCGTCGCCAGATCCTCCCGGATGCCCCGCTGCATCTCGGTGTCTACGATGCCCGGATCCACCGACACAGAGACCACCTCAGGCTCTTCCTCCCCCAGCGTCAGCGCCAGATGGTTCATGGCCGCCTTGGTGGCGCCGTACAAGCCCCATCCCTTGAAGGCTGACACGGAAGCCGCGGATGAGGTGAACATAATTCGGCCTTGCGAGGCGCGAAGGGAGGGGAGAGATGCTTGCACCTGTTGCTTATCGTTAGTCCATCCGGGACGGTTGATCCTCCAGGCATGATGATGCCTTGACGTACAAAAGCAACACAGCTGAAATAGTTCACATCAAACCCGTGCTTCCATTGCTCGAGGTCCGCCTCGGCCACATTCCCCACCTGCCCCAGAGTCCCGTGGTTCAGCACGAGTCCGTCCAGCTGTCCGAAGGCCTTCAGCGCCAGATCGACGGCCTTCCGACCGAGCGAGAGATCGGCGAGATCGCCGCCCAGGACCTCGACTTGGCTGGGGTACTGGTCTTTCAGGGCTTGAAGGGGCGCAAGGCTCCGCGCGACGACAACCAAATTGGGGGATTGTGGGCTGCTGAGGAGGTACTTGGCAATGGTCAGGCCGATTCCTTCGTTGTTGTTAGCCTTGGTGGGGAGAGAGGGAGATTGCCATGATGCAAGTGGTGGACGTACCGCGCGAGGCGCCAGTTATGATGAAGGTTTTGGGGGACATGATTGGATCTACTTTATTGGGTGCCGTGTGAGGATATCTACAGTATGAGAGTTGGTTATGGTGGAGGGGGACTGGTTGAGAGAAAAACACGGTCGTGGGTGAGGCTGACCGAAACTGTGGCTTGGCCCGCTGGAGACTAAGTGGGGAAAAACGTGAAGGCTGGAACCCTGGATGGGTCCACTTAACTGGGACTACGTCATTTGGGGTTGATTAGGGTTGTGATGAAGCAAGGTAAGCTTGTCATATATTTTGCCTTGGCGATGTGATACTGTACTATGAAAGCATTAATCTGGCGTTGCTTGCTAGGTGACTTGTTAGGGTTTCCGTAGCGGCGTTGTTCTGGTGCCTCAGGCAGGATTGGTTGCCGTCCTGGATGGAGGCTTTGCAGTATAGGAAGATGCCCCCGCCAATTGTCGTCCGAGTTTGGGAGCTACCTGTACACAACAATTGGTCTCTTATAATCTTCAATAAGGCTCTCTCCGGATTTTTCGAGAGGAGTTCAGCCTTGTTGACCAGGCAGATGCTACCCCGTACGTATGCTTAATTCATTTATCATACTTTGTGCTAGGTGACAGCTCAACGTGCTACTGCTGACGGCAGGGGTTGGGTTGGGTCAATTAAGCACAAACCTCACCCAAAAGCGAGTACAGACATCACGCTTCACAAGCCACCAATCTCGAACTGGCCAAAGATAAATAGAATATCCCCCCTCTAGGCACCCATCTATGACCCCTGCACGCAAATATCAGCTCGTGGCCGCGGTACCTCCCATTGCATGTCTATTGCCTCGGCGACCCTGAGGTCACAGCAGGATATAAAACGGGGGTCTCTCGCCAGATTTCTTCGGTTCTTAGTCTCCGTCGCAAATGCGCAACCATGAGACAAGCCCAGACAAAACCTCAACCTAAACCATTCAAAGATTGGCCCAACGATGCCGCGGTAGGTATCAGTCCGTGCCTGATCGCGACTCCCCGTAGCAGCCCACTGAATGCTTTGCTGTTAGTTTGAAACGACGGCCGAGCAACGCGAGCACATCAAACTGCCCGTCATGGGGTCCTTTCCTCCGCACGTCGCGGGAGTCCTGTACCGGACTGGACCGGCTAGCTACAAAGTCCCCGGATCGAACTATCAGCTCCACCACTGGTTCGACGGCTTTACGCAGCTGCATCGTTTCCAACTCGTGCCCCAGCCAAGCGGGTCATGCAAGGTGGTCTACAACTCCCGCCGTCAGGTCGATGCGCTGATCGAGGAGGTGCGCAAGACGGGCACACTGCGCGGCATGACATTCGGGCAGAAGCGAGACCCTTGTGCAAACTTCTTCCAAAAAGTCAAAGCAGTCTTTGAGACCCATTTTGAAACCACAAACCCGGAGATGGTGAATGTGGGAGTCACGGTGCATGCCAACGTAAGTGGATCTTTCCCTAGGGTGCTCAGTTCCATTTTTTTGAGCAGATGGACTCATGGGAGGTGACAGATCCCAGGCATTCCGTCCCACCTCAGAGCTGTTGCCGTGCTGCCCGCAATGCGGCGTAGTATTAGGGCTTGAAATTGACACGATGTTTCGTTGATGTTTGGAGAAAAATACTGCGAATAGAACTGGCAAGCCTAGAGGATATGTACGGTACGTACACACTTCACAACATATATTCGACCGTCTTGGATCGCGTACGGCAGGCTAGAATGCTCGTAGAACACAGCCCACCAGATGCCACGCAGTAGACCTGGACACATCATTGCAGTGGTCAGTGGCGAGTTGTGCCAGTCTGGCTTCCATCGACTTCCAAATGACGGGTGAATTGACTTACCAGTTGCTATATCAGCATTATGAATGCGACGGCAGCCTGACTGCGGGACGGGAACAAGCGACTTGGGCCTTTCCCTTTTCGGCGGCGACTGAAGACCACTCACTCACTCACGGGCACGGCAACCCACACAATTGCGACCCACATCGGGTCAAACCGACACGAAAATTCTTCCAGGGTTAGTCCCGACCTCATCGGATGGAACTGCTGCATTGCAGCTTCAAAGATAGAAAAATACTGCCCACATCCTAGAGACACGCTGATGAAAGAACTCTTGTGACCAATGCTGACCACCAGAGTCCCAAATCAGGGCTATCTGTCCCCACGGGCCAGGGCGGTGAAGTAGCCGACCAATCATGGCGACATATTATGACCACGGCCCTAATTCTGTGCAGCCTGGAGGATCCGAAGGATTGTCGAAGACGGGGAGCAAAACGAGGGCCAAGTCTGCAGGCTTATCAATCATCCACGAGTGCCCGTTCATGCAAGTCGGCAAAAAAAAAATATCACTCGAGTATTACACCTTACCCTTTCCTGCGCACGATCTCAGAATACGAGATTGGCGTGCCCACAATAAGTCAACAACGCTGGCAATTCGACGGCCAAGACTTGCAAAGCCGCATCGCAATATGGACCCTGAAACTCGGTTGGTTGATGATATCGTGGCTAACGGCCGGCTAACCCGGAACGGGAAAGGCACGACTACAAGCACTGAGTGTCATATCAGCTTGGGCTGACGAGAACTTTTGTCAGGGCAAGGTGGCTAATTTGGAGATAACGGTCTATAAAAAGGGTCTGAGAAGCCCGCGGTGAGCCGGACAGAGACTCATCAGTATTTTCAACTCAAGTTTCTATCTCAGAATCTCCTTGCCTTGTTAGACTTCTCACAATGACGCTCACTCCAAAGGGCCAAGCCCAAACTTCTGCTGGACAATCCCAATACCAGCCTCCCTCCACTGGCATCTTCCGTCTGATGCCAGCCAGCTGGGTCCCCTACGCTGAACTGATGCGTCTGGACCGCCCAGCCGGCTTCTTCGCCTTCTACTGGCACTACCTGATCGGGATGAGCTTTGCCGCGGCAATCCTGCCTTCCGTGTCCCTTCGGGCCCTAGTCGAAGCAGCAATCTACCAGATCGTGTGGGTGATCATTCTGCGCGGGGCCGTCTGCACCGTGAACGACAACTTCGACCAGGAGTTCGACCGCCAGGTCGCGCGGACCCGCTGGCGGCCCATTGCGCGTGGGGCGGTCTCCACGATGCAGGCCAACCTCTTCGCCGCGGCCCAGGTCGCCCTCCTGGCCGGGATGGCCCTGCGGTGTCCCCTGCAGCAAGCCGCGGGGCTGACCGCCGTCCCGCTCTACGCGAGCCTGACCACGCTGATCCTCAGCGTCTACCCGCTGGGGAAGCGGGTGACCGACATGCCGCAGATGATCCTTGGCGTGGGCTTTGCGGCGGCGATCCCCTTCTCGGCCGCCCTGCTGGGGCTCGATCTGTTCCCCGTGTCGCCCTTCGCCTTGCTGCAGGGCCAGGGGGGTGCGGATTCCCGGCTGGCGGCCGCGTCGCTCAGCCTGTGTGTGGCCTCGGGCCTCTGGACCGTCATCTTCGATACCGTCTATGCGCACCAGGATCGCGCGGACGATATCAAGGCGGGCGTGCGCTCGCTCGCCGTTCGTCTGGGCGATCACACGAAGCCGGCGCTTGCCGTCTTGGCGGCTGCGCAGATCGCGCTCTTGGTGTTTACGGGCGTTCAGAGCCAGTTCTCCGCCGTGTATTTTGTGGCGTCGTGTGGAGGCGAGGCGCTTGCGTTGGCTACTATGCTCGTTGTCGTAGATCTGAGCAAGCCGGCGAGCTGTGCTTGGTGGTTTGGGAAGGGAACGGCCATTGTGGGGATTATTCTGCTGTCCGGATTGGTTGGAGAGTACTTGTTGAAGTGATGCGATGTTTTATTTTTGTTGAGGTCAAGTCTCATCCCTGAACACCCGAGCGTTGCAACCGTGGGGTATGGGCTATATCCTCCCCCTCTGGGTGCATGGGTGAAAGATTACATATGGTTTAGAGTGAATAGAATACGTGCTAGCTAGAATATGATGATTTACTGCCCTGACCCTGTCCAGGAATGGACTTATGAAAATCTCCGAGTTTCCAACAATCGCTCCTTGGGTTCAGGTTCGATGCTTTACCCCGGAGTAGAGAACATAAAAAAGCAGTAGTGCTCACCGGTCCCTACGCATGGCTCACATCACGTCACAGCGCCAATGAGCGCTAATGCTTGATTGCTGTTTGTTTCTTTGTTTCAAGAAGGAAGAAGGATGATCTTCCCTGTCGGGTCAATGTGCCAGCGCCCGCGCTAGAAGTAGATCCTTTCATTACGCCCTTCTGGCACATCCTAGCTCCTGCCCTGTCGGGTTTAGTCTACAATATGGGTTGAACCCATCTTATCGGCAATGCCAGTTCTTCCCCGCTTGGCCAAGACGAGGCGGGCTAGCTTCAGACACAAACTTTGTTTGTTGAGGCTTTGGCGTTGGGAAGAAGAGAACGGTCTACGACCTTGCAAATTTACCTTTGCCCCACACACCACATCAAGCCTCACCCTCTCCTTCCCAGCTCGCAACGGTCCTTGACGAGTCATGTGATTCGGGCTACCCTACCTTCCTGTCTCTGCTTTGTCTAAGACATCTCGGAGTACACCTGCTCTGATGACTCAGATCATAGTCACCGTTTATTCTGCTGTTCATGGTTGTGCCCGAATGGGTTTGTGTTTAAATGCAACTTCATCTTGTTGACAAGCACAGGCTCTTTGAACATGCATCCAAAGGATCTGGCACATACCTCAATATAGTCTATGAGATCTCCAAATAAAGCTACACTCTATAGTTGGCTGATGAGCAGTAGGATAACAAATACAGTCCCAGACCAACAAGAGATGCATCGCAAAGCACCCACGACAAGTCAAACGAGTGTAGATAGTTAGGGTGTTCAATATACATATTATCTCAGCATCAAGCTTCAACGCAAACCACTAGGACCGGGAGAAAGATCGCCCCACTCTCCACAACCATCCATTTTAGCAACCCCTCAATCCTATCGTCCTAGTAAGGAATTTGCCGATGGAACCACTCCATCAACAAGGACACCTGAGCCGGGTGCGCAATAGACACGTTCTCGAACGCATCGCCCAGCTCCATGACGACCTGGGTGCCGTTGGCGCTGTTGGGGCTCCAGTAGGGCAGGGAGCCGGCGGTGTACGAGCCGCCGAGGTTGGGGTCAAGGGTCTTAGCGAAATTGGCCCAGTAGGCCGACATCTTCTCCTGGATGGCGTAGTCGGTGGCGTTGAAGGGGTACCGATCCGTGTTGGCGTAGAGCGCGTTGAGGGCGTACATGATCTCGGACTGGTGGAAGGCGCCCTGGTCCTGGCCGGGGGGTGCATGGGTCCAGTAATAGGTGTAGAACGAGGAGGAAGCGGCCTTATACCACTCGGTGGCGTAGGCCCACGAGCCGACCAGCGAGGCGTCCCGCGCCGCCGCGTTCCACGACTCGTCCTGCGTGCCGTTCGTGTCCGGGTACAGCTTGATGTAGCGGTCGTAGAGGTCGCCGTACTTCAGCGAGGTGTAGTTCTCATACTGCGCCACCGTGTAGTCCGTGCTGATGGCCGCCCCGGACTCGTCCTTCGTGTTGCCGGTGATGACGGGGACGTCGTTGGCCGGTCCGTTGCGGAGAGTGTCGATGTACTTCTCCGGGAGCACGTACCCATCGAGCACCGGCTTGAAGATCAATGGATAGCCAGCAGACAGGGCGGTGACCCAGTTGATCCACGTGGAGTTGACCCGATCCTGCGATCCGACGAGAAGATCTTCCATGGACAAGGTGCGTAGCTCGGCGATCGTCGAGACATTGTGGCTTGCCACATAGCTTTCGCCGAAGTAGATCGCGGTGGACATGTTGACATACGACGTGGCGAGGCCGGCGAGGAGGGGATCATAGGGGTATCGAATTCCCGACTCGGAGATTCCACCGTGGAAATAGCCCGTGAAAAGAGGACTGTTCACCGCGTGATACACTTGCGAGGAACCAAAAGATTGGCCAGCCACAATTACGCGATCCGGATCGCCTCCGAAGTTGGCGATGTTCTTCTGAACCCATTTCAGAACCTCGAGTTGATCGAGCACACCGTAGTTGCCGGACGTGTTATATCCTGTTGTGCGCAAACCCTCGGCGTTGAGCTCGGGGTGGGCCAGATATCCAAAGGCATCATCGCGGCGATTGAAACTAATGAAGATCACATCTTTCAAGGCCATTCCACCTCCATAGTACCACGGGTTGTCGCTCGTCTCGTCGGATCCCTGGTTCCACACCATGACGGGGAGCTTGGCGTCTGCGGTGCCGGCATTGGTCCAGATGTTCAAGCTCAGGCAGTCTTCGCTAATGTACGAAGTATCGCCGGTGGGACACGCGGGCCCGAACGCCGTGGCCTGCAAGGTGGTGTTCCACGACTCTCTGGGTTGGGGCGGCTTCCAGCGGTTCTGGTAGCCGGTGTCGGCGGCGTACGGAATGCCCAGATAAGCCGTCACATTGGATTCGGAGATGCCAAAATAGGTCTCCAGGGTGGATTCGTTGAAGTACTTATATCCCTGGACTGGGCCGTAGGTTGTCTGGATGACTTCATCCCAGAGTTGCGCTTGGGCGACTGCAGCGCCCAGAACCACCGAGGCCAAGGCCCGCGGAATCGAGACGGTCATTCTGGAAAGACTAGACCAACGATGATGATGATGATTGAGAAGGAAGGGGAGGTTGATGAAGGGATTGAGCGAAGATGGATTCCTACCCCTCTTTATATCTTTGTACCAAGGCAAGATCTCAGCTGTGATGTCTACTCACCTGTGCTGCGCCGGCAAGGGTTGCGTCGCGAAGTTGCATGTCGATCGACTGGAGTTTTGCATTCAGTGTACCACGGATGTTGACCAGCCGTTCCGTGCATGATCACTGACGATCGTTGCCAAAGCCTGTTAGTGAGCGTCCTGTCAGGTACAATCTACTAGACAGAGGTACGTCAACTTTTGATTGCGAGCATACGTAGATACCAAGATGAGAGACCAATGACACGCATTTGTCCTTATCCACCAGATAGTCGTTACGCCTCCCCTCGAGGACCGGATTCTTGGCACTGGCCAGAATTGCAGACGGGCGTGAATAGGCGAGCTGCAACACGTGTAAAGACAAGTCTCCAGGACTAAAGACTCGATATACGTCTTTGAGAAGCACTTAAGTTTTTCTAAAGGTGATCAACACAATTGTCGGGAAGTAATGTCTGGCTTATCCTTTATCAATGAACATGAACGAATCCAAACATAGATCCAAGAATCCCTGGGCTTGGGTTTGGGCTTCGGTAATGGCTCTTATGTCTGTCTTGCACGCTTGACCTTGACGCGAGACGAGGCGAGGTCTTGAGGGCTGCCGTGCGAACATCCCAGCAATGGCAAGGATCGCTCGGGACTGGCTGCCCAATGCAGGCACCAGACCCGGAGACCCGCGGTAGGGCTCGGCACTAACAGCCCGACCGGGTGCTCCCGTACGAAACCACTCGGCCCAGCACCATAACTCCGGCTACTAGGGTCTCGCTAAGCCTCTTTGAGCTTCGACTTTGAGACTAAGTCCGCCCTACAACCGCACAGGCCGAGTATACGTGCAAGATGAGATGTTGCAGCCTCTGGCTACAGCAACGGACGAGATTCCACTTCTCATCTCCTCATAATCTACCGGCCTACGTAATCCCTGAGGAAAGCTAATGTATTCCACGACGCCTGTGATTCCACCTTGCCACTTCGGGGCAATGCCACCCTGCTTCAGTCATGAAAACCAGGGTCGTCCCCGGCTGAAGACGGTAGAACTTTCTCCCTTAAGTCTCCGACTCGGTGCTGGAGGTAGTACGGGTCCCTCCAACAAGGCAATGTCACTGTGTGTGCCCTGAAGCCCTGAGGCAGTCCCATCTCGTTGGCTCTTCACAACTGGTTGACCTCCGTGCAGTCTTACCGAATGATTTCACTTTAGTCACCATCTTCGCCAACTTTCGGATTCTCAGCTGGCCAATTGACTTGAGGGAATCGGGTTATAGCAAGTCAAATTTCAGCTGACGGGGAACGAACACCCCGGTCCTATACTGTGCCAATTTGCCGTACGGTACATAGCGGCCTATGGCACGCTAAGGCCAGTCTGCCACTCATCCTCTATTGTAGAACCGGAGTCTCAAGCGAATGTGTGTGGTTGATCAAGCTGTTGCAGTGTGCAGGACGCGCGTCACATTCTCCCCCATCCAAAATGGGCCACAGTTTAAACCTCAAATACTGAGCTAGACGAGTCGTTAATCTGTAGATTCACACCTTAGGTCTCTCGAGAATTGACCGGAGCCGTTCACGAGCTATCCCCGCTACGACTAGGCCTGGGTGGAGAGACTCTTGATTTGAAGGAACGGCTTTAGAGGTCGAGGCGAGGTTCTCGCTAACATCAGCTAGCCTGTCGCGGCGGTGTGAGAATGCCCTTCTGCTCCATGCTGTGTGATCACGGGCCCGCTCGCGATTATGCGGCAGCACCACAGCTAAAGGACTTCTACCAGGCACATCCTTCATTTACGCTTCATTGACCTGAGTGCCATGCTGTGATGGTAACTGTCGGACTATTCAGTCAGGAGATGATATCGGCGGAGTTTTCTCCTCCTCATCAATGTCGGTGTGGTCCCAAAATCACGGTATCTCAACTTGTGACAAAAGGTTTTGGCCGCGCTGGCGATAGGTTGTGAGACTTGATGTGCTGTCTTGGTCGAAAGGCGCTGATAAACCACCAACTCGCTTGGGACAGTAGATCCATGCCATCGATATCTCTTTTAAGGCGACATGGCAAGAAGGCTCTCATCATTATCTTGCTGGTCTCTTCCTGAGCCCCCTCATTCTTCGACATCAACGTGTGCTACTGAATCTAGATGCAAACGTTGCGATGTGGCATATTTTGCGATGGACCCTGCTTTTGACGATTGAACGGCTCAGCCATGGCTGAAAAAGGAAAGTAAGTCTTCTTCACTTTGACGGGGACATGGCGATCTTGTTGCTGGGTGATAATATACAAACAATATCAGTGCCTTGTTCAAGTCACGATAGATAAGCTATGACAAAGGGGTAGTAGAGTCGGTCTGAGGACCGGTAAGTGAGGATAGTGGACCAATTGATCCTCCCGCCGAAATAAGAGACCTTGATCCGCAATCTTTCTCAAACTCACCCGCAATCCACAGCTACCTGCTTCTTGGCGGCAAAGGAGATCAACTGTTCCCTCGTATCACACCGAGTGGGCATCTCACCTTTGCGTGTAGACCGTCACATTCCTACACTACACTAAAATCCCGGCGGATGATTTTGAACGAAGCCTATCCACACCGAGCCCCGGACAAACATTCATCGTGGCCTCTCTCTTTCCCTGTTATGCAAACCGATCCAGTGGATCACGAGACAAGTTGCATCCTCGACATCAGTCCCGATGAAGCATTATGCTCTCGTGGGGAGCAGTGGCCGTGCCAGCCTGCTCAATACGAGCTTGGCTCACAATTACACCAATCCTCGTGTTCTGACGGCCCTTCGCATAACGTTCTGTCTCTGTTCGTTCACTCTTACCATATTGAATTCCCCTAAACATGTCTCATCGATAATATGCTTCCAAATCCTACAAAAACCGCACTCGCACACTCAGTCCCTGGTTTCACACCGGCTGCATCGTCTCGCCACCAAAACCCACTTCACGCTTCGAGCAAATTAGAATGCCCAGCTTACTACACCGGACCCCTCGGCTTGAGCTTCACCATCAGCGCGGACTTATCCCACAACAGATGACATTCTTGGTCCAGCCAATCCGACTCCGTATCCTCTAGTTCCATGTCGAAATTGAAGATCATGCGGGCCAGGATGATGCGCATCTCGACATATGCCAAGCTGAAGAAACCACCGTGTCAATAATGTCAGCAAACAAGCAATCGGTGGGGTCACATACTTGCGGCCAATGCAGTTGCGGGGCCCAAAGCTGAACGGCTGCAGCACGTCCCGGTCATCGGTGGCGTATCGCGGGTCGCCGAGGTGGCGCTCGGGGACGAATGCATCCGGGTCGGTGAAGTTGGCCGGAGACCGGTAGGCGGCGTAGTGCGGGATGGAGACACTCGTCTGAGACGGTTAGTTACGGTTCGGATCCACGACTCAACACTCTTCTCTTGGATAAATGTACTGACCCCTCCCGGGACCCAACCCCCAGATATGACATCGCCCTGCGGATCCACCACGCGCGGCAGCCCCACCCCCACCGGTGGAAACAGGCGCAACCCCTCCGTCAGCACCGCCAGACAGTAATGCAGACGATTGACGGAGTCCAGCGTGATCTCCTCCTCTGTCGCAAAGGCGGACCGAACCTCCTGCTGGAGCTTGTCCATCACGCGGGGATTCTTCAACAGCAGGAAAGTCACGCCGGACAGCAAGGTGGCGGTTGTTTCCGACCCGGCGATGATGAGGGTGCTTGCATTGGTGATCATCTCGGGAACACTGATCCCCTTTTCCGTGTTGCCCTGGTGCTTGAGGATATTGGCGAAGAAATCCGGGCGCTCGTTCGTCTTGTTCAACCGGGCCTGCACCTTCTGGGCCGTCAGCTGCACATGCCACCTCTGCTGTTCGAGGACCCGTCTCGGGGTGATCGCGCGCATGAGGTACTGCGTGCCCGGCAGCCGGCGCGCGACGTTGAGGTACGAGGCCACCTTGACGGAGCCGAAGATCAACCGCACCCAGTCGTGGTAGGCCGCGTTGCGGAGGCAGTCGAAGGGCTCGCCGAAGGCCAGGTCGCCGATGATGTCGAAGGTGCAGAAGTTGTACCAGGCTACCATGTCCAGCGGGGCTTGGGCATGTCGGGCGTGCTCGTGCAGCCGCTGCATGAGCAGGTCGACGTAGCCCCGGATGATGGGCTCCTGGCCGCGGAGGGCGCTGTCGGAGAAGGCGTGTGAAAGGAGGCGCCGGAATCGGCTGTGGTCTGCGTCGTTGGACTGGTCGATGCTCGGGACGTTGTCTGCGGTGGGCGGGTACGCGTGACGGTCTTTGGGCTTCTGGCCGTGGCCTGGGCGCGTGCCGTAGATGAGCCTCCAGGCGTCGCTGCTGATGAAGGAGAGCTCGTTGGGCGCGACGCGGACTACGTGCCCGTATCGCTTATGCAGTGCGTTCATCTCCTGCGGGGGTCGACCCCGGAGTGTCATTAGTAGGTACGGGATCCGGGTGGCGGCCATGGACCTGGGGCCGGGGTATTTGGCTAGCGGGTGGAAGAACACGTTGTAGAGCATAATGCTGATCAAGGGTACAGATATCTGTGCGGTTCGGTGATGATTAGATAGGGAGTCGGAGTTCCTGCTGAGATATGTGAGCACTTACGACTACAACGAGCAGCCCCAAGGCGGGTACATCCGATACCGGGCCAGCGGGAAATCTCTGGATAGCGGCCATTCTGCAAGAATATCACACACTCAATAATAGAGATTAGCTTGCAATAACGGTCTTTGAGAGCAAATACTGAGTAATTGTCCCAGCGTGTCCATCCAGTTTATATCAGTCTCCATGGTAAGAACCCCGCACCTGCTCGCTCTCGCTTAGACAATGGTGCCGCATACCCTGGTCCAAGTCCTGTACCATGACAAACTAGATTCCCAGCTTGCCCGGTTGATTGTGTTCTGTATGAATCCCCTAGCTCTCAGTGGGATCAAAAGCCTTCACCGCGCATGGGGGATTAATTACTTGTGCAGCCGCACAGACTGTCGATCCCCGTTTGCTAAAGCTGACAGGCTGTCAAAAAGCGGCTAAACTGCCTCGCACACTTGTTGAGCTGCGTGCAAGTACTTCGACTGGAAAAGATCAACATGTTGTGCGATATAATAGCCAGTGTGTGATTTGCTTGGGATGGCTACAGGAGTGTACCACGAGTGGGGCTGCTGTGGATCAGCGGGCGGGGTTGCGGCCGAGTTCCCCCTACCCGTACGGCCCGCTGTTCACCTTCGCTCATCCCCTTCACCCTGAGACCGAGGAGAAATGGCTTGGAAATAACTGATTAAGCAACTCAACCTTTTACTTAGGAGGGCTGAATGTGATAACATCATGGCCTCTGTCTTTGAAAGTTTTTTCCTCCTACTATATCTGAACCGCAAGCTCAAGAATAAAGAGGCAGTTAACCTGCCCGTGTCGACAAACATGTAGTTTAACCAACCACATCAGATGGATTCTGAGAAGATCAAGACATGCACGAGAATAGTCTCAGGTGATCCTCCCTTGTGTCAACTTCCTGCACAAGAATTTGATAAGCAAGTAATAGCCCCAGACTTACCTACAGTGGCTGTACACAAACTGCCAATGAAAGAATCAGGGGAACATTCAGTTTAAGCAAGCTACGACAACTACACAAAAATAAGAACGTGACAGTCTGTACTAAAGTCTTATGACCTAACATCTTGATTCTTTGCTAAGCATAAGTGTAACTAGTAGGACAAGAGCTGGTATGTTGTGCCGTAACCCGCCGGACACTATGAACAACTACGACGGTAGCGATAAGCTTCGACCCGATCGCGATCAATCCTTGGCAAGGTCACCTAGCGGCGAGTCAATCATCAACTTGCTTACGAATAAGTTACTGTGTGGGAAATTCTTTCGGATCGGAAAGGGCTAATATTGGCAGGTCTAATATTCGAAGAAAGTCCTGGTCCATATGACTTTGGTCTAACCTCAATAAAAAAGCATAGCTAACAGAGACCTCAAAAAATAAGATCGAAAATAAAAGGAAGTCGCCTCCAAAACTCGAAGTCATAAGAAAGAGTTGTGAAAATATCTTCAATCACATAAATGTTAAGATGTTGGGATCGATCAGCCTCTGGGCACCTGGCGATGCTAGTGTGAGATGGGAAGATGTTCATCCTATGGCGGAATATGCCGGTCGGCCAGGGTGCTTGCGCACATCTTTGACTCGCTCTGATCGAAGAAGGGTTTGGGCAAAGGTGACGGTCGGTGGGCCGTGACTTGGTGAAGGGTTGAGGCCTTCACAAGCTAGCCAGCATCTGGAGATAATGCGTCTCCCTGACTCCCGACGGAGCCAATTTCGGAGCCTTGCTCAGGATTATGACCAAAGTGCAAGGCCTTGACATGAACTTCCCCTTTGTTCCTGACTCGTATGATGCTCTAGCCGGCTGTGCTCGTATAGTGGCTAGCGTGGTCTCCACAAGCTGGTTTTTCAGCCCTTTCAAGCAGAAGGGCTAAGCATCCTCTTGGTGCGATTGGTATTCCCTAGAGCGCTGAAGGTTCATTCGGAATGAGAGCTGGTCCGAATGATCTGGCGTGAGAGAGGGGGTTGTAGTGTGAGGCGAGTTTGAACAGCCCTACGAGGCGAGCAACAGAGCTCCGACAACGAATGCCGCACACAGAGAAGAGACGTCGATCCGCAGCAATGTCGCGCGACTCTCCTTCGAATCGCTATCCGAGGACGAGGTGACGCCGGTCGCGTTGGGAATGGCCGAGGAGCCCGTGCCGATCTCGAGGATGTGGTCGTCGCCAGGGTCGGTGTTCGTCTTCGCGATGGCGACTTCGTTGTTCTCCAAATCATAAACCACGTACGCACTGCGCAGGAAGGTATCGCCGAGCACGAACTCTCCTTCGTCGGAGTCTGAGTCCTGGGGCACGATGCCGAAGACGCAGTAGGAGCCCGCATCCAGGAGCAGATCACCCACCGGCACGGAGAGGTTGAAACCCGAGAACTCGAAGACAACATCGTAGTCTTGGTCCGCGACGTCGCAGTCGACGATCGCGTAGCCGGCCCGCGCGACGTACTCGGCGCCCACGGCGCTGATCAGATCCTGGGCGGCGGCGGAGGGGAGGTAGGTCAGCGAGGTGCCGCTGTCCAGAACCCCAACCACGGGGAAGGCGGTGTTGTTGACGCTGGTGCTCTTGGTGCCTGTGACGTGCACCCCGTTGAGGCTGACGGCCAGGGTGTCGTAGACGCCGTTGATTTTCTCGATCGGCAGGGTGTGCAAGCTGCCGGTGTACTTGGCGGTATTGACTCCTCCGAATAGGATGGTGCCTTCTTTGGCGTCCAGGTCATCGAGCCAGAGACTGTACGCGGCGGAGTTGATGAAGCCCTGGTTGGCCAGCGCTTTGGGAAGGTTGGCATAGACTCCGCCTCCAAATTGAGCGGAGGTCTCTCCGCTGGCGTATCCGATACCTAGGACTCCCTCTAGATTTCAGGTCAGCCATGCCTGAGGCAGGAACTAGAGATCGACAGGGGGTTCGACTTACGACTGCTGGTGCTGTTGGTAGCGACACCGAACTGGAAATTCGTCAAGGTGACGTTTCCTAACTTGACAGTATCGTTCACATAGTCGCCCGCGGCTTCGCTTCCATCCACGTATTGAATCACGAAATCATCATTGACCAGAGAGTATGTCGAGGAGGCCGAGGAGTCATAAGTGCCGTAGGAGTTGTTGGAGCTGTCGGAGCCAGTACCCGCCGCGTTGACCCAAAGATCGCTACTTCCGGTGTCGATGATGACGCTGACGTTTTGTCCGGGGGTGCCCAGCTCCAGGCTGATGATGTAGTCTACCTCCTATTCAATCCTGTTGTCAGTCACTTTCTTCAATCCAGAGAATGTATGCGGCAAAGCAACAAGGGGGAGGTGAAGAGGGCGCACAACGTACATTATTCCCGATATCGACGTCAACAGTGGCTCGTTTGTGTGAAGATCGAATCGCGTTGTGTCTCCGCTGGACATTGTATTGTAGAGTCGCCGGTTGACTGCGTTCGTGCAGGGTAAGCGCCGAAATGGGCTGGATCAGGCCGCCGGCCAGCGAGAGAAGGAGGGCGAGATTCTTCATGATGGGGATGGGACGGACAGCTTTAAGGGCGGTAACAATGCGTCGAAGGGAGGGGGCTGGAGGGTAGTTATACTGCAACGAAATTTAGCATGGCGTCATGGTTGCCTGCCACCATGGTCCACTTCAATGGCTTCCGATCAAGCCGCTTGATGAATCTGATGAATCTTTAGTTTTTGTTGCTGGAGCCACGCGGCCCCTTCGGAAGTAGGGCGGGTGGTTTTGGGTGGTTTTGGGTTAGGCAGATGCGATTTGGGATTGACGATGACGCGGCTGTGGCTTTGCCGCCAACCCAACTGGGAGGTTCTGCTTTCGGCTGTCTCGGCCTCTAGCAGTAGACTAGCCCTGCTTCGGCCTTCGCGGGAAACTTAATTTCCGTCATTGTCTGTGTTGCCTGAGGCATAGGAGTGCTCAGCCACCGCCAGCCCATCCTGCGCCATGCAAGGCTTGGCTTTCATCCAGCTAATCAACCATTCGAGTCGATGGACTCGTGGACGACTTCGCATTGGACCCAGCCAATCGCCGCCCCGACCGCTAAACACCGAACTTCGCCCTTCAACTCCGTCCGCATCTCATTTCAAGATCACGAGGCACTGGAGAGAGCATCAAGCAAGGTCCTGTCCAGCTGGATTTAGAATCGGCCAGTGGTGTCTGACCTGGCATAACCAACACTGAGAGTGCCGTTATTACGCACATTAATCGAGACCGGTGACGTTCATCGATCTCGAATTGACCATTCCTATTCCTGGAACACATCCCTTCATCTCCTTTATACATAATATTGAATACTGATTGTTGACCTCAACAATGACTAGTCTACTCGACAAAAGAGAGAGCAAAAAGGAAATCGTCACCGAAGCGAAGAACATCAATACGCTATGACGAATTATAGTTCAGACCGCCCAAGGACGAGATCTGACGTGCGAGGGCGAGGCAAGGTCACGTGCAGTGATGGGCTTCCGGGATAGCATCATCTCTGGTATCAGACTGACATACGTCCTCCCGACGCTCGCGGATCAAGTCGATCGCGGGAAAGTCAAGCAGAAACAGCTTTGAAAGAGCCCTCTAAAGCCCATCAAAAGAGCGCCTCAACAACGAAGTCCATCGTCCAGCCGCGGAGGTCTGGAAAGAGGCGACCCCGCGCTTTCCGGCAGTATACAACATCCCCGCAACCGCAACCTCATCTACCAGGTAAAATGCGACTGGAAATCAACGACAAAAAGGCAGATATTCAAGTGTGCCTGCCCCCGGCTTGGGTTGAACGCTCGACCTTTAGGCGGCCAAAAAAATTAGGTAAGGACATTATGGACATTCGAGGCGACTGCAAAGTAATTTCTCCTTTGCTGTCGCCTCGGATGCGATAGATTCTTTTCTAAAATGGCTTATGAACCTGCACCCCTACCCGCTCGCCAGCGGTTTAGAGACCAGCATCAGCTCTGGTACTTTATAGATAACACAGTAAGCTTCCCCTTGGTCTCGCGCTCATTTTGATATGCGATTCCCGAGATTTCAGCATGGGGGTTGTCGAATGGTGCCAGAAAGGTGCCCGGTGAGGCGTACTAGGTCTACTGGGGCATGGGCAAGGAGCTCGGGAAGGCAGCAAGGCACTAAGGCATCAAGGTAGAAACGCGGCATGGCACTAAGGCAGCGAGGCATCACAGCACCTAGGCAGCAGCCCCAGCAGGGCTGGAAGATCATTAGAGCCTGGGTTAATTCTAGCATCATTACTCGAACTACTCTTGATGACTGAAAACCTGAATTCCTCAAGCATTGGTCATGGGGGAATTAGTTAACATTCGGGTATTAGTCAAGGTGGCAGTGTTTACGAGAACTCATACATCAGCAGGGCATATCGTTTCCCTAGAGAATAATTCAACAAAAAGTAAGTACAATTATCTCATCCAGAATACTGATAATGGTTCCTTTGTTGGGCTTCTACGAAGCTCGAAATTCCCCCTATTATTTACCCCGAAACGCTAGAGGAGGTGGGGATCTACCGTTCATCTGCCGAGGTGTTCTTGCCTCAGGCACTAGGGCCAACCACCCATTCCGTACTACAGATCTCTTTCACTCGAACCCAGCTGATGACTTCTCATTGCTTTGCATCCAGACAGAAGTGACTGTATTACTATGGACAGCTATCTTCAACTAGCGCCTTGAATCCCCGATAGGCTCAGTATTGTGACTGAAGACGTGTATCGGAAACATCTAAAGCCTACTGTCAACAGCTGGCCGAAGTTCCTTGCGGCCATGTTTCTTTGACCCCATCTGACCTACGAGGGGTGCACTGACGGTGGTCGCGGCTCTCTAAACAACTGGGCCTCGAGCGACCGGAAGACAGTGCATATGATTCTCACATCCAAAAAGCGTAGGCTCTATATTATTTCTGGGGGTTGGGTCAAGCATTGGCAAAACACAGACTGTATATCGGCCCCGTCCCTTTCGGAGACTAGCTGGTTCCAAAGGCTTGTTTTGCCGGAGGTTTGAGCTTTTTTTCAGGGCTCTCACCTACTCACGTGATTCATCGTCGAGGTCTGTGAATCGAATCTATGTATTGAGATTCAGGACAGGCGGCGTACCCTACCGTTCTTTGTCTATTCCTCTTATAGAGCTGTATTATATTCGCTGTGTATTACGAGTGGAATCAGGTATATCGCAATGATCTCAACATGCGCCTAGGAGAGAGCCGCTAATGTCCTCACTCAAAAACCGCTCTCGATACATCTGTTCCCTGCCATCCCGCGACCAAATACCTCACACATACTCGGCCTCACCCTCCCTGTTCTTCTTACGAGGTCTTTTCTCCGCTTGTAAGCAAAAATCAAAGAGCGGCAGCGCCTTGGGGATTAGATGCGGAGGTAGCGAGGAAGTTCTTGTCCAAGTCTGTGACCTCTACCTTGACGCTTTCATCCGCCAGTTGCCGCTGTGAAAGTTTCTTGAAAGCTGATTTTGACATCTGGACGCGAAGTCTCGCTGAACCGGATCTGTCCCGGTGCTTCTCCGTCCACCCGCCCGTTTCCCGAAGCCCTTCCCATTTTCTCCTGTAAAGTTGTATCGGCCTACCTAAATATGAGTAGCGCTAGTTTTCCAAACAGAAATCATGCAGACTGCTTTTTCAAAGCAAGGCGTGTGAAGTCCTGTTGTTCATATACCCTAGTCGGAAGAGCTTTAGCACAGGCGACGCAATTCCAGGCTCATGCGCGCGGATTATGTGCAGCTGCGCTGGCTTGGATAAATTTGGAGAACCATAAATAGTGTGGACATCAGATTTCAGGCATGTGGCTCGACTCGAGTGATTAGATAAGACATAGTGACGTTCAATCAAAGCTCAGGTGAAACATGAGCCTGGCAAAATGCGCTGGGGATCGAACCGAAGCAGGTGTCTCGTGAGGATTGTATGCGCTGTGACGCCGTTAACTCGTCAAATAGCGCTAAAACCGACGGACACAGATGTGTTATAATCAACGAGGGTTATTTGTACAAATCCCATTGATGTTAAATCTTAGCAATCGACCGAGACAGCCGCATACAGAACAGCATGGCACTGAAGATCCGTCACGTTGTAGGAACTTCCTTCGCAATTGGACCCGCTCCACGTTTCCACCACACAACCACTGCAGCGACCAAAGATGTTAGCAAGCGTGCACATATTGAGTGGAATGGAGCAGCAAGGGGGTCCATAGAAGAAGACGCACCTGTTCTGAGTCACCTGGAGCGAGGTCTTGTCGGACGTGACCGCCATGCAGGTAGAGACATTGCTCTGCGTCACGGCAAAGCTATCCTCATTGCCGCCACAGGTATCGTTAGCATACATCTTCACTACGGCAGGATAGGCGCTGTTCTGGGTTGGAGCGGTGATAACTGAAGCCTCAGTGGTGGAGCTAGATGGGGTGGTCGTTGTTGTTGTTGTCATCGATCTCGTCGCTGCGGTCGTTGTTTGTGCGGTCGTCGTCGTGCGAGTTGTACTCGAAACGGTCGTGGTCAATACAGATGAATGATTACTGCTTGAAACATCTTTGTTCTCGGTATGTGTCTTGTGCTGACTGCCAACCACGCCTCCCACCACAGCCGCCACTATTACCACTACCAGGACCACTAGGCCACTCAGCACCCAGCATCGCCGCGTTCCAAATGTCCGGCTGCTCGCTTTGTGTTCAACCAGCGCCTGCTGCTGCTCTTTCTGGGCCGCCAACTCCGCGTCGACCACGAAAAGTGGTGGTGTCTTCGACTCAGGAGTCGAGTAAAAATGACCATGGCTGTACGATGTCACCTCCGGCTGGCTGTGGGGATCTTCTTCGATATATGCCCGCTCCTTTTTACCACACAAGTTGTTAAAGGCCTGTCTGGTACGCAGTATCTCAAACGCAAGGAGTTTCGCAGAAGGCGTACCATTGGAAAAGTCGAGTTTCGTGTGCTAGAGCTGGATTGCAAGTGGTGAGAGAGACGGTGAAGGTTGAGTTGGGGCTTCTGACAGACAAGCAAGCAATAAAAGAGAAGAAGAAAAGAGGGGAGGAAGAAGAGAGAAAAGAGAGCAGCAAGCGGGACGAGCTGAGCCGCGCCTTCGTACAGTATATTGCGACCGTTGTTTAGCTAGAGCAACCATGAACCTGAAAGTGGAGTAAGGAGCTGAGAAAATGCTAACGAATGAGTGTCTCGAACAAATCTTGTAGGTGAAGAAGGGTGCTGATGGCCCACGGAAACGTGCGATGATATGCGCTACGGTATTTAGTGCCTCTACTTTGCACATTCTGAGCCAGTCACAGGCGCTGGAGAGGAACATTCTGGCCCCCAATTAACAAAGGTCAGTAGATTAGTTTGTCTGGCGTACATAGTGGACACTAATGTCGCGACTCGATACCCCAATTTACCTAGTTTGATGGCCCGAATAGCTCGGTTATGAGTCTATCGCTTGACTAGGTTAAAATACCTCACTGTCGAGACCTATAATTGTGTGATTATTATTGATACCAAGTCATAAGTTACCTAGCCTCCGGGTAGACTGGGACCCACTCGCCTACCTTTTAAGCCAGTCACCTTTTATCCCAGCCCAGACGAAGATGCATCCCTTGAAGCCAAGGTAGGTTAAGCATCGATAATTAATGACCAGAAAGCCCTTGGTTCGTCATGATCTTACCTGGTTCATAATTAGTATTGGCGTCTTGTGACTACTTCTCGGACTATCAGTCTATAGATGCACACTAGGTCCTTTAGTCCCGGGACAATGTTGTTGATTTATATATCTCGCCGACCAGAGAGAGACGATTTATCCTGGCCACCCAGCAATGCTATTTCTATCGGAGTAATCTTTTACTCTTCTTTGAGGAAGACAGGATGTAAAATTTGAGAGTCCGATTACTCTATTCTAACGCAAGTGGACGTTGGGACAGCAGGCCGTCTGTCATCGCAGTCATAATCAACACCCACATACAACACATACAACCATTGCTCCTCATTCTTCACCCTTCTCCCTTATCAATCACCATCATCTCATTACTAAATAAGACCTACCAGATCCCCTTGCTCTACAACGCTTACCGCCCATACTCCAACGCCAAACTCTAGATCAACCGAATCCCCTCCTTCCGCCAATCATCCCGCTCCACAAAGGTAGTCACATTCGCGTCCCAGACGACAATTTCTGGCGCCTCGACACGATAGACAGGCCACTGCACCCCGTCCTGGGTGGCGTTGCGACCGCGCCCCAGCCAGGCATTAGGGTCGAGACGGGTGACGAAGCTCGCCCACGAGCCGGCCATCAGATAGCTGAGCTCGGCGTAGCTCGCCGGCATCCCCGCAAAGGGACTTGGGTCATAACCCTCCCCGGCGAGATTGTTGAAGATGAAGGCTACGTCGGAGAAGTGCTCCACCCCGACCTCCCACGCGAGGCCCGCCGGCTTGGTGTTGAAGCGGTAGCAGTACGCGGGTATCCCCCGGGCGGCCCAGACCTCGCAGGTGCGTCGCCGTGAGGCGATGAAGACCTGGTCGCCGTAGTAGGCGGCCGTCTGCCGGAAGCTGGCGCCGTAGGACTGCGGGAAGGTGATGTTGGTGCCGCCTAGCTCCTCGGTTGAGGGGATGCCGAAGGTGGTTGTGTTCGGGTAGAGGGTGAGGAGACGGGTTGCCATGGTGTCGTTTAGGGCTAGTTGGTAGCTGGATGTTTCTGGGTCATCAGGTTGTCTGGTTTAGCACAAGCCTCCAACTTTATTAATCTGACAGGGTCAAAAGCACATACCAGTCATCCAGCCTCTCAATTCGAGGGAGGTATTCACCGGCTTCGGACACTGCGTCGTGCCCTCGTCGGTCGTCGTGCCGGCAATGATCGGCACGTGCACGAATGCCCCATCTTCTAGCTGTTGGCTGGGGTAGCGGGCCACAAAATCACCGTCGATGGTCGGTTCCCACCCCGTGTTGTACGTAGTCGTATTGAGGATATTGTTCAGGGTGGCAAAGGGGAGGTCGCGCAGACAGTCCAGCTTGGTGGAGTTCTGGTCGCTTCCGCAGCCGGCGGCTGCGACAATCCCATCAAACCTCCCTTGATATTCGGAGGTCAGGTTCAATGGCCCCTGTGGAATGACGGGGCCAGACTCCATGATTCCCGCGCGGAATAGCTTATCGTCTCGTCCGTCGAACGCGCGAAGATGGTAGCCCACGCTCTCCGACCCGGCACTTTGTCCGTAAATAGTGATTCTGTCCGGGTCACCTGCGGATTTCAAATATCTTGTGTGAGATGATCCGCATACTTCTGGTATAGAGGGTAGATAGCCAGAAAGGGGTATGAGAAGAGAGTAAAAGATAACGGACCTCCAAATCCCGCGATGTTCTCCTTGATCCAATGTAGAGCTAGTCGCTGGTCCTTGAGACCGAGATTCAACGCCCCGCTGGCAGCCACCTCGTCGCCGTTCAGGAAACCAAAGGGTCCCAGACGGTAAGCTAGACTCACTGCAATGATGGGTTGATTGATGACGGCGGAGTTGTTGACAATGAAGGTTAGGTTATATCGCTTATCCGGAGTACCTCCTTCTTTGAAGCCACCGCCTGCAGGACGAACATGGTCAGCACAAAAGGAAAAAAACAAAAGAAAGAAAGAAAGAAAGAAAGAAAGAAAGAAAAACATAACATAAGTTACAGGCAAACGATAGACATGGCCGACGCTGGTACAGTTGGATTATCTTACCATGGATCCATACCAACACTGGCAGACTGTCATTCTCGTAGCCAGACGGTCGGACTACGTTAAGATAGAGACAATCCTCGCTCTGGAGGTACCCTTTCTGATCCCCACCGTAGCCAATACACTCCTGCAAACGAGCTTCACTTAGAACAGAACACCATAACATCAACCAGAGGGAATTGCTCACAAAGGCATATTTGGTTGCCGGGCGGGCTCCCGTCCACGAGGTATTCAGGGACTCCGGGTTCGCAAACCGTCGACGTTCCAATGGTGGACGAGCGAAAGGGATTCCCAGAAAGAGATCCTGCTGATACTCGGGGAGGTATTCACCCGAATAAGTCCCATTCAAGGTCTCCCCAATTGGGGAATTTGCCTGTACCGCAACCGACGTGACTGGAGTTGAGTTGCAAAGTACTGCATACAAAAGGAAGCAGAAGAACGACCACATTGCTGCCTGGGAGAGTAGTGAAATTATTCGTGCTTGTAGACTTCTGCCCGGTAGTGAATCCAAGTCTGGCGGAAGAGCTACGTGTCACTTATAGGCCTACGAGGCATGTCCTACGCTTCGCTTTGCCGAGTCTATTCCATTGCCAAACGTTTCACCATACAATTTCTCGCCAATTTCTCGCTAAGCATTCGGGGTACAATGGAATGAGCATGCACATGGAATGACGAGGGTGTAGTAACCGATGGTACCAGTATTCCGTCCGAGGTCATGCGGGGTGCTCAAGGCTCCTTCTGTGGGGTTAAGAGAAGATGAAGCATGTCCCAGTGGAGAAGTGGGTTTACCCCGCGTGGTGCCTCCGAGAATCGGCAACGTCCGACGTTAAACGTTAGTCTCATATCAAAGAGTATGATATAATTCAATTTGAGCTAAAAGCACACTAAATTAGCGGTAAGAGCCCCCCTCTCGCTTGCACGTCAGACACTCGGAGTTAAGGGAAGAAGCTTTATGTTACCTGCCCAGCCAAGAATTGAGCATGTTTCGGGCGGGAATCGTCGGGATTGCAAGCCGATATCTTGTTTCCCAACGGCTTGATGGAAGATTTGGGCTGTAGCTCTAGTCTTCCCGAATTGGGGGTCCTTTGCGAGACAGACTTGATCAATGAGAGGAGACCCGATCAAGTGGGGACATACGACGACGAGCCCTCGAGCCCTCTGCTGCTCATGATACAAATGTTTCCAGGGTCTGTTTATGTCTGGCTACCTTGTCACAACCAGTGCACCATCCATTGCCCTTTCCTGGCCACAATCGCACGAAGACTTACTTAGACCTTTGCGCTGATACGTGCCTTATTCACGAAGAAGGAAAGTGACCGGCCCACTGTACCATGCTGCGCCTCATATCGGTGGCCTACCTCCTCGTAGGCTCACCCATTGCGACCAGTCCCCCAATGGGCACGACACTCAATGGAACCCACAGCGGGGTGTACTCAACCTCATTCGAGCAGGACTTCTTCTTGGGTATCCCATACCTGCAAGCCCCCGTCGATGACCGACGCTTTCATCCCGCCGATAGTCTCACGGGCAGCTGGGATGGCACGCGCAACGCGACGGCCTACGCCCCTTCCTGCGTAGGATACGCCTCTTCCGACCCTCCCGAGCAGATGTCCGAGGACTGCTAGTACCTCAACATCGTGCGACCGCACCAGAACACGTCCGAGACCGACCCCCTCCCCGTGGTAATCTACTTCCACGGCGGCGGCTTCTCCGGCGGCAGCGCGCACGACGGTCGCTACAACCTCAGCTCCTTCGTTGCGCGGTCTGTCCAACAGAACCAGCCCGTCATAGCCGTCAGCTTCAACTACCGACTGAGCGCCTGGGGGTTTCTGTATAGCAACCAGATCCGCGACACGGGAGCGACCAACGTAGGCCTCCGGGACCAGCGGTACGCTCTGCAGTGGGTGCAGGAAAACATCGCCGGGTTCGGAGGCGATCCCCGGCGGGTGACCGTCTGGGGCCAGGGGGCTGGGGCCTCCAGCGTTGGCTTTCAACTGACGGCGTACGCGGGGCGTGACGACGGCCTCCTGCGCGCCGCCATCATGCAGAGCGGGAACCCCGTGCCCTCCCGCGGGCTTAACGGCACGCAGTACTTCCAGCCGTTGTATGACGCTCTCACCCAACAGGTGCATCCCTCTCCCGCGTTCGCGCTGGAGTATGGGATGGTCCCTGGAAAGGACACATGCTGGGTCAGCCCGGATAGCATGGCGTGTCTGCGGACGGTACCATTTGCCGAGATGAACGCCGCCATCAATGCCACGAGCCCGCACGGCTGGTTCCCCGTCATTGACGGGGATATTGTCCCCGAGCAGCCGAGTCGCTCACTGTACACGCGCAAATTCGTCCCGGTGCCGATCACCCTCGGGGCCGCGACGGACGAAGGAACCGCGCAAATGCCGGCTGGAGTGGAAATCGAGACAGACGAGGACTTTGCGGACTTGGTTGCCAGTAAGGATCCCTGATTGGCAGTCGTGTACTTGATATACTCTCTGCAGTCTGACGTGACTAACGGCGCGTACTAGATCCGCAATCGTACGGCGTCGCTCCGGGGCTCGCCTTGCCGCAAGTGCTAGTCGACCAGATCACCACCGCCTACGCCAACGTCTCCTCAGTGCCGGCTGTGAAAGCTCGTCTGTACCAGGGGGATTCAACGGTCATCGCCCACCGACGCCAGGCGTGCGCCACCTGGTCTCGCAACGATGTGACTACATACTGCTATCGATGGAACATTGCCCTGGACGACGGCCAACGCACTGCACGGCACGGTGACGACCTCCCCTTCATCTTTGACAATACGCGCGGCACCGGCTACGAGAAGATCCCATTGGACAATGAGTCACTCGTGGAGCTGGCAGCCGAGGTGAGCGGAAGCTGGGTCAGCTTCGTCGCGACTTTGAACCCCAACGCCTGGAGGACGGCTAGCAATAGCAGCATTACTGCACCAGCGACAACCACGAAGGGGAGGATTTCAACCTGGCCGCAATACGGGGCCCCGCATCAGTACGCACTGGTCTTTCAGGCTAACGGGACGAGTTACGTCGAGGAGGATACCTGGCGAGCAACCCCAATTCGGCTAATTAACGGGCCTCCGTCAGGGATTGGCGTGGCATATCAACGGTAGATGAGGGCAGAGTAAAGGTGGAGTGGGTTGAAGTTTGGGGAAGAGTCATTGCAGCAGCCACAGAGCGGAAAGATATCTGTCTACGGATTGGATCTATGTGTGTAATCTGTATGGATGGACTGTTTTGGCCTCGTACACCCACTGTATCGTATCTAAAATGATGTTAAGCCTGATTCCAGAGGTAGGTCTCACCCCGTATTTGTCGAAATTTCCAAAAACCTTACATTCATGATGTATCTGCTCGCATATCCTTCGTGATCGATTGGTGTAGACCGCATGGTATCTCCGTGCCAAGCGACGCCGGCAGCGCGAGGCATAATCAAGCACGGCACTTCTCCAACCCGCTCGCAAGGTAGTACTGGAACAAGTAATGATCGGAGCCTTGGCGGTGCATACTTCCAGGGTCCCACAAATTGTGCGGGGGATTTCAAAGTAGATAAATGAGAACGGGAGCGGAGAGTCACAATGCGGGGGCTATGGAAGATCCCAGGTATGTTTCCTTGGCTGACTGAAGTCATTGTCAATCCGAACCCTAATTTCCCGGGTGGCCGCGCGGGAAGACATCAATATCATGGATGTACGCTGCAACGGCACATTAGACCAATCGAAGGCCACACATTCCTGGTGCTAGGGCTCAGCAAGTCACAGACGAATCGTCATTTTCTTGATTATCAGGCACGAGTGCTGATCTTAGCCGGAGGGAAGTGGACGCACTATCCGTGCTGCAGAACACGTATACATGACCGAAGCTACAGTCTTCATCCCGCTCGGTTGACCTCCTACCCACTTTTCAGACCAGCTTGGCTTTGATTTTACGCGGATCCGGTCATGTATCTCGGACGGCGTTACTGAATCTGGGAATTGTGATGACTTGCAGTGGCTGGATGCGAGCGACAGGAGGTGATGGCGCATGGGAGAGGAAGGGAGAGGGGCCCAGTCCGAAGAGTAGGGATGCAAGCCAGAATATACCAGTCATGGGAAGTATAAAGCCTAGATGCTGCTAGCACTTAACACTCCAATCCATCATTCCGAGCGAGACGCCCTTCTCCAGAAAATACAACCCAAGCATCTAGGACATATGAAACTTCAACACCATCTGATTGTGGGTTGGGCTGCCCTAGCCGCCTCCCACGGCGCCTTCGAACATGAAACCCTGGAGGCCGCGATGGCTCGCCATCGCCACACAATCAAAGCGCGACGCAGTCTGGAGTCCTGCGCGGGGGACCTGGAGAGTTCAGCAGCAATCTGCGTCTTCGCGCGCGCCGCGACGAGATCATTGACCATCACCGTCGGCGTAAGCGCTCCACCGTCGAAATCCTGAACACCAGCCATCTCCACACCGGGCCGCGGATCGTCCCATCACGCCCGGGAGAGGTCTTTGCGGACGAGCACCATGTGCTTCTGACCCCCTACGGTGACAACGGACCGTACTACGTGCCCGGCGAGCTCATTCGCGAAGACGCGCGAGAGGACCAACTCGGCGTGCCCATCATCGTGGAGGCGCAGTTCATCGACTACGAAAGCTGTCTCCCCGTGCCCGGGATGTTCTGGGATATGTGGAACGCCAACGCGACCGGGGTGTACAGCGGGGTGATCAACGAGGGCAATGGCGACTTCTTAGATCACTCCAACGTGAACGCGACCTGGCTGCGCGCCGTGCAGATGGCGGACCAGGACGGGGTGGCGCGCATCCAGACCATCTTCCCCGGCCACTACACCGGCCGCACCAACCATATCCACATCATCGCCCACACCAACGTGGTTGTGCTGCCCAACGGCACCATCACCGGCGGCAGCATCAGCCACATCGGCCAGTTCTTCTTCGACCAGGCCCTCATCGACGCCGTCGAGACCACATACCCCTACACCCTCAACCCATACGCGGTGATCGGTAACGCCCTCGACGACACCTTCCACCAGGAGACCGCCTTCTCCGCCTCTGACCCAGTCTTCAACTACGAGTACCTGGGCGATACCCTGCAGGACGGTCTGTACATGTGGGTGCGCATCGGGGTGAATGTATCTGCGAGCTGGCAGTCTGAGTACAGCTTCGCGCATAGTGCCAACGGCGGCAAATATTCTTGTGGCACAGGGCGGATTGGGGCCAACTACACCACCTCCGACGAGCACTGTGCCGATAATGTCGATGTCGGCGCCCTCCCTGGGGAGACTGCTCCAGGTCCCGCGGTGTATTCGGCTGCGCCTCCTACCGCGTGGGATAACGCCACTGAAACGGCGGAGCAGGAGGCGGATCACGATGCCTTGCAGTCGGCTGTGACACACGCGGAATCCACTGAGGCGGCCTACTTGGCTAGCATCGCCAGCGAGAAAGCTGCAACAGCCACCGCGCTGTAAAGATGGATTGGGCTTGAGATGTCGGTTGAGGTTAGATGGCAGACGCGTGACATTGAGAATCCCTAGATAATTGTGTATGAACCTTCGTGAGCTCATCGGGCCAAGGTGCTGTTCTTTCCGCTTGTTTTCTGTCTCCCTGCAGAGTGTACAAAGTCTTGAATATGTTCTCTGAGTTTTATGGCTCAAATGTGGTCGCCGAATCCCTTCCGGTGTTCCTGCAGTTGAAAACAAGCCCTACACTCAGTCACTTTCTCCAGTATTTTCCCTAAAGAGCCTGCTATCTTACGCTTAACTAGAAAGACCAGTGGACTTTATGATATATCTTTCATTCCTGACACCTGGGCTCGTCGGCTAGTCTACCCGTCCGCTGCCGAAGTGTGAACAGCCGTTAGCCTTAGTATCTTTGTCTTGGTTTCCACAAGTTCTGATTGTTCACTAAGGAAGTACCAGGCTATCAGGTTTCTGTCCGGGTAAGCACTAATAAAATCACTTACCTTGAGCGTTTGTTTCCTTGTGAAGCAGCCGGGCTGTGCAGCGCAGCGCATGGGTTGCCTGATGCGGTAACCCACCTGGTCACTTAGCCTATTTGGGTAAGCATTGCGATGCCCTACAATAAAAGACTCGTGTCTTCCCCTTCGCTTTGTCCCTTTCAGCTACTCCTCTTCTTCCCCAACTAAGATCTAACATTTGATAGTTTCCTTTTTGAACCTTGGGCTTTGCTTCCAGAGCCGACCATCCCTCTCTTCCTCTACTCTGCATGACATTTAAAGTCGCCATCGTGGGCGCCGGCCCCGCCGGATGCCTTCTTGCGCGACTACTCCTCAACCAGCCGACGGTAGAGGTGACGGTGTTCGAGGCGGAGCCTTCCATCGACTACCGTGCACAGGGGGGATCCCTGGATCTGCATGAGAATGGCGGGCTGGCTGCCCTCAAAGCCGCCGGCCTGTACGAGGAGTTCCTGAAACACGCGCGCTTCGACGGCGAGGCGCTCCTTGTGTGCGATGCAAAGCTCAAACCATACATCCAACTCAGTCCCACCACCAAAGACCACAGTCGCGGACGGCCGGAGATCGACCGATCCACCCTCCGGCGCATGCTGGTCGAGTCCCTGCCGCCCGGGACGGTGCAGTGGAAGCGTCCACTGCGTCGCGTGGCGGCTGCCGACCCCACTGATCCAAAACAAGGCCACATCCTGGAGTTCGCCGACGGGACGACCGCATCCGGTTTCGATCTCATCGTCGGTGCCGACGGTGCGTGGAGCAAAGTGCGCGCGGCGCTCTCCGACACCGTGCCCCGGTACGCCGGCATCGGGGGGTTCGCGCTCCAGATCCCAGACGCGGCACGCACCGCGCCGGAATGTGTGGCCCGTCTCAACGGCGGGTCGATCTTCGCGTACTCGACCGGCTGCATGCTGGCGGCGCAGCAGCTGGGCGACGGCAGCATTAACATGGGGTTGTGGCGGGCGCGGCCGGAGGGGTGGGAGCAGCAGGTTGACTACGCGCTGACCGACCCGGCGGCTGTGCGGGCGGCGCAGATCCGCGAGTTTCGTGACTATGCCCCAGAGCTGGTGGATTTCATCGCTCACGCCGGGGAGGACTCGGCTGTGGCATCTCGCTCCTTTTATACCCTGCCCGTCGGCTTCCGCTGGAACCACCGCCCGGGACTGACGCTGGTGGGCGACGCAGCTCATGTCATCTGCCCTTTCACCGGGGAAGGAGTGAACCAGGCCCTCACGGATGTGCTGCAGTTGGCGCAGGCGTTGGGAGCGGTGGTCCGCGCCTCGGACCTGGACTCTGCGCTGGCCAAGTATGAGACGGAGCTGTTTGCCCGCGCGGCGGTGTTTCAGAAGCGGGCGGAGGATGTCGCGCAGATGATGTTCTTCACGGAGGGCTCGCCGGCCACGACTATCGAGCGATACACCATGCAGAATATGCAGAACTCCATCCCGCGGTGGGTGTACAAGGCGATGTACCCGCTGCTGCTTACGGGGACCTATGGGTATTTCTTCTGGCATAAACGGATACATAAGTAGACGCGGGTTGGGTCGCGCAGAGTTGCTCATTATAGTAGCTGTATATAGCCACTCTTGCCTGTCTTATCAATGAAATGTGTAATGAGTTACAAAGATGTAGAACAAGCTTCGTGGGGATGCTGCCAATATGGGCGCCAAACACTCCATGGAACTGACTAGTGAGACTTGATATCACGCCGTAGTGTTTGCACCATTCTTACTCAGAGTGCGAGCCCGCTAGTTTTCCCAAGGTCAGAAACTCATGGGACAAAACCCATGGACCCCACAGTGTCGGGCCGTGAATTGTTCACACTAGGTTCGCTGCTTGCGTGCGCCGACGCGGTCCAGGGAAGACTCTACGAAAGAGATTATTTGAAACCACCAATTGCTGTTTCCTCATTCCCTGCACTCAACGCACATCTTCTGATGCCGAACCCGAGAATTAGCAAAAGAACGTGGCGCAGTCAGTCACGAAGAGCAGAACTGCTGCTCAGCCACCGCATCCCATTCGGCTATAACTAGTTACTACTCACTACTAACCAAATGGGATGGGTCCAGCGGGGCGGAGAATGAGTAATTAGTGGAGACGTGGTCATGGAGCAGCCACCCAGTGGGGGAGCTCGTTTAAGTGGGGAGTCTGTCTGGAACGGATAAATAGCTCCGCAACCCTCTCTCGCTCATTGCGCTTAATGTTCTTGTGAAATTGCCAGCAGAGACACGATACCTAGAAACCTTCCTTTCAGCTTCATGATGTCTCTCGATACCCTTCCAGTCGAACTCCTCGTCATGATAGCCCAGTGCATGGACGACGCGGAAGCACTCTCGTGCTTGGTTCGAGCAAATCGCACTCTCTACCACGCCCTCGTCCCGGCCTTCTACCGAACCTACGGAGAAGACGCTTTGCGGTACACAGTGCTTCACGCCAAGAGCTATCCCCTGACGCATACCGAGGCGCAGACCACCCGCCTGGCATTCACCCACGGCGATTTCACGCGAGGGTGCGGACACGGTCGGGCAATCGAGCTCGCGGCCGCGAAGGGACTAGTGAGCGTGGTGGAAGGCCTCGTCTCGCAGAACAACCAAGAGATCTACGAGGCGCTTGTCTACGCGGCGAGGCAGCGCCACGCCGCCGTAGTAGACGTGTTGGTCCGCTACGGCGCCGACGTCCATGTCGCCGACTTTGAGGGCTACACGGCCCTAGACTGGGCCGCCAGTTGGGGCGATACACCCGCCGTCACTACCCTGATCGCCCACGGGGCGGATGTCCATCGGCGCTCCCCGCGGGGCTATACGCCTCTCCTCCTTGCGGCGGGGAACGGACACGCCGGTACGGTTGAGCTCCTGATTCAGCACGGAGCCGACGTGCACTGCGTCACTGAGGATGGCAGAACCGCCCTCCACCTTGCCACGCGGAATGAGCGCGCGGAAGTCATTGTCCTCCTCGAACGTGTTGCAACACGACAGACCTCGGTATAATGGCTGCAGGGTCTGAGTCGAAAATGCCATTTTACGGAACTTTGCCAACAGAGTCAGGTTCTCCCTCCTCTTGGAGCATTGACCGGCAAGAGGGTTATCCTCTAGGTAAACGATCCTCCGGCGCCTGCAACCGTGCTTTCCTGCCGGAACCCTATCCAACACGGGAGCATACGGCCTGGAGTGACGACCGAGCCTGTTACTGTGGGAGTGACTCGTTCACTCAGGGTCAATATGCTTTTAATCGAAATGGGTAACAGGAGTTCATGAAAAAGAGGGGTAGTACAGTACAGTTCACGAAAGTGGGCAGGATTACGTCTAAACATAAAGGGGAAAGAAAGGAGGAAATGATCATAGCGAAAGACCTTTGACGCGTGAACGAAACACGAGGAAGTGGAAGTTGAAAGCTAGCAGAGTCAAGAACTGATTGATGACTTGGCTAAAGAAAGGATTCGGTGGGCTCATCCAACCCAAGCACAACAGGTCGACTCGGCGACCCATACCCATACTTGGTACGTCCCACATTCCATCGACTGCGCTAGTGGTCGAAATCGAAGACCACCTTGGTCGCACTACGGTTGCTAAACCTCGCGTAGGCGGCCGGTACATCCTCAATCCCGACCACATCACTCACAATAAACCCAGGCCTTGCCTTGCCCGACGCGACCAGATGAAGCAGCTGCGGTGCCAGATCGAGAGGTCGTGAGATGCCAGCCCCCCAATGAAACCCCCTGCTCCAGAAGTCGGCCAGGGAGAGGTTGAAATCGGTGTTGATGGTGGACGCCCGAGGCTGGCTGGCGGTGTCGCGACCGCCGTGGCTGTACACTCCCACCGTTCCCATCCCCCCGTTGACGGCCGTGACGGCCAGCATGTTCTGCAGGATGACGTCTGACTGCACGGTCAGGTTGCGGTTGACCTGCTCGAATCCGACGCAGTCGACGCTGCGGGTCGCCCCCCCGGGCTCGAGGGCCAAAATCTGGTCCACGGGGTCGGCGTCTCGGAAGTTGATGGGGGTGGCTCCAATGGCTGCGGCCAGCCGAAGCCGTTCCGGTACATAGTCCACACTGTAGACGTGGGAGGCCCCGCGCAAGGTGGCTGAATATGCCGCCATCAGGCCGACGGGCCCGGCACCAAATATGGCCACGGTGTCACCGGGTTGGAAGCCTGCGAAGTCCAGCGCCGTCCAGCCCGTCGCGAAGATGTCGGAGAGCATCACGTAGTCGTTGAGCAGGGAGGTGGTTTCGTTCGTAATTGGATCGGTATAATTGACGGCGGGGATGGGGATGAGGCCCTCGTCCGCGTGCGGGACTCGTAGATACTCGGCTTGCGTGCCACCGAGAGCCCCGCCGTTGCCGAACGCTGCGTACGGGACTGGGGTGAGGGCCGTCTCGAAATGGCCGTCCGGGTTGGTGAACGGCACGATCACCGCATCGCCCACGTTCAATGACCCCACGTCAGACCCGACTTCGGCGATATATCCCACCCCCTCGTGGCCGACGCCGACAGGAAGTACCTGGCCCTCCATCGTGCCTCGATAGATGTGGAGGTCAGATCCGCAGATGGCGGCGCGCGACATGCGAATGATCACATCCGTGGAACTCTGGATGGTGGGCTTGGGGACATCGAGCACAGAGATGTTGAATGGCTGGCCTTGCCAGACCACAGCTCGCATGGTCTCAGCCAATGTAGTCATGTTGGAGAGGGCCATGGTAGCGTGATTGATGAAAAGCTATTGATCTCTGACCAGAAGGGGGGTGTATGCAAAAGACACTTGCAGAAGTGAAAGTGGATGTAGTTTCCAAAATATGGTGCTTGTGCGAGCTTTAAGTATTCAATCCCGATGCCACAGCAATGGCTTATCAACTTTAGGGTTGACTTCTCACCGTCCTGCATCTCCATTGCCTCATCCTTGCATATGCACCAGAAAGATGTAGAGGGGTTGATTACTCAGGCAAACGATGTGCTACCTGGATAGTGATTCCACCAATTCGCATCAACCAGCCCTTAGGTTCCAGGCGCAGTGCTGTATCTAAGTGGACTGATTGTTTGTCTCACTACAGGCAACCCTATCTGGTGATTCATGCCAAATGCTGCAACCCAGTCAACCCAACGGTACGGCGTGCGCCAAGACCAGCAAGCAGGTAGGGGGTATGTATTCATTATTCGCCACATCCACTCTGACTGAGCGAGTACGTACACCGAGCTTGTCGAAATGTCTCACCTGCAGAAAATGATCACAATCACGGTGTCGGATAAAGGGTTCGGCTGTGGTCTGGTGGGTCCATTAGCTCGGGACGCTAATGCAGGCGTATGACATCGATCGACATAGGGCAAGGTAGCAGGGATTGTA
Source organism: Aspergillus fijiensis CBS 313.89 (assembly GCF_003184825.1). Taxonomy (NCBI): domain Eukaryota; kingdom Fungi; phylum Ascomycota; class Eurotiomycetes; order Eurotiales; family Aspergillaceae; genus Aspergillus; species Aspergillus fijiensis. Next base: position 186,736 of record NW_024468999.1, on the reverse strand, counting down.
TCATACACTGCCTAGTAGCTTCGTTGCCTATTAAAAGTCTAGACCCAAAGCAAGATGCCATGATCGACTGCCGGGTCTCGGGCAATGCTCAGCTGTGCGATTTCGTCTTTGTATCCACGATAAGGTTGAAAGTCTACTGCACTCGTGGCTATAGTACTCAGAGTCAGCCGGCCGGGCTTACCGGCTTTACCAGCCTGCTGCTGCAATCGGCTGACTGCCATTTCTTGGCTTCTGCCTTATCCCTCAGAATTCCGAGGACTTTTGCACTGGTCAAAAATGTCAAAGATAATGATGAATAAACCCCGAGACGTCAGCCTAGGGGGTTGTTATCATACCGTACAAGGATTCCGCATCAGGATGACAACATGACCACATATTCTTTTCGCGGCGTGGGAGCACGAGCATCTGGGACTCCTGGACGCTAGACTCCCCCTTCTCCTCCTCAGGTATAGTCCGCGTACACATACACATACTGCTTGCTGCAGAGGACAAAGGACTCCTGGAGATAGCGGAGATCCCGTGAGAGGAAGACAGGATACGTCGCGCACACTTCCTCGATCGTGTTTCGTGAAAGAAGGCGGAGATTATAAAACGAAAGAAGCCGTAAGCTCTTTCGCATTATTACAGCGTCTTGCCTGGAATGCCCAATTCCAGCTGAACACCCCTACTTTTGCTTTGGACTGTCTCATCTTCCAATATCAAAACCATCAGTATGGCGCCTGTAGATGAAGAGATTCAAATCAGAGAACTTGTTCTGGTCGTCCGCAGACGTGTGCGACGTGACACCGGCTCATCTACGCGCGAAGGAGGTGCCCGCTGCCGGTATTCAGTGTTTCTTCATCTGCACCGACTACTTCACCTCCCAGCAGTTTGTCGATGCGCTGCGCGCGGGATTCCGGGAATTTGCGACCGCGTGCCCATCGAGGCCGGGGATCGGTGACGTCCCTGCGGATGTGTCTACGGTTGATACATCCAAGTCGCGAAAGGTCTTGGAGGTTGCAGTGTCACTTGCTGGAGGAGCAATCGTTGATGATGCGGGGCGAACTCTTCTGCGGCTTGAAAAGGCTGAGGGGGCCTAGGGACTTCGCTGTGTTGCTGCAAGCGTCAAGAGCCCGATTATCAGTTTCTCCTCAAGACAGCGACTGCTCACGACTATTATCTTTGTTCTCACTCCCCAGCCCAATGGAGCTAACAGATATCCTGTATCCTTTCCAGTCGCCCGAGCAGCTTTGTGGCCAGAACAACTCTTCCTGGCTTTCGGTCTGTTGCAGTGCAAAAGGGTTTAGACATCCAATCAACATCTTGGTCAATCAGTATACTTTGCCACTATTGTTGAAAAGGTTATGTACGCATACTGCGTGTCGCACCGATACAGACTGGTGTTGATCCATATCTGCAATTTCTGTATCATAAAGTCTCTACTCTTCCAGCCGCAGGGCTCCTAGCCCCACAGTATGCTGTCGAGTTCTATGAGTCGAATCGAAGCGTATCTCGCAGTTTTGTCAAGCTTTTGTCCAAGGACAGGACAGTCTGACACCGTCTATTCCCACCAAGCTCTAACCGCGCCGCAACCTCACAACCATCACTAACCCCTGTCTCTGTTCATCGACCACCGCCCCGTGGGTCTTCCTCACCACCTCCACCAACTCCTCATCTCCATTGGCGACCAGCGCCTCGACCAAGGTGGCCCGTCCTGCGTCCTCAAACCCCAGCCTCCGGTACAGATTGACCGTCACGTCGTTCCCCGCCTTGACGATCAGCCGCACCTGCACCGTTGCGGGCTCCGCCCGGTACTCCCGCAGCCACCCCAGCGCGGCCTGGCACAGCTGCGCGCCCAGCCCGCGGCCCCGGTGGGCGGGGAGGGTGAACAAGCTCAGCATCTGCCAGCGTTCTTCCTCGCTGTCCGGGCGCGGCGCGGGCGGGTTCGCAGCGGCGGGGAGGGCGAACTGGTCAGCTGGGGTGGGGCCGCGCAGGGTGACCTGGGCGATCCATTGCGTTTCGGCGCGGTCAGTCGCAGTGCTGTTGGGGCGGGTGGCGCTGGAGGTTGGGGTGGCCGCGCAGATGAACACCTCGCGGTCAGGCACGGTGAGGCGCGCGATCCAGTCGTCCTCTGTGAAGGCGGACTCGATGGCATGGGTGGAGGAGAAGGAGCCAGGCGAGACTTGGAGGGCTTCCAGGCGGAGGGCGCGATACTGTGCAGCTGATGCACGGATCGTGGCCGCTTCTTTGGGGATGCGGAAGAAGGTATAGACGTAGCCCGGGGTGGCCATTGCGATAGTTGATGCTTTGTATGGTTTGGAGAGGCTGATAGGTACCTAGTCCAGGGATTGGGTGCTTGGGGAGGAGATTGGTGAAGGAAACTTGAATTGGAGAGACGATGGTCAATTCGCATGGCTTTCGCGTCTTATCTATCTCAAGGCATTGTGAGTCACATAAGGCATGCTACGGCCGAACATATTTCCCTAGTACATCTACAACGGCTTCTCCTTTAACATTACAGTTTGCGATACGCGTGGTGAGTCATGAGTGGAGGTGGAGAAGGCTACAAATCCCGGGATGCAAATCCCGGTAAATCAGTCCCCACCGCATACTTCTGAGAGGGAACTGGGCAACAATACACATGGTCAACAGCGGTCAAGGAGAGGATGAGTTTATCTAGAGAAAGCCTACACATGGGTCCTATTCATATCCATTGTCGACGCGATACGGATTAAACGGGTACCAGCCACTGTAGGGCTATAAGGCATGATCAGAGAAAACAAGTGAAGATACCTGACGACCACCTAATAGCACTTACGACCCTGGTCAATAAGAGACTGTGCAATCATTTCTGATTATATACATATTAAGATCAATCCTCGTGGTCAACCCGCTCCAATTCTTGTCGTAAGCCCAACGCAGCATCAATGAGCCCATTCGCTACCGAGGGATTTATCTCCAATCTGCAGGGGCTCAGCCGAGGCCTGAATGAAAGCCACCCATCGGGCACGACCATTGTTGGGAGTGATGTTCCTCCATCGGTGCATCGTAGCTCGCTGCACCAGCACATCGCCCGCTTTCAGGGTCCGCGTCTCCCCGGAGTCCAACGTGATCTCCATCTCGCCTTCGAGGAGTACCACCGTATCCGAAGTCATGGTTCGGTGCATAGGACTCTCCGCCCCGGCTTCCATCGTGATCATGCATGTGGCGGTCCCGCCCTCGGGGCAGATCCGACGGCTACCGGGAAAGAACGTGGTGGTGCGGTCTTCACGATATTGCTCGACATCAGCCTCGCTGGAGAGATTCATCGGGAATGAGTGGCTAGAGGAAAGGATCTTGATCTCGCCGATTGGGATGGGTATGGCATGTTGTTCGGTGGAACCTTCGGCAAAAATGGCGGCTCCGTTGGGGTCGTGAGTAGTGATGTAGTGAGCCATGGCTTGCTGGCTTGGATGAAAGAATTACAAATAGGAGAAGAACAAGATGGAGGAATGCTAGCACGAAAGTGTGGGGTGGAGAGAAGGGCCTTTCTGAAGAATGGGCAGAGGACGAGATACGGGACACTTTGTAGTGTTTCGAGAGCCGGCCCATCGGCATTCGGGTCGGACACTCGGGGTCCGACTCCCCCGCGTTCCCCGTGCCGATGATAATCTATATGTTTCCACACTCTTCTTGGAATAGTTGAATCAGGAAAAGGAGTGTCAGATAATCGACTAGCAAAGGTATATTCCTGGTCACTGCTTCCTTCTCCTGGAAAGATTAAGTATATATTAAGTATATAAAGACTAGTGGCCATTAGCTGGTGTGTCGCAAGAATGCCGACCAAAATCTGATTTTTCATGGTAGGTTCTCCAGCTGAAAAGGATCGTACTAAATGAAACTAATAGCAAGATATGATGATCATGGTAGCAATTCAAGAGCTCAAGCTGCAGATGAGCTGTTCTGGGCACCGAGCGACAGTTTTCCGTGAGTGGTGAGTAACTTAGTGTCGCTACAGCCCTAATTTGACCCCGCGACCTGACTCGAAATATTCCGCTGACTGCCAAACATGGCATGGCCGGTATAACTATCTCAGTCTTCCATTCTAGAATACTAGGCTATGTCACCTTCCACCGATGTACTCTGACAAACAACACCGGCAAGGGCTACAATCAAAATTATGCAGGTGTGGAGAGTTTCGTGAAGTATAACTTAAGGAAAAGGGTAAATTCTTCTGCTGCTGCTAGATGTAAAATGGCACAATCACTCTAATATACTCCGTACATCAATCCCAATGCAACTAGTTTGCTGGGTGGCTGAATGGCTATTGTGCTGCGCTGTTACCACTTTCGCCATGGAATCTCCAATCCATCTAGCAGGGAACTTTTTCTGAGATGTCCTTTCAGTATTCAAGTGCACTGACAGGGGCAGGACTTACCTTGTCGTGTTTTGCGATTGCCCCATGTTGAAACAAAGCTGGCACCTTTCGCAGAACCCTTGAACCGCAAACTTCATGAACCAACAATCACACTACGGGGTTATTTGCTTACTGCGGTACCTATAAAATCCTCCAACATTGGGAATACGGTAAAGATATAGTGACCATAGCCTTGCGGAGCCTGTCAGTTAAACTCCCTTGCATTCAAGGCTTGTCGAACAATAAACAGGTGTTCTTCAAAGGTGCATCACGGAGATCTGCATGAAAAATGTGAAGAACCTCATGCTCAATGGCATACTCCAAGATACCTTCCAGCACGCTCCTTGTTTAACACCCAGCACCCAAACAATACATAAACCCCGTTGAGCTGCTAAAGGACCCCGCAATTACAACTCCAGTCCAAAAGCCAATAAATCCCTTCAGACACCACAGTGGGACACTGCGTCCTCAATACCAACACAAGATCATCAACGAAATATAAAAATGGAAGCAAACAGCAGGAACGCCATCAGCAGACGCTGGATCGAGACGCTCCGCGCGATCTTCCCTGCGAGCGAGGGCTACACACTCCACGTGACGATCCACGAGCACCGTGGCTCTAAAGACCACGACAGCGACGACACCGATGACAACAACTTCACACTCTACGACCGGCTGGCCATCTATTGCTCCGCGTACCGGGGCGAGATCTTCAGCATGGTGCTCGAATACGTGGATGAGAGCAGCGCCGGGGCCCAGGAGCCGCGCAGCAGCGTCGCCGATGATACGATTCGCGACCGCGCCAAATTCTTGCTCAAAGAGTGGCCGGCAACCTTACTGCCTATCCCTATGTACGGAGGGGTCATCGCCTTGAATGATGTGTTTGTGTATGGGTTCCGGGCCTATTGCATGGAGCCATGGTGTGACTTGGACCTGGTGTGCGACGACCCGCAGCACTTTAACAAGGAAGAGTTTGGACAGCTATTTAGACTGTTCCTGGACTTGGGGCTGGAGACTCAGGGGGTCCGTGTCGACGATGCGCGGCAGTTTACGGGGTGGTTGGCGGGGTGGAAGGCGAGCCTGGTTGCGAAGGGCCCGGCCCAGAGTCTCTCGTTCGAGTCCCTAATGCAGGTATCGGGTCAGGCTCCAGAGGTAGGCGAGTCCATTTGCCCTGCACTCGAGGCGATGACCCTAGGGGAGACACGGGAGGGGCTGCTGCACACTCCCGAAGACGTTCTTCCAGAGGCCGATGAATTCAGGTTGCCGGGACTCATGCAACGCCATCTGGACTGGTCCTTGCAGAGGCACTTGCTGCAGGAAGTCGAAGACGTATGCCCCGGAGAGAACATCTCTCCTGGATCTCTATCACCCGTTTTAGAGGGCACCCGAGAGGACTTCCTAGTGGAGTGTCTCGGAGATGCCCCGGAGCCAGCTATGGACGGTCCGCCAGACTGCATGGAGCTGGAGCTGGTCATCGAGGAGGCCACTCGGAACTCTTTGCTACAGTTGCTCGGCGAAGAAGACCCCGAGGAGTTTGATTAGACGCCTCCTTGCTGAGACGCGCATCCGCTGAGCTCGTGGGTGGGTGCCATTCTAGATAATGATTCGCATTTGTACCAGTTGAAACAATGCCAACTTTTGAAACCTTGCCCTTCGCTGAATTTCTTCTCAGTTCCTCCTTTGGGATGTTTTCTTCCTACCCTGCGGGCCGAGTTGTGCGCCATGCTGCTTTGAACAACGGCTGCTTGTGACTTGTGTCGGGGAGCGTGAAGATGGTGATTCCCGGCCATTTGAAAGGAACAACCTAATCTAGATAGATGCCGTGGCCGAGGCGATTCGCTGCCTTCAAGCATTTAGAAAAGGCGATGGACTTGAACAGCATTTGCATCATGGTTGCCTATAGCGGGGCTTGAGCTCGGAAGGTGTTTGTCTATCTTGTGACATTCGGCCCTTGTCATCCAATGCTGAAGTTGGGTTGAAGAATTGTTCGAGATAAGCCATTCAATCCTGAAATATGATAGCAATAACCCTTTCCACGCTACTCCGCTAGCATACCACAATGCACAGTACATCATCCCAATAGGTAACAGAGAGAGAGATAACAGAGGTACAAACCCAGACATAGATACACCGAATAGCACACAGCATCGTGATGGCCATCGACAGAAGATAATAACAGCTTGTATTAACGCAAAAAATCCACGTAGACACCAGAGCTTATGCTATTTGAAAACACTGCCAAACTCGTAGTTGCTGTCCCGCACAATCGTTTGCGCCGCGTTTAAATTTTTCGAGATGGAGGGCTTTTCCCCATGGGGTGTGGGGTTGTGAAAATATTCCAGGTTATATGGAACAGGGGCGCTAGCCTTACACAACAGTCATTGTCCAAAGCAGTTGATGTTTGTGCTAGGTGATCAAGAAAGTTGACTATAAGTCTAATCGATGATCGATACTGTAGCACAAGTAAACCAGACGAGGCCTTCATGATACAGACCTGATACAAGCGGTATCCACGCAAGGCAATACCATTCTCCGTCAGATAGAACAACAACCAGTAGCTTTCTACCACAAACTCAAGACGAATTCTGACGTTGAAATCAGGGCTGTTCTGGGTGGGGCCCATCCTCTGGGCTGTCATGTCCACCTGTTTCGACAGTGAAGACTGAAGCCGGCAAAGATAGATTAGTTTAGTACGCCGAGGCTTGACATCTCTATTGATGATGAGTTCGCGTTTCAGACGGAGAAAAGGTGCTTTTCCTTTTTGGACGCCTTGTTGACAGTTTCTGGGACAATGGATCGCATCGCTCGGTTGCGACACGGATCAAACACAGGTTTTTCACGACGACTGAGTTATTTCCGACACGCGTCTTGGTCTCGGGCTATCAATTAGGAACCGATCTCTCGTCATGTGAATGAACCTGTGGATATCTCGTGGGGTTATTGTCTGTTATCCCCAGCGAGAATGTCGTCAGTGCCAAGGTGAAGTGTTGCTACGAACAGAAGCATGACGGGAAAGGATTTACGCTCTCTACCTGTACAATGGAAAGACTCGTAGGATTGTAGTTGACCTGGCCGACCGACCCCCGGCAGGTCAAGTGATTTCGAAAAAGAATCTTCTAGACCGAACCGACAACTGAGCCTGTGGACAGCAACATCTAGGCAAACTCCGACGGCTTTTGGAGAGATGGTCACGGTATGCCATGCGCTTTGTATGTAAAGGAAGTCGATTCTGGGAGTTGCCCGGAGCACGAATCACTTCGCCAATTCCGTAGCCTTTCAAGGTGCAAGCATTGTGACACACTTGAGAGCATGTACTGTATGCGACCAGGAACGGTATATGCAGTACTGGTCGGCAGTAATTTGTTCATGGTTGCCTGTGATCTATCTACGAAGGCTGGACACCGAGGCTACCAAGGGCATTCGATGGGACGCACCGAACAAATAAGACAACTATCCGTACAACACATCAGGGAAAACGCGCCCGAAGAACTGTGAATTTCCATCAGGGACTATATCTAGAAATGGAGCAACCGATTGTAGACGAAGTGAAGACTACCTCGACACCATGGGCGAAGGGAGTTGATCCGCTGGGTTGGAATATATCCGAAGCGAAGGGATGATCATTGTACCACTCGCTAGGTCTGCTACTATCACAAGAGATGCGAGGAAGTGAAAGTAAAGAGAACAGAGCCAGAATCCCAGAATCTTCTTTTCCAAACCATTTGCGAAACAGAATACCAGCATACTACCTCCAAATGAATGTGATCAAGTCCAGCAACCACCCTTTCCGTCGATTCCACCACCATAAAATGCTCTCCATCATCTCTTCGATCGTTCGGGGCGATTGTTTGTGGCCTATTGCCCGGTCAGATGTCTTTCGAACCTCTTCATCGAAGGCCTTTTTGCACTTGTTCACATACCGCAAGGATCTGAGCCTCTCACCAAATCTTGTATTTGGAGCACTGGGTATGGCCACACACGGCTTCGGCGTTTTGTCGAAGGACTTCTTGGGTGCAAGTTCTTCCACTGTTGGGCCCTTGTTTGCACATATGGCAACGCCATTGAGGGCTCGCGGGCGACTCGCTGGGCGAAAATTGCGTAAAGACGAGGGCGCCGTCCGGCTTGATTTCAATACTCCATGCAGGCGCCATGGCTGAGGACAATTGAGGAGGAATGCGGTATTAGATAGACTGAGAAGGTAGAGACGGGAGGGAATTTTGATGACAACAGAACGTCGCGGGCAGAGGATGTAGAGAACGGAACACCTTTTCTGAGTGCCTCAGCAGACATCATGCTGGGTTTATAATCAGGAGCACTTGGGATCGGGCTCGAATACACTTTACCAGCTTCAGAAGAACGATCGTATAGCGAACGCTTTGACTGATCAAATCGACCCACAATAGCTTCACTGGTTGGGTGATTCAAATCCTAATAGGGGCGACAGGAGTAAGAAAAAAAAAAGAAAAAAAAAAAACAAATAGATGAGCCGGAAAGAAACTTTTTGGAAAGAGAAACTACAGATGAAATAGTCTGGGAAAACAAGGAAAGACACAAAAGCGGATATCATGTGGTTAGAGTCGAGGTATTGAGAGCTGTCAGATAGTTCTTTGACTCGCTGCGTCAATTACTCTTCTAAGAATTGGCCTCGCCCGCCCGAGGTGGTATTTTCGTACTTGATCATGTCTCACGCCAACACAGCAACTTTGGGTCAAGTAAAACCTCAGAGAGCAGGCCTTATCATGATCTTTCCTACAGGAACGAGGGAAGACGCCCGCGGAGTAGGCCAACTAAGGCCTTACACATGAAGTTTCAAGACTTCCCTTGTAATACACTCTTCGCAGTGGTATGCGGGTTTCTATCTTGGAAGCGTGATTAAGCTTGCAGCTCAGACCCTACTTGCACAGGACTGATGGTCGATGGTGTATCTGTGAACTTCCCATCGTGATTCTCACTCAGTGAGCTTACACCTTACACCAGGAACATATACAAGCCGATAGCTACAGGCTTGACATGATAAGCACTCAGACAGGGACTCGAGGAAGGGCAAGTTTACTACTGATCTTCTGGTAATGAATACAAGACGATGGATATTTCGAAAGAGGGTTCGAATAAGATACGGCTAAGTAGCCACTTCTTCTGCAAAATTCGGCAACTGCAGGAACGTCTTTCGTACATTGCTCAACCCCTCCAGGTCTCCGGCCTTCGTACCCATAAGCTCCATGGGAACCCAGCCTGGAGTGAGACCGTTTTCGAAATCCACCAGCCATACATCCCGGTTGTGATCGATCAGCACGTTATCGGGTTTCACGTCGCCCCAGATACACCCTCCCTGGTGGAGGGAGGAAACCATCTCGTGAAGCTGGTCGGACCACTTGCGTCGTTCAGCCAGAGCAACCTCTGTCTCAATGTTGATCATGCTGCCCAGGGTAGTCGAAGGAACGAACGTCAGTAGGATCCCCGGGAATGGCGACCCGAGGCCGAGAAAGCCTTCTAGCCGGGGCACGCGAAGCGAAGCCGGACATCGCGCCGCAATCTCTCGCAGCCGGAGAGCTTCGTCTTCCAGGATCCCGGTTCCGACTGTCGTGGTCTTGTAGAGGAAGGCCTTGCCCTGGATTCTCACCTCGAAGACCTTATTGGCCTGGATAGTCCGGAAGGACTCCACCTGCGACAGCTCGAATCGCGGAAGGTCGGCCATCTCTTTGAAGACGGCTGGCACACGTGGCATGTCAAGGAGGCCGACGAAAAGCTCCGGATGGTCGTGGATCTCGAGGCGCAGGTTTACCTGCGAGCTGCGCAGATGGGCGTCCAAGTCGAGGGTGCGTGGTGGGTTGTGCTCCTTGAAAATGGGCTGTAGAAACGGCATCAAAGCATCCACCAGCTCCTGCCAGCAGTGCTTGTCATGCAGAAAGACACACCTTTCGATAAGGTCCGCCTCATCGGTGAGCTTGTAGTCGGGCGGTAGCTTCTTGTACTCCATGCGCACTTGGAACTGGGTATCCTTGGCCACAAAGCAAATTAGAAGCTCACAGCAACCATCGGGGTAGACCAATCCGGCCGATCGGATCACTTTGTAGGGAACGTCCGAGGAACTGCATGCTTCGGTCTCGGTCTCGGTCTCGTGGTCTTTCGTGTCGACCGGGTCACTGTCATCGTTGTCATTCGGTGGTCGGCGCGAGTCAACATAAGGGCCATCCTGCTCTGTTGGTTCTTCGTTTTGGGTGACATGTAGGCCCCGGGAAATGGGCGAGGATGTCAACCCTAGGGGACTCCAAGGTGGTTAGTTTTTGTTTTTCCCAAAGGTCGTTTCCCGAAGACAACATGACCTACTTTTCCCGACCTGCTCTCCTGGCTCGTCATTTGAAAGTTTGGCACGCTTGCGATGATGCTCTGCGGGATCATTTTCTCCAACCATCCTGCTGATGTAGGTGAGTTGTCGGCGGGGTTCAGGAAATTATGGATATCAAACGGATATCGGAGCCAGATTCGGGTGACAAGGACTGCGTGAAGTAGTTGCTATGACCAACACCAGAGGGGCAGGGGGGAAGCAGAGAAAGAAAATCAGGTCTGCAAGCTCTGGGAGTCGGCCTTATCACTTTACTGACTACCTGGCCACTCAATACTTGGTCAAAGTGCAAACTAGCCTTTGAATCGCCGGGAGATTGGTCTTTGTCACGTTTAACCTATCATTTCACGGATCTGGGTGGGAGCCCACCACTCATCAGAACTACAACTAAACTTAATTATCTTTTTGGCCATCTAGACCGTGCAAGGCTTGTACATCTTGTGTGAGAGGGTAGAGAAAGAATCAACTCGATTAGCCAAGATCCTTGTCTGTCAAAGAAGAACAACAACAACAACAACACCAACAACAAGCCATCGGAAAAATGCAGGCAAAAAGAAAAAAGAAAGAAATAAACAGAAAGAAAAAAAAAAAAAAGAAAAAGAGGGGGAGGGACCGAAGAAGAAAGAAGCAAGCCAAACCGAAACAAAAGAAGAAGAAAATAAAAATAAAAAGATCAGACGCGATGAAAGCTGACCAATGTAGAGTTTTAGATGCATGCCTGTGTCGACGCGCATTTCAACAAATCCAGTCTAATTAATAGCACAAGACAGATAATTGCACGGCGTTAGTTTGGTCCGTCCAATCGCCCGTACCGCTCGCCTCCATCTTTCTTACAGAGATCAACTTAGTTAGGCGCCCGACTTGCGCCTCTGCTGTGATCGTTATCATTGGGTGCGTGGCTCTTTGTTTCACACATACTAGAGGTCTCGGTATTACATTGTATTTATTGTACGCAGTCTTCTGTACAGTACAGGGAAATGCGCTGTGCTGTCGGACGCACCCTCAGCCACCGCCTACATTCGGTAAAAAACACCCCATGTAAGTTATCGATCACCTCGCAGACGCTCAAGAGTCTTACCTCCTCGGGCTCTAACAAGATCCTTCGAGGTTCCCTTCCAAAGAGACCTTCTTCGGCGTCTATCGTAGTTCCCAAAATAGGCTTGAGAAGGCGGGGAGAAATAAACAAAGACCCGGCAACTCACCATTACATGACCAAGAATGATAACAAGGAGTTGCTTCCAGAGAATTTATGCCCCAACGTGCTCTCCAGTACAGAAACAAAGCAAGTTATTGCCGGAAAAACACCCTCAATCAAGAGTGGGATCCATAGTTATGCTATGTGATCGGAAGAGTTTCAACGTTCTCCCATCGTAGCAGGATTAACTGCATCGCAGTACTCTTCTTGGTGGACCCCCGCATGACTATTTACATATACATGATTTCCCCCACAAACACGGTCACAGAGACGAACAACTGGCTAAAAGGAAGATAATAACCACATCACAAGCACCCACTAGAGACATACAACATCCGAAACCGCGACTCCTCCCGCGCCAGCAGAGCGTCTGGCCGATCAAACTCGACGAGTCGCCCCTCTTCCATCACCGCCACCTTGTCAAACCACGCGATATTGTCATATCGGTGGACGATTGACAGAACCGTGCAATCCGCAAACTGCTCCGCGACCACTCTATCCATCAGAGCTTGTGTCGCTTGATCAACCCTACAACGCCCGATATCGGGATTCTGCGTTAGCCGTATGTTTTCCTCAGGATAGCAACCCCGCCAGAGTTCAGGCAATATCCCAGGTGAGGGGGGACAACATACCGACTCATCGCCTCGTCGAGGATCAGCACCTTGCTTTGCCGGGCAATCGCGCGCGCCAGCGCTAGCAGTTGCCCCTGACCCGCGGACCAGCGCGTCGGATCGAGAGTGGCGTCCAGGCCGCCTCGTCGTGCGACGAGGTCGGTGAGATGTGTTGTGTCGAGTATGCGGGCTAGAGCCGGCTCGGAGAGGGTGTGGGCTGGATCGATGTTGAAGCGGATGGTGCCTGGGAGATAGCACGGTTCTTGGGGGACGACGCTCAGGCGGGCGCAGATGTCCTGCGGCGGTACGGAGGTGATGTCGAGGCCGTCGATGTGAATGGTGCCAGTCTCGCAGTGGGGTCGCAGGAGTCCGCTCAAACACAGCAATAAGGAGGATTTGCCGCTGCCAGAACGGCCGCACAGCGCGATCTTCTGGCCGGGTTCAATGCGCATGCTTACGTCGTTGAGGACCGGTTTGGATCTGGAGGGTGGATTAGGGGAGTCAGTTCTATGCTTTGAGTCGGGAATGGCGGGCAATCGAGTGGCGGTGCGGAACGTACTTATATGCAGCTCCCACGTTCTGCAGCTCGATGGCGCCACGGCTGGGCCAGTTTGTCTGTTGTGGGAGGGCGGTCTTGCCGCGAGATTCGGAGGATGTTTGAGCCGTGAAAGACTGGATCCGTGAGACAGCCCCGAGACAGGACTCGGTCATGGACCAGAATTTCAGAAGCCGGGCTAAAGACTGCGTGAAGCTCATGAGGGTCACGACGGCGGTACCCGATGAGCCCGGGTCAAAGGATTCTGGCATTAGGACCGTCAGCAACGTTAAGAGAACAATGAGGCCGCTGGCAATTAGGTCCATGGCGAGGGTCAGCCATTGCTGGACCATGAACAACGTGTATGTGCATTTCTGCGACGTGTCCACCATCGAAAGATTGGCTTCCTCGAGGTATGTCTGCCATTGAAACGCCCTGATGCTCACACCACCGCCGAGGGCTTCGGAGAGGTGCTGGAACAGAGGGGCCTTGGCCTCGATGCTGAGCAGGCGGATCTGTCGCGAGGTGCGCAGGTAGCATTTCTGCAGGAGGAAGCAGACTACCAATAGGGGCGGGACCGCCAGGGACATGTACTTGGCTACCACAAAGAGGATGGCTAGTTTTAGGAGACAGGACCCGATGGCTTGGTACGAGCAGCTAGTCAGCAGGGAGATAGTCGTTCATTGCAGCTCAGACACTACTCACCCTTGGTTGCGTTGACAGCTGCCAGTGGTAGTGTCATATCCACAAGCTCCAGGTCCTGACTGAATCTGTTTGGTGCAGGATAGGTATGAGTTAACGTGCTTGAGATATAGCCAAATGAACGTCACCATACCGATTCAAGATATCACCCGCAGTGGTTTCATTCAGCCAGGAAAGAGGAGCACTGAACGTGTTAGTCCTGTTTGTTATGCAATGGAGCCATGCTCGGTGTACCTCATTACGCTGCTCAGAATGTCCGCATGCAGGCGTTCTGCGCTATTGGAGATCATACGTATCAGGTAGACCCTGTTGGCCATTAGTCCAGACACCAGGTTGTTGACAGGTAGATGTGAGGGAGGTGGTTCAGGAATTACCAAGAGCCTGCTGCACCAACCACAACAGTACCAACTGCGAAGGCAATAAAAACGCCCAGATACATCCCTGAAAGTTGGTTTGAGCCTTGCGAATCTGCATTCGACCACCACTTCAACCATAGATCTAATCGAAAGTGATCGTACGGGGTCAGTTGCGGCGGTCTCTTCATGCCACTCACGAACCGACAGCAGGTGCACTTACTGGGAAAGTCCTGACAGAACGCAGCTATGAGAATGAGGATGACGTAGACTGATGCAAGAGTTAGACCAGTAGATTTGAGGTAGTAAAAATAGCCAGCCCCATCGTCAACATGGGAAGACTGTGTCGATCCCTGAGAGCGACTGTTGTCGTCGGACGGCAATTCGTCCTCTTGGGGTTCCACGCAACGTTCGGATGCTATTGGCCATTTTTTGGCAGCGTCTTCATCGGCCTCCATCGAGTGGGATTGAGCTTGTGGTGACTGTGTTGAAGGTGAAGACAAGATATGCTGCGCCACTCTACCATCTTCAAGGACGAATATTTCGTCCGCGAGTGCGGCAACCTTGGCTGTTCATTCCCAAGCACATCAAACACGTCAGCGCAGTGTACAGAAGAGGCGCAAAGAAGCACTTACAATTATGCGTCGATAGTAGCACCGTAGTGCGCTGGCGACGAAAGTACCCTCTGTCCGGGCTCAGCAGGCGCTCGCAGATTCTGTCGATCGTGACGGAATCGAGGCCACTGAAGACATCATCCAGGATAATAATCTCACATTTCGAGTAGATCGCACGAGCAAGAGCCTATGAGAGATTTCAACGCGTAAGGCACAGGCACACAGAACCGACAACATCTGGAACTCACGACTCGTTGCTTCTGCCCTCCACTGAGAGCATTCCCCTGCCCACCGACACGGGTCAAATCCCCGTCCGGCAGGGCTTGTATATCCTCGCTCACCCCGCACATCCAGAGTACCTGGTGGTACCACGCGGGCTGCATGCCCAGCGGCCCAACGATATTGTCACGGACGGTCCCCTCAACCAGCCAGGGTACCTGGCTACAGTAGGCCGTCGGCACAGGGTTCGTATGGATGCACCCGTGGTCAACGACGGTTTCGCCCAGAATGCTTTCCAGAAGCGTGGTCTTGCCGGCGCTCACCGGGCCCATCACGGCTAGTATATCTCCCTGGTGCGCATCGAGATCAATCTCGTGAAGTACCGCAGGTCCAGAGGGGCTCCACCTAACCGTGGCATCCCGCAAGGCGATCAGAAGGCCCTTCTCTGTGCCTGTGGATGGAACCTCGGAGCCCCAGCGGCCGAGCAGTGATGTACTCGACGACACTAGTTTTGAGTCCAGATGAAGAGGCTGTGCGTCTTGGTGGGCGAAATATTCCTGCAACCTGGCGAAGGAGCCCAAGCATTGGAAAAGAGCAGGTAGTGCCTGGATCAACGTGAGCACTGGTAGTGTAATCAGGCTCATGAGCGAGAGTGCGGTGAACGCCTGCGCGGGGTCGAGTGAACTGCTTTTGTTCGCGGTCGAGAGTAAGGTGAACAAAGCAAAGGAGGCAGCTGGAGACACCAGCCACGAGAAATTGGCTACAGAGATTGTCAGAATTGATTGCACAAACCTTCTACTAAAGTGAGGCCTTTCCACTCACCAATAAAAACCTCCCAGCACAATAAGGACCGAAATGTATGGGAGGTCGCAATTTCGATCGATCGACAACGGGCGATGATAGACGCGATCTGCCCCTCAAGACCAAGTAGTTTGATGGATTTGATATCGTTGAGCATTTGTCGAGTGACATCAATCCGGTGTTCTACTCTCTCAATCCACTCGCGCTGAGCACGGTTCTTCAGCTTGCATACCTTTGCAATAACAAGTATACACACTTCGAGAGGCATAGGTTAGTCTGTGCCATGGCCAACGTAAAGTAGAACCTACGGAGAGATAGCACAACAGGGACGATGCAGGATATGGCCAGCTGTCTTCCAAGCAACCAAACAGCTAGTCCTATGTCGATCGGCGAGGCCCATATCTCGTGTACGTCGCGGAGGCCCGTCGCGATCCGTTCCACGTCCGTCCCCAGCAAGGTGAGTGCAGATGTACTCCCTTGATCTGCAGCCCCGAGCTCAAGGGTTCGGCTGTAGACTGTGGCAAGTAGAGCTCCCCGGACGCCAATCACGAAGCGATAAGCCTGTCTGTTGTAGAGTGCCTTGGACGTCTACACAATGTCAATAAGTCTGAGTTTGACAGGCGTTGTCTGCAATATGCATAAATCCAGAACGCCGCGGACGACGGTAAGAGAGATAGCACGTACTGCAAGCCCAAGATACACAATCGCCGATGCTCCGATCAAACCATACCCTTTGTTCCGCGTCGTCTGGCTGTCGGGTGATCCCACAAATTTGATCATGGCGTTGACCAGAAGGGGTTGCATCAGGGTGAACGCCGAGAAACACAATCGAGGAATGACTCCATGCAGGAATTCTGTTTTAAACGTCCGGAATACCGTGAAGAAGAGCTTGTTTCCACGTCTTTGGTACACTATGAGAGAAAGAAAGACAGAGAGTCAGCCATGGTACCCAAATAAGCCTAAAAGGGCGCGAGCACAGTGCAGTCAAGCTCCCTTACCCTGATTCCATCGTCCCCGCAGCCTCCTCATTAGCCTTTCGGCCGTGAGGCTGTGCCCGAGGGGTGGAAGCTGCTCCAAAGTCAACGGCGAGAAGAAGCCTTGTTTCAGAATTGGGAGCACCCATGTCAGTAAGCACAGCTCCCACAAGCTGCTGCTTTCCTCCTTTGTCGTATCTTGGGGCTGCGATGGTTGTGGGCGTGTCGGTAGTGTGGACTCAAGTATCAAGAGCAAAACGCGTAGGCCCAACGCCACACTCAGGATGATGGGCGCAAGGATGGTGTTCGAAGCAAGCCAGAACGTCCGGGCGCGGACACTGTCCAACAGCACCGCCACAAACAAGTAGAGACTGGGCCAGATAGGGGGCCGCAAAGAGTGAGCGCGCTCAAAATATGCAGTTGAAATCGCCGCACAAGTGTCGAGTGTCTGCAGGATTTGCGCAGCGAGCCATACCCGCGTCTGCAGCGTCGGGGTATTGTGTCGGATGCCGAGCAACGTTAACTGACTCCCCAAGAGTACAGCATGCAGGGTCTATTGCCCACTTTAGCGTCCAAACGGCATTACTCTTGAATCAAGTCTCAAAACCCACCATCAAAGTGATCGTTCGCCGTTGGTTGGCAACCTTGACTGGCTTCGGGAGGAGACAGGCGATACGGGTGAGATGAATTGCTAGGAAGACAAACGAGGGGAGAGAAACCAGCACCACATCCTCAAAGAGCAAGGTGAAATCAAATTCTCGACAATGAACGCTCACGACGGGGCCGAAGGAGTTGTCACTCCCTCTCGGGCAAGGAAAGACAGTCATGGCGGATGATCGACTTTACTTTATTGCCAAGGGCCCGCATGCCATTGAATATATAGTGGAGGAAATCATCCACCTGGGCGCGGAAAATGCAGTACATGATGCCATAGTTGAACACATCCGATGCTGACCACGGCCATTGCACAAAGCACTCGACGATGGCTTGAGAGACCTGTCGATGTTGTCGTCGCTTGAGCATTCCAATTTTCTTTGAGGTGCATACTGCTGTAAAGGATTAAGGTTGCGCGACCTGCGTAAACCCCACGGCAGCTGCCGATTGGATCAACAAGCGGCCTGCCATGGAGTATAGCCTTCAATAAACCTTGCACAGGTCACGACGCTGGCGTCGAGTATCACCATGGCCCTGTGGCTGATGAGAGCAGCCCCGTATGGGGGGTTCGACTGTCGTGTGCTCAGTTTCCATAGATAGACGTGGAGCCCGTATTTGCCCGGCATGTGCGCCACTCCCAGGAACACGAATACGGGGGCTGCCAGGAACCCCGGACTAAGCCTGATGTGGCTGCGATTTATGATCCTTGATGGACACCGACTCCAGAGGTTTCATGACGCTTGTTTTGACGGCAATTCCAGCCGATGCAGGGGGAACGGCGATGTCCTCGTAATTTCCGACCGGCCGGTTGGAGGGTGTCGTGAGAGGGGTCGGGCAATGATGGCCTAAAGCGACGATAAATGTGTATTTAAAGTGCCACGAGGATATCAGCTACGCCTCATGGTTGAATTCCTGCATGCCGTTTGACCAGACGAGATGAGAGAGTATTTCGGCCGACTGGGGCCTCGACCCGGCCAACTGGTTCCTGGTTGAGTTGAAGCAGCTTCGGCAGGCTCCGTCGGGAAGTTTCCCGTCCAGTGGGAGCCGGGGAGAACCGTGCTAACCCGATGAAGTCTAGCCAAGCGACGCGAGGGCTCCCGCTGCCGAGATCACGTGACCGGGCGGTCGGAATTAAGTTTTCCGGAAAAGGGCAAAGTCGGCGGATGATGTCACCGCGGTAACCGAGTCTCATTCATTCGTTCGTCCCCCTTCGATGAATTTCCTGGTCCAGCGCCCCCAAAAATAGCCTCATCTCATCCCTCATCCCACCCCTACCATAATATCATTTCCTCTTGATGGGTGTTTTTTTTACCACCCCTACCACCCCTGTCTGCTGCATCTACCACCGTAGAGGGGAATCATTTTACCTATACCTTATGTTCCAATGACCTCTCCCCCCCCCAAGAAACCCCCGGCTGGTGGGCGCACTGGCCACTTCGACGGAGAGGGGACGACGACGACGACGCCGACGCCAACGCCAGACTCTGCGCGGGACCATGGCGCTGGCCGTCGAGCCCGTGAAGTGTACAGTATCTTCCACCCACAGAGCCTCATTTCGCCCATCGAGGAAGAGGCCGAGCCGACATCGCGACTCCCTCCGGGCCAAAGTACCCCGAGTACCCCGCATCATGGGGGTGGGAGCTCCCAGCGTTATTCTTCTGTTGCTTCCCCCGCAGGATCCCCCTATCTGCACGCAGTAGACACCGAGTATACTGTCCCATTGGTGCTCGAGCCTCATCTGAGTCACCACAACGAGACCTTGACCTCCTTCGCCCAGTTGGCCGCTTTGCGGCTGGATGTTGAGCGCGTGCTCATTAGGTATGTCTGTAATGCATACCTTTCTTCTTCGCCGGGCCATATACGATTACCGCCGCTGGCTTAATGACTCTACTCGCCTTCTGGTTTTTGTTTACCTTTGTTTTTTTGGGTTGATCATTGTTTAGCGTCTCCGATCAGGACTCGCAGTTCATCATCGCGCAAGCCGCACAAACAAACCAGGGGGATCTGGATCTGCAGGACCTGGGTGATGGAGTGTGGAATGGGAATTCCAGGCTCTCCCTTGATGAGTGGATCATGTGCAGGGTATGGCTTCTTTCTTTCTCCCCCTTTTCTAACATGACACTCTCGTGGTTCGAATGTATCCAACACCTCACCGACATTTACAGGATACTCTGGATCTCCCGCCCTCCAACCGGGAGAAAGGCACCTCCTCGTTCATCGAGGTTAACGACCTCAGCACCGACGAGCGGTACAAGAATCTCCCGTTCGTCCGCGGGGATCCCGGCTTCCGCTTCTACGCCGGCACGCCGCTGACCGCGGACAAGAAGATCAACATCGGCTCGATCTTCGTGCTCGACAAAAAGCCTCACCCAACGGGGTTGACCGGGGTCGAGAAGAACGCCTTGGTGACCGTGGGCGCCCTGGTCAGCGAGTATCTCGCCGTCAGCCGACAAGCCACCGACGGGCGACGCGCGGCCCGACTCTCCCGCGCGCTGAATTACTTTGTCGAAGGCAGTTCGGAGATCGGGGAGCGGGCATCGACGGCCCCCAGCACGCCCGCCGCCGTGGGCACCGCCTCCATCTCGTGGTCGCCGCCGCCACCAACGCTGTCCAACCGATCCGCGCTGCGTTCCGCTGAGTCCCCGTCTGTGAAAAACAGCGAGACTCGCTCGCATCGGTCGCGCAGCTCCCGCGGGACGTGGAGCCAGGGCCTCCGATCTTCGGGGGCTCGATCCACGTCGCGCGACAGGCGCGGCGGGTCTGCAGCGTCGAGATCCGAGACCAGCACGAATCGCACGCCCGAGACCTCGTCGTCGGGGGACTCGTGGATGTTCCAGCGGGCGGCCAACCTGATCCGGCAGAGTCTGGAGCTGGGCACCGACGGTGGAGTCATCTTCCTCCGCGCCGACCCCCATCTCCTCCACGAAGTCAAGTGGCGAAGCAGCAACAACATCGGCGAGAAAGCTCCGCGCGAACCGACTCTGCCCCATGTGCTGGCGGCGTCGACCGCGCACGAGCCCTTCGCCGCGCGGCCCGGCTCCAAGACCACGACGCCGTATCCGGCCGCGGAGTTGAACGTCGAGTTCCTGCACCAGTTGTTGGACCGCTACCGCCACGGCAGACTGTGGTCGTTCCACCGGGACGGACTACTCTCCAGCTCCGATGACGACCGACCCTCGCCCGCGCGCACCGACTCCCAGCAGAGCATCGACGAGTCGCGGGTGCAGAAGGCCTCGGAAAATTCGACCCTCAACCGCTATTTCCCCGGCGCGACGCAGGTGCTGTTCGTGCCTCTATGGAACGCGGCGGACTCGCAGTGGTTCGCCGGCTGTTTCTGCTGGAACACGCTGGAGACGCGCGTGTTCAATCCGACGGTCGAGCTGAGCTCCATGCTGGGGTTCGGGTCCTCCATTATGGCCGAATACATTCGCATGCAGTCGGTGGCCGCGGACCGGCAGAAGAGTCATTTCATTGGTAGTATCTCGTAAGGACGGCCTCTTTCCCCCCACACAGTTTCATATGCAACCAAATCAAGAGACACTGGAAGATTGACTCAACGACTTGATGCAAATCACAGGCATGAACTACGCAGCCCCTTGCACGGGATTATGGCCGCCGGCGAATTCCTGCAGGGCACCCGACTGGACGAGTTCCAGCGCTCCTTGCTGGACACCATCTCCAAGTGCGGCCGCACACTGCTCGACACCATGAACCAGGTGCTGGATTATAGTAAAACCGTGTCATCGGAGCGCGGCCGTGCCCACGCCAAGCGCCGCAGCGCCAAGCGAACCAACTCCGGCGCCTCCTCGTTGCTGGACACTTCCGTGGCGACGGACCTGAGCGCCCTGGCCGAGGAAGTGGTGGAGGGGGTGTATCTGGGCCATGCGTATGGGCAACGGTCCACCGCCCCGTCGGACTGCCCGGAGAATATGGCGCAGAAGTCACTGGTGGACGCGTCGCAGCCGACCCAAGAGAAGCTGGCTGTGGAAGTGGTACTGGATATCGCGCAGCACAATTGGGTATATCAGACCCACCCTGGCGCGCTGCGGCGCATCATCATGAATCTCGTAGGAAACGCTCTGAAATACACCGAAGCCGGCAAGGTATCCTTGGAGATGGACATGGTCGAGGCGGCGCCCCGGAAGGCGGGCGGTCCTGCTGTCAAACCCGGAGAAGCGCTTGTGCTGAGGGTCTCCGACACGGGCAAGGGAATCTCCGAGGAGTTTCTGCGTAACAGACTCTACACCCCATTCGCGCAGGAAGATCCGTTGGCCGTAGGCACCGGCTTGGGGCTTTCGATCGTGCGCAGTCTGCTCAAATCCCTCGACGGCGACATCACCTTCGACAGTCGCGCAGGCGAAGGGACCTCTGTCAAAGTCACCATGCCTCTGACCCGACCGGGTCTTGAGGACGCTTCCCTCGATCGCGATCTCCAGAATTTGACGATCCAGGGAAGCAAGAGCTCCGGACCGATTCGCAAGCATGCCGGGCGACGAGCAAGTATTCTTCTCGAAGGAGACGCGGAGGATATTTCATCGTCCCCGCGATGGACAATCATCAGCCGCTACCTGGTCGGCTGGTTTGGGATTGAGCTCGTGCCGCACGACTCCAACTCGCCCGTGGACTTCATGCTTGTGGATGGAACCACCACCGTTCCAATCGAAACAGAGACCGTTCTCCCCCCGATACTCGTCGTATGGGATCCATCTGCATCTCCATCGAACCCTCTTCCCGGCTGGCTGTCGTCGGCGCCGACCGTGAACTTTGTCCGTCTGCCGTGTGGGCCATGGAAGCTGGCAGCTGCCATTGAGCGCTGCTTAAACCAACAGTCGGAGACAACCTCCGTCGCACTCCAGTCGAGGACATCACCTGTTGCGCACGACGACCAACATCCAGCCGCCGCCGCCGCCGCTCCACAATCACAACCCTCACTGTGCCCACAATGCCAGAGCGCATCCACACAGCAGGATGCGGCAATCGAAAGATCCGCGCGAGGCCCACGAGTCCTAGTCGTGGAAGACAACCCTATCAATCGCAACCTCATCCTGACATTCCTGAAGAAACGGAACCTGGCTGCGCTCGAGTCGGCCGACAACGGCAAGCGCGCCGTTGAAGCGGTCGAGCAGGAGAAACATGGCTACGACCTGATCTTCATGGGTATTCCCCTCCCTTCTCGTCCTTACAACCACATGGTGCTAACCTTTCCTGCTTAGATATCTCCATGCCAGTGATGAACGGCTTCGAAGCCACACGCGCGATTCGCGCCCTCGAGAGGGAGCGGGACAGCGGCGTCTCTGCCAAGATCATCGCTTTGACTGGCCTCAGCAGTGCGCAGGATGAAACCGAGGCGTTGAACTCCGGGATGGATATGTTCGTGACCAAGCCCTTCTCGTTCGAGAAGTTGTCCGAATACCTGAAGAAGTGGGAGCAGAATGAGTTATGAGGGGCAACAAACATCTCGACCAGCATATTTTCCTTTTCTGTCTGATCAGGTTGCGATTCGGCCTGAACACGTGGCCGATGCCATTAGATTTCTTTTTGTCCAAGGGTTTTGATTGATGTGTCACGTATACGGTTTCGGCGCTCGATACCCCCTATTGCATGAGTCTGCTTTGTTGTTTAGCCATATGAAGGAACGTCATAACGATTTAGTTCCATCTTATCATCCGGAAATCCTCTGTATTGTCTGCGCAAGACTCCTTGCGACTCACTCGGTAACTCATAGGCTTGTGGTGTGGATTAATTCCATATGCACTGTTGATCAGAGTAGGATCCGTGTATCAAGTTTGAAGAAGAACGCAGTTCTCCTTCCTCGTCTTGCGTCGTTGCATGGAACCGATTAGGATTCACACGACCTGTTTGCAGTACGCCTATAGACCGTAATTGATATTCACAGTCTACCCGAGACCCCAGAGTCCCCTCAGCTCAGCCGCACGATCGGAAGTCTTCCACCCGGTTTCAGCTTCGATTTGCGAGAGATGTTTCAGCAACACGATCTTCTCGTTGGCGTATTCCTCTACCATGGTCGATTCTGAGCACTAAGGGCTTCGCTTCCTGCAAGATTTATAAGATCTCGACTCACTGGCTGCTGAGCTGCCGACCGATAGCTCGCCACATTGCGCGACTGGGTGTGCCTCGAGGGTGGAAAGGTCGTGCAATACCCCGCGAAGACAGTCCCTGCTATGTATAGGGGTTGCAGATGGTTGACCCAGTTTGCACTGCAACTCTTTTGGTCAATATCACGATACCTCTCGGGACCGGTACGGCTGGTCTGTCGCCAGCTTGCGATGTATGACGGGAAGTGGCAACTCACTGAGAGGAATTACAAGTTGAGATGCCCATCAGTTCGCGTGCATGCCAAATGGCATCGACCTGCTGGATTGATGTAAGTGACCAGGTTGGTGCTCGCGCAGGCTGCGTATACGCACAGCACTTTGGGTCTCAGGAATAACCGGCACAGCACCCGTCTGCAGGAGCAGAATCGAGCCCGCATGATAATACGTGTTGCCACAAACTAGAAGGATACCCACATTACCAGCGGTCGCCTTGTGGACCCACAGAGAAGGTTCAATCACTGGCCGATGTCCGAGCATGTAAAACCGTGGGGAAAATAGTGCCAGGGCAAGGCTCCTGTCGCAACAACGGGTGGACATCCGGCGGCCGAAGCCGGTACCAGCGCTGCATTTCATCCCACAGAGCCGCCGACTCGCCCAAGTCAATTTTGCTATGGCCAACACACCTTGTCAAGCAATTAACGATCTTCGCAAAAATTAAGTTGGCTATGTTACAATAGTCATCCACCTTGCCCTTGGCGGCCAGCGACTCAAGGGACATATCGTTCATCCAGAAGTGGGCGGGGATCAAGGTCGTTTTGCGGGTGACAAATGCAGCCCAGACATCTGTGACAAAAGGCGGATGTCAGGGGTTCTGCGTCAGACGAATCCACCGATTAGACCCGAAACTTCACACCGGTGTAGCTTACCTATCCGCGCAAATGCCCAGAAGCAAGATTTCACAATACCAGGGCTACACCCATTCCACTTCTTCAGCTGGAGCAGACCGGCACACCCCTAGAGTTGTGGTCAGTAGCTTGTCTTCCGAGTATCCGAAAAGGAATATTTGGTGAGAGAACCTTCAGATGGCGTCGCCACTCATCGACACCCGATGCCATCATCTCGTAAACACACAGTAGCGTGCATGTTGCCAGCACAGCAGAATCAGCACGGGCGGGGTCTTGCCGGAGCAGCAGGCGGATGGTGTGCTGGTATAGCTCCAGTGTGACGGAGCGATGTCTACGTTGAAGGTGGTCCAAGTGGCGCGAGGCGAGAGACATTGCTGCTGCGACGAACGCCGATGACTTCATCATCTCATGGATACTGAACACCGTAAAATGCCTATCAGAGTCGGTGGTCTCGCACCAAGTTCCTGTTCCTCGCAAGTAGAAGCTAATGAGCCTAAGTTTCTCTGACTCGGAAACAGGAGACGGTGGTTGGGGCAGGATGGAGATGTCCCCAGAACAAGCCTTGCCGAGCGAGAAAGGTGCAACGTGCGTGCCAGCGTTAGGCTCTCCGATCGCGATCGGGCCGTGCGCGTTGCCGGTGCTCGGGGTCTTGGAATTGGACACGGGCGAGGGCGGCGTCGCCGGATAGCTGTCTGTCTGGCCAAGATCCTGAAATGATGGCCGTGCCACAAGATTTTCACCGACACTGTCATCTTCCGTGCCATGCTGATTACCACCGAGTGTGTGGCTTTCCCGCAGCTCTTCGAAAGCCCTGACTGTGCTGCACTGCAATGGTCGGGCTCCTTCGACCTCTCTCAGACCCGGGTCATGTGAGGGTTCCGGGCTCCTCGGTGGCGGGGAAGTATTCTGCAGGAATCTATAATCTCGGATCGTTGCCTCCGTCTCGTCGATAACCTGTGATTCTCATTTAGTGTGGGGTGCAGGATGGCTGATCAGGCTGTTCAAAACCTTCAAATGACATCCTAGCGAGGACAATGATCCTGGTCCATGATCCAGAGCTTTTGCAAGGTCGGCTACGTCAGAGCGTGATAGTGTGAGATTGCGTGAGTGATGGAACGAGGCTTTGAGGCCCCACTGGCATCGACGCCCTTGCAAGGTACAATTCTGGCAACGTGGGTGTGCCCCATCGCCTATGTTGCGATTAAGAAGGCGTGAGGTAAGTAAGACTCCTCAAAGTGGGAGGTGTGGAGGCAAGCTTACATTTTCGCCGACGAGTGCGACACGGGAGGCTGTATAGTTTCATGGTCAGCGCACCACTTAGGGAAGTGCAAGAGATAATTTACCAGCCAGAACGCGTTCTTCGCCGTTGCATAGTAGTCTTCTTGGCAACTTCTCCCTCTTCTTCCTGTAATCAGTTACCCATTGCGACAAGAGAGGAAAGAGGAAGGATGCAACACCACACCACTGAAGTAGTGGAAAGGGAAGAGAGGAAAGTGGAAGACAAAAACGGCAAGTGAATGAAAATGGTCACGTGATGAGCCAATAAAAGCAGCAAGTGGAAGCGCAAGCGCCCGCCCCGAATCTCTCCATCAACCTGTGAGACAGACACTCAAAGTTCATCTTACTTGTATTTTTCCAGGTCGTACCCTTCGATCACTTCCTAGTCATCATGTATGACTTGTCTTGTCTCAGTCAGACTTTTTGCAGGTCTTCCAACGGGATCATTGTAGGATATTCTTGTCTATCACGCCACAATATATCCAGCGCCGGAAGTCCGCTGGTCTTGTCATCATAGTCCGAACCACCTTATTAATACCTCCATTGTCGCTCCATCATCGTCTCATGTATTGCACAAGTCGGAGAACCAATTCAACGAGGAAACTAGCCTGACCACATCACCACACAAATATTCATCTCTAAGATGACTCCCAGCCCAACCATGTCGGCACTCGTAGTCCGCGAGGATAGCCCTCAATCTCTCCGTCTCGCCAAGGAACAGATCCCCATTCCGCAACCCGACAAGACGCAGGTTCTGGTGAAAATCAGCCACGCTGCACAGAACCCAACAGACGGTTTATTCTTCCCATCAAGCCAATTGCTTATTGTCCCTTTTCTTTCCCCCTAAGCCTCAAATATAGCTCATGCATAGCCTTGAGTGGAAAGAGCGCCTGACAGGAAAGCAGTCCAATCGTTCGATAACCGCGCGTTTGGCGATGGCGCTGTCTTGGGTTGTGATTTTGTCGGCGAAGTGGTCGAAGTCGGCAGCTCCGTGCGACGGTACGCAAAAGGCGATATCATCGCCGGTTTGATTTGGGGCGGTATGTCTGATCTTTGTCTTACTTGGACAAGAGATTCTGAGCTGACGGAATTCGAAAGGCGAGACTCCGGGTCTAGGTGCCTACAGTGAGTACACCCTAGCCGACGAGAGTGTCTCGTACCCGGTGCCGGGGCGCAATATCTCGCGCGAGCAGGCGAGCACCGTGCCCCTGGCTGCCGCGACCGCGTGGCTGGCACTTTTTTTCCAAGGACTGCCTGGGCACCAATCGCAACCAGCAGAAGGGTAGCAGTGTGTTGATTTGGGGTGGGAGCTGTAAGTATCTGAGTGCAGTCAGGGTCCCCTCTCCGCCATTCTCTCCTTAACCGGGCATTTACAGCAAGCGTTGGACTCTACGCCATCCAGCTGGCCACCATGTACGGATTGGAGGTCGTCACGACCTGTAGCCCCAAGCACGCAGAAATGGTGCGCTCGTACGGCGCCCGACACGTCTTCGACTACAAAGATGATCTGGTCGTCGATAAGATCAAGGAGGTGGCTCCCACACTCAGATGCGCCTTCGATACCATCGGCAATGCAACATCATCACCAACGGCCTCTCGTGCCTTCCAGGCGGAAATTGGGTCTCTGTGTACAGTGCGACCCGGCAAAGCGAATACCGAGAAGGTGACATCCGGGACTCGGGTGACGGATGTGTTGGTGTGGACCTCCATCCTCAAGGATCACACATATGGCGAGTTCAAATGGCCGGTAAGTGGCTGGATCCTGTACTTCACTCCGTCAGGGCGAAAGGAGAAACTCACGTATGTTGTGTGCAGGCTTCCAAGAGCGACCATGAACTCTCGGCTGAATTGTTCGACAAGCTTCCCTCCTGGTTGGAGAGAGGCACACTCAAGCCTAGCCATCCCAGGTTGCGTCAGGGGTTGGACTCGGTCCCTGAAGGGTTCCAGGAGTATCGTGATGGAAAGATCTCCGGCTATAAGATTGTCTATGCCTTGGACTAAGTCTGGTGTTTGGAGGTTGAGGCTGTTCCTTCGTCCTTAGTTGTCTGATTATAGAAACTTCATGTCGGATAAATCGATAAGAGAATCATGTATCATGCAACGAGATGAGAGCAATGTGATATTGTGCAAACCGGCGTAAAGATTGACAAATGGCGTGGCTAGGATTAGCATGACGTGGGCCGGAAAAATTGCTCTCCTTGTGCCATCAGCAACTTGCCTCTTCCTGCAATGGAGAGCAAGAACGTGGACTTTGGGCTACTGTTCGCGTAACTTCAATCTCATATTACCTAGCCTGTCTATAGGAACATCCATTCTGAGTGTCTGAACAGCAAGAGTCAGCGTGGAAACGTAGTCACGTGACATAACAGGAGCTATTGACGAGCTCTATTGTTCACCATATGGCCATTCGTTTGAATAGATTACGGGATGATCATTATGCCAACTCGGCAAATGGATTGCCGCAGCGGCAGCTGTCTATCAAGACTCTCGATGGCTCCTATCAGAGCTCCCTAGACTATAGTATACGCCTGTCTCCGACCGCGCGAATGTGGTCCCACTTGGTCTAGTAAACAGGGCAAGTGGAAGCGCAGCCGCTGTGGGGCATGCAAGTCGAGCCCTATCTTGATCTCTAAAGCCTTCAAAGGCCCCGATTGCGACAGATAAGCCAGGGACAAACCGATTCGAATCCTCAACTGGCTAGGGTTGAATGACGTATGCAGTACTGCACCCATTGCTCCAAGATTATGAGATGGTAAGCCACTGGACATTCGTCACCCTTCCCCACCGCATCATCATACGATTCACCCATGGCTGTGGCCAACCTCTACCATAAATAAATACAATGCTTGAAGCAGGTGTCATCGGTCGAATACACCAACAAGATCTTGGTCTAGCCGTCTACTTTGACTTCTAAATATTCCCCTCCTGTGCGCCACCTCATTGCAGCATATCAAGATTTCAACCATGCCCTACGATGGACACTGCATGTGCAGGCGAATCCAAGTGTCGCTGCAGCAACAACCGTCTCATTGGAATGCCACTGGCAATTATGAGCCTTCCAAATTGATTGAACCAGGGGAAGTACAACTCTAACTGTTCTGCATGTGACTTAGTCGCAACTGCGGGCGATCCGGGGGCGGCAAGAACCACGAGTTCGCGACGCCTGATACTTTGTGGCTCCCGCCATTGTTGACCATCAACTCACGGTCGTCCATAAATTACGTCTTAGATGATTCTAGGGCTACAATCACAGACCCAAGACTATCTCTGAATAGTTACGGTGATTATCACACATAGAGCGGGAGTATTGTCCTAGTAGGTGTTTTCATGGCTGCCATGGCCTCTAACGAACGGCGGTTTATTTGAGATACCGTTCCTGGATGTCCCAGCGCCAACTTTGTAGCGAATATGGAAGGTGAGTTTCCGTCATGATCAGATCTCAATAGCTCTTTGTTCTGGTTCCTTGCACTGACATATTCGTGTGTAGCCCCGACTTCCCAGGGAAGACGCTGCTAGAAGCCTCGCTCTCTTCGATAAGATAACTCATCCGAGTCATGAAGCCTTTGCAGCCAGACGGCAAAGCCCGCGATTGAAGGGGCTTAGCAGAACTAGAGTTTGAACAAGGGGAACGTGTGAGAAAATGCGCTGAGCTATAAATCATAGAACATCTATCAGACGTCAAGCACATAAAATGCATACCGGAGAATAATTCGCACAAATGAGCAGTTGCTAAAGCTGTCTGATTAGTGGCCTGAAAGGGCTCCAGAATTGGTGCTCCGATATTTGTCTGTATAGTTCTCTCAAGGGAAAGGGAATTAGGGCCTCAAACATAAATCTTTGAAGCGCTGTGGGATTGGCCTCCAGGATGGTGAATTGCACCAACAAACTAGGTTTATGTTTCGGGTTCTATGGTAGTCTCGAAGCACCCACCGATCACATCACGGAATCAGAGTTCACTACGCCCCTGCTTAGAAGCTTCTGTGTTTAACATGTGATTCGTAGAAGAACTCTCGTGGGTTGACTCGATCATAAATAGCAGGACTCTGTCACCTTGCTGTGAGCTTCCTTTCCATGCTGAACGTGGAATTCAGCCCAGCCCGATACTCTCCTCTTGACACATCCACGGCAGTTACAAACAGCAAGATTCATCATAGGTTCTCAGAGTATGAAAGCCCTCAGGCTTGTGCAGGTACCAGCCACCATCTCCTCTTTTCAAAGCTCACAGTCTCTCGTTTGCCTCCGCATAAAAACAGCACAGAGACGAAAAGCCTCCACCCAGAACAGACTGACATGATATATTACTTACCGCATTAAGTACGGAGCCCCATACAAATTGGAGAATATCCCGATCCCGACTATCAGCGACTACCAGCTCCTGGTCAAAGTCGGGGCCGCCGGCTTCTGCCACACAGATCATCAGATCTACAATGGGGTCTACAATTCCACCTTGCCAGTAACTCCGTCCCACGAGCCCGCGGGAACTATAGTGGCGGTCGGACAGAATGTGACAGGCAGCTGGAAGCCTGGCCAGCGGATCGGGATGCTGAATTTCCGGGGCGCGTGCCATGCGTGCGTAGGCTGTGAAGTCGCGCGCGACCCCCTTCGGCCCAATGAGCCGGACACTCGGTTCTGCGAGAACAAGGAGAATGCCGGCGTCAATGCTGATGGGGCGTTCGCGGAGTACATCGTGGCCGACCCAGCCACTTCGGTGCCTTTGCCGGATGAGGTGTCGTTTGAACAGGCTGCTCCGTTGATGTGTGCTGGGGTAAGTTGACGACAACCTTGTCCAGGGGGTGCGCTTTTGGCCTAACTATGTATCACAGGCTACCGTCTGGACAAGCCTCGCAGGCGCAGGGATAGAACCTCATTTCCCCATCGGAGTCATCGGCGTCGGCGGTCTAGGCTACCTCGCCCTGCAATTTGCGGCGGGATTAGGGCATCCGACCGTTGCAATCGACAACCGACCCGAAGGGCGGCAGCTAGCGAGTGAACTCCCGACTCACCTAAGACCTGGTAAAGTCATGGACTACAATAGTCTCAAGGCCACAAAGGAGGTAGTCGAGTTTGCAGGAGGAGGTGGACTTGCGGCTGTGCTGGTCTGCACCGACAGTGTGGATGCGACGGAATGGAGCCATAAGCTTCTCCGGCCTCACGGAGTCTGCGTGCCGCTGGGACTTCCCGTGGAAGGATTTAGGATCTCAGCCTGTGACATGATATTCAAGGAGCTGATTGTTCGTGGGAGCTTGTTTGCGAACCAGCGCCTCTTGTCGGATATGATGAACTTCGTCGCGGAGAAGGGGGTGCGATCTCACGTACAGACGGTGAAGCTCGAGGAGGCCATGGATTTTCCGGACCGGTATATGGACCCTTATCTGAAGGGACGGTTGGTTGTTGTTCCTTAGGTCAGGGGCTTTCTCAATATTTGTTACCCCTGTTTCCCCAAAAGAGGACCTTTCACGCGGAGGAAGGGGGGGGGGGGGGGCAAAACTATGTTCAGGGTACAGCTACATGAAATGTGCTGAGTCTGCCTAGTATCAGTCACCAACCATAAGGTGTCAACTTCCTTTCTTGCATTGGCTTTATACATAGGTATTTCAGATTCGTGTAAAAGATCTCATTGCTACACTGCGAGACACAATCCAGATAGCTTGATCTAGTAAAGTTCTAGCTATCACGTCTGATGTTATTCAAAAAGACTCATCGAGGACTATGAAAAAGGCGCAGAAGTCAACCCTTCATGTGCAGAGTCAGCCTCTGAGAGCTACACACCCAATTAGCAAATCTTCAAGATCTCGTTGGTTACCTTCTTGTAGAGGTCGCCGATGGCTATCTTTGGCGACCACTCCGCCTCGACCTCAAATCTCCTATTAGCCACCGTACCATAGAATTTGAACACAAGCGGCTCATTGTTGACCAGAGCATGAGTGTGAACACCAACCACGATCTTCTCGATGTGGAAGACAGAGGAAATCTTTTTTTGAATCTCGTTCACAAAGTCCTGGAGCTTCTGCATGCCATTCTGCCAGTCCTTTTTGAGGGCCTCTAGGCCCGCGTCCATCTGCTTGATGGCATTGTGGACCTCCTCATGAACCTTGAGCCGGTAATCGTACTCCCGCTGCAGCTTTGCGAGCTCTGCGTCTTCCTGGATGCGGGTGATTGTCTCATCTGCGGCGCGAATCTCGGCTTCCAGGTTGGGTCCTTTCTTGTCGAGGATGGCTTGTGCATCCTGAATCGCCTGCTGATACTTGCTGTTCTCACTTTGCATTGCATGAAGATTGTTGATCGCTGCTTGGATCTTTCTATCCTCGGTGTCCACAAATGCCCTCACGAATCCGTCGAATCCTCCACCTTTGATAAGGTTATCGATACCCTTCGCAGCGTTCTCTGCTGCTTCAGCTGCTTTCTCTATCCCGGTAACAAGACCCTGAAATGCATCAGAGTTGATTGTGGCATCGAATCCCTTGGCTGTTTCATGGTAAACGGCGGTGGCTGCCTTGACGAGTTCGTGGCGTGCCTTCTCTGCCTCCAGTGCCCCGGCCTATTGTAATCAAGAATTAGCTTCCTTTCTGTATCGCCTGCCCAGGCCTTCCTCATTTCATGCAAACGTACCCAATAGGCAATAGTGAGCCTACTGAAGTTAGCTCTTGATCTCTTCAGCGGCAGTGTGACAGGGTTGCATACCAATTCGCCTTGCATTTCTCCCAATACACCGCTTCAACCTGTGCCCAAGAGGCCTTCTCGGCCGCCATCTTCTCATACCAGGCGCCTTTGGCCAGCTCTGCCCGCTTGAGAAAGTCTAGTCCATACCTGTTTGCTTGCTCCTTCTTCAGTCTCTCAAGCTCCTTGCGATTCCGAGCCTCCTCCTCCTTGGCTGCTTCTAGTTTGTCGTTGTACTCCTTTCTCTTCCGTTGAATGAGTGCCTCTTTGTCCAGTTCTGCCCGCTTAACCTTCTGTTTCAGCTCTGCTTCGACTTCAGACTTGTTCTTCTTGGCGGTAGCCAGATTCTCTCTCAATCGTGCAATCTCCTTCTCTGCCTCTTTTCGCTTCTTTTCCTCCTTCTCAATCTCCACTTGACGCTGGCTACGGGTTGCCTTGAGCCTTATCCGTGCATCCTCCAGCTCCTTTGCCAGTTGATCCATCTCAGCCTGCTTCTCACCGATCTTGGCCCCAATGAGGTTTTGCACGGACTCAATGCCATCCGTGCCCAGTTTCTCAACAGTTTTGATCATATTCTTGATACTCTCACAGATCATATCAAATAGATCGCCCTGGATCTCGGCCTGGAAGTAGAGTCCCTGGTGAGCCAGATCACGGACACTGCTAAAGTCCGCCGCTGTGGCCTGCAGACTGATGGTAAACGCCTTGGTAAACTGTACGGCAATGTAGGCGTTGAACGAAGGGGTCTCCGTGCCCAGCTGAATGTCCACGAGGGTGACCAGCCCAATGCCGAAGCAGGTCACCATGCCATCTACCTTGACAATCTGCTGCTCTTTGGTCATGAGCACCACCATGCTCGCCCGGGGTTCACCACTGGCCGACGAGACCACGAGCGGACCCAAGCTGAAGTTGTCGATCGCGCCCTTGAAATCTAGTCCTGCAGCACCAATGCTCAGCTCGAACTCGGCCTTCTTGCCGAATGCCGTCAGTTTCCCGCCGCCGGAGATGCCTCGCGGGTACTCCTTCTTGCCAATGGTAGCCCCCGTGGAGACGTACAGCTTGGCATCCGTGAACACGAACAGTTCCTCACCCCCTGTGATCGTCTCCAATTCTGGGATATTGGCCACCTTGCCGGCGACCTGCACGATTTTGATGAGGTCGACTTCGGAGATGTTGACCGAGATGAGCTGATCATCGGGAAAGTGGCTGATCACCATGGCTGCCCCGGCCTCGAAATCTCCGACTTCGAGCTGCCCGCCGAGGCCCATTTTCCTGGTTTCGCGTGTCAGTAACCCCGACTCAATAGGTCTGTGGCCAAGAAGCACATTGCAAACTTACGAGGGACCGACTTCCAGGAATTTGGCATATTCGATCAGTATCTCGACCCGAAAGTCTGCGATTGTGACCTCCTTGCTGATGTTGAACGGGTTCACCCAGGGCTGCTTAGTCGCACTGGAGGAATTGTCAGCATTGTGCATATACCCTCAGTCCAGCCAACTTACACATAGGCGGAGGCATGCAGGGCCCCTGCTCGGACCATTCCTTCGAGGACTAATGGATCCTGACCCGATTCCATCAGAATAGTCAAAACGCCATCGAGCGACAAGCTGGGATTCGTGCTGATCTCAATCCCGACGCCGATATCGCCCAGCTTCACGGTTCGGGAAAAGTGGATCTGACGGCAAATATGCGTCAATATTGTGTTACAACCTAAGGGGAGAACGACCTACATCCATTGACGAAGGCAAGCAGATCTTGAGCTCCAATTTCCGCTGAATGGTAGCGCATAGGACTAATCCATCCACCTTCTCCTTAGCAAGGATGTTGAGCTCATCAAGGGGTGGTATAGTCGCGCATAGCGAGATTCCTACACCCGGGTTAGGGCTTCTGTGTCACTAGGGAAGGGCCTAGAAAGTGAATAGCGATCGCTGACCTACCTTTTCGGACGGGATACTTCAGGGTGTTCAGCTCTTTTACTGACTTGATCTCGCCAGATGCGGCAATCACGGCGACATTCCGCAACCTGAGGTTTCCAATGGGGGTGCCTGCAAGCGTGTCACAAAGCTCTGCCAGACAGAGGTCCGTATCAGCCAGACCATAGATCATCCACTCGCGTTCAGAAGCCTGCTTCGACTTCTTATTTGTCTCTTTACGCTGCGTAAGAAAGGCGACTGCCACAGTCACTCCACTGAAGGTGACCTTGCCTCTGATGGAGAACTTGCTGGCCCGGTTGAGGAGAACCTCCTTGTCTTTGCCGGTATCTTTCTTGACAAGGTCCTTTGCCATTGAGCTGTCTTCTTGGGAAGATTTCACAACGGCTGACTCGCTACCACCGGCGTCAGCGTCGATCGAGGAGCCCTTTTTGCCGTTCACACTTAGTTTTTTGTCGGTTTTGGGCTTTGCTCCGATAAAGATATCAATCCGGGCCTCCTTGATCGTGATATCAGCGTCCTTCACTTTGTAATCCTCCACCCCACCCTCGATGGTCAAGCCGGTGCTGTCATATTGAATCAAACCGTGCACGCTTTTGACGTCGTTGAAGCTCACTTTCCCGGAAAGCTCAAAGCACCATTGTGTATCCTCCTCCCCCTCTTCCTTCATGGCAGCACTCTTCTCGTCAGCCTTGGTTGCTGCTTTGGTTTCAGTCACTGCGGCAGAATCTCCTTCCTTGGCCTCGTCATTTACGCTCGGTTCACCCGTAATCTTCTCGTTTGCAGAGTCCTTCTCTTCAGTCGGTGCTTTCTCGCCGTCTTCGAGCGTCTTCTTTTCTCTATCCTCATCACCCTCCTTCTCATCCTTCTTCTCATCCTTCTTCTCCTTCTCCTTCTTCTCCTTCTCCTTCTCCTTCTCATCTGCTTCTTTCTTCTTCAGCCTCCGACCAATATTGAGGTGCAGCTCCTCGAAGGTTAAATTGTGGTCCTTAATGCCCTCAGTCTTGGGTTCGACTCCGTGGATATGGGCGTAAATCTTCAAGATTGATTCGAGCTTCAAGTTGCCCACCTTGGCGTCGAAATGATAATCTTCTGTGTGGGGATTAGTAGAGCTCTGCTGCAGCCAAGAACCATAGATGGACTTACTCCTGGACAATTGGCCTTTGATCTCCAAGGTGGCATTCTTCGGCTTCTCCTTGTCTGCATCGCCTTTCTTGTCGCCACCATTTTTCTTGTCTTCGCCCTTTGACTCCTTTTCCTTGTCTTGGCCTCTACCCGCGGCCGACGGCTTCGGCTTCGTGTTTGAAGCAACTTTGGCGTGCTCTTCAATGTCTTTCTCGGCCGTTTCTGCGTTTGCCTTTTCCTTTTCCTTGTCCTCCTTCTCCTCCTTCTCGAGGCTACCCTGAGGAAATTCGAGAGAGCCAGACACAGTCAGCGTGCAGGTCTTCCTGAAATCTCCTGGTTTGAAGAAGGCGCGCAATTCCGCTTTCTTCATCTGTTGATGGGTGATCAAGTTACCATGGGAGTTCATGTTCTCTGAATCGCCGGGATTCTTACACTGAGGTTTGCGACACCGCAGAAGTTATCCCACTTGCCGACATCAATGACCACTGCCAACCACGTAAGTTCGATCCTCGACCCTGCCTGGGTCAGGTGGACTTACGTTCATACTTGCTTCCACCACCTTGCTCGTCTTTTTCCTCCTTGCTTTTCACGGCCTTCTCGTCCTTCTTGTCTGTGTGATCAGAGTCGGGTTTGTCTGCTTTTCCCTTACCTTCGGCAGCTTTATCATCTTTCTTGTCTTCTTTTTCTTTCACTGTCTGGTCAGTCTTCTTGTCTGTATCCTTACCGTCCTTCTTCTCATCTTTCTTGTCATCTTTCTTGTCATCTTTCTTATTCCCTTTACTGTCTTTCTCTTCTTTCTCCTTCTGCTTCCAGTCACCTCCCCGGATCCAGTATCTTGCCTCCAGAGTTCCCTTCGATTTGGGCAATTTGGTGATGTTGAGTTTGCCAAATAAGCCGACTCCCAGTTTCCATTCTTTCTCCTTGTCTTTCTTGTTCTTGTCCTCAGACGATTTGTCCTGTGTGCAACATTAGCAAATTCGGGGGAGTTGTAAGTAAATCACGCCTTGCGTACCTTCTCGTCGAGCGCTTTGGGTTCCGTTTCCTTTGACTCGGGGACTTCCTCGGGGTTTCTAGGGCTGGAGTCATCTTCGAGCACATTCACCACGGCGGCTACTTCCGAAGATGCAGACTCGCCTTCTGCAGGCTGGGCATCCTGCACCTTCCCCTTTTTATTCTTATCTTTGTCGTTTCCCTGCTGCTTAGTCTGCTCGCTCTTATCGCCCTCATCGCCCTTCTCACCCTTCTTTCCCTTGCCACCTTCCTTCTTATCATCCTTTTTCTTCTTCTCCTTCCTCGCTGACAACTCGATGCCCACCGTCTTGAACTCCAGGAAATCCCACTTCGGCAACGTCATATCAGCATAGGCCTGCAAGACCAAACCCTCGATCTTGGGCTTCTTGCTCCAGTCTCGCTCCTTGGCAATCAACGCACTGACCCGCAGCTTGGAAGGCAGGGTTGTTCCCTTGTCGGAGCCGAAGACATTCTTGAGCCCGTCCGAGACGAATTGCAAGCCATCCTGAAACTCCAGGTCACCCTCGAGTCGCAATCCGACCGGGAAAAGGCTATCTTTCTCCTTGTTGCTATAGGTAAACTCTAGGTTCTTGAGCGGAAGCTTCTGGATTGTCGACTGCTCGATCTCGGGGAAGAGGATGCCGAGCGGGGAATCCATATCCTGGAGTTTGACCTTTTCTTGGATCGGCTCATCCTTCTTGTCACCCTTGTCTTTTGCCTGTCCATACTTCTTGTCCTTGGACTGGGAATCTTCCGTCTTCTCTTTCTTGGGCTTTGATTCAGCATCTTTCGATCCGACCGGAGGCTTTTTGTCCGGCCGGGCCTCCTTCTTCGCCTCATTCTCGGCGCCGTCCTTCTCACCCGCTTTCGTCTTCTTCTCGTCATCTTTCTTCTTGCCATCCTCGCTTCGGAAAGAGTACAGCTTCGCCTTCAGCCCCTTGATGCCGAAGAAATCCTTGATATCACCGCTGAGAACGTAAGAATCGACCGCAGCGGCGCCGACCTCCCCCTTGGCGGCAGCCATCTCTTTCTTGACCTCAGGCAGCGCGACCGGCGTCGCCGTCTCGGGGAACGCGATTTCAGCATCATTCTCCGCCGGCAGCAGCAGCATGGGCTGTGCGGCTGTTTTGCCGATCGAGGCGACCAGAAGCGAACCCCCGCCTCGCTGCACCCCGGAGACCGGGACCGGCATGACCTTGACGTCGCTGTACAGATCGTGGTCCTTGTGTTCGGGCGCCGGATCGCTCGAGACCGACTCCCCGACCACGAGGGCGACGTTCTGGACGACTGCGCCGCCGATGATCAGCTCGTTGGCGGGCGAAGCCGGGATCTCCGGGGGCGCCGCTGACAGCGATCGGGACATCGTGGTCCAGCCCGATAGAGGGAGAAATCGCGGGGCTGGGGTTGCCGGAGGCGATACATCTGGGGTGGTTACGAGGTTGCTGCGCTTTTCGTTGCGGACTGTGGCGGTGGAGAAGACGTCGAGGGATTGCAGGGAGGAGAAGGCCCCGCTCGCAATGAGGTCTTCGCCGAAACTGGACAAAGAAAGGAGTTCAGTATCTCGCGCCATGCTGTCTATTGTCTGAGTAAGATGGTGAATGTCAACTGTTGCCTGAGTACGAACAGCAAGCCACACGCCCAGATATCAAGAATGCAATCCCACTGCCGGGATAATCGGCACATCATATACCCCCGCTGCACGAAAGGTCCCCACAGGCAGCCACGGCAAGTCCGATTCCCTGTTTTTCCTTTTCAGCTGAAGGTCCCGAAAATGGGGATCCGCCCCAGCTCAGCTCAGCTCGGCTGCTGATCTCGTTCGTGATGGGGGCCTGTGGGGAGATCCGATCGACGATCGACATCAACCTTGCCCAGTCTGGGCTTCATCCGATGTTGAGAGCTCCACCTGGAGTGGGGTTGATAATGGCTAGCGTCGCGTTCTCAAGCCAGCCACCCTCGTCTTCAGTTTTGCTCTTATCGCTGGACAATGGCAGTTCCTTGTTAAAGCCGCCAATAAGGCCCACGGGTGACAAGTGTTGACGTAGTGCTCACTAACTAACTGGTAACTAGTTGACTTCTTTAGGGCTTTGGCAGGACACACGCTGGTGCTGTGGCCCCAATGCCTGGAACGAGATTGTTTCCCGCCTGTTTGGGTGGCTCCAGCTCTCTTATCTGCTTGCATCTTGTCCCTTTTCTGGTCTTGTCCTACGCTTTTTGTCTCCTTGTCTCGTGATCTTATCGCCAATTCTTCTTCTTCTGAGCTTTGCCGTCGTGCCCGCGGGATGGTAAGCCTAGACCAGGACATGCAGTAACACCCCGCAATGCCAGTTGACAGCCAGCATAATCGAGCTGGCCCACGCTCTAGATCAGAGGTCGCAAAAGATAGTAGTATCTCTGTCAGGGCTGGGAGCCCTACAATTCCTTATAGAGAAATAGGATCACATACGCGCAATCAATGGGATCAATAGGTTCGCTGTTAGGGCTGATTCAGGGACTGAATCGGAACTGCGCATAATGATGGCCGAACCGCCATTCAGTGCTGTTTTGAACGAATCGGATTGTTCTTGCCCTACCATCCCATGATACCATGTCGCACAGCCTGGAAGGGATCATGTTCGATCTGCGAGGCGTCGCAGTCAAACAATACAGAAAGACCCTCTCTCAGCCCCCGGAGGAGTCCTCAACCAAGGTACCATGCGACGAAACCGACAATGCAACCCCAAGTTATGTAACAGTTACACCTGGACATGCACGCACCCTACCATTCAATCACGACTGTACACCTTCAGACCAATTGCAGACCTTCTAAACAGGAATCGGATTGAAATACGCGAACCGATTGTCCGGATCGTACTCCCGCTTCAAGGCGCGCAGCCTCTCCAACCGCCACCGCTCATACCCATACATCGAGTCCAGCGACTCCGTCCCAAAGGCATAGTTGACGTACGTCGTCGGGCGCCGGGTGGGCTGTCCCTCATTCCACAGGTCGCGGATGCGACCCGCCCACTCGATCGCGATATCATCCAACGCATCATCGGGTACGTGGGTGACAGCGGCCCACCTGCGCAAAGGCTCATATTAGCGACCTGGCATACTTGCCTGATAGAGTATAGCTCCCACACTTTGAGCCTTATAAGGGGCGGGAAATACATACATGAGCAGATAGTCGTCGCGGAAGGGATACGCCGACGAGGCGGGGTCGACGGCCAACACGCCCTGGAGGGAGTAGCCCTCCATGAGCACGACGGAGGCATTGAACGCGGGAATGGAGCGCAGCATCTCGCTGAAAACATCATAGATCGCCCGCTGTGCGGTCACGTTGTACACTTGCAGGCCCGCGGTTGAGACCATGTGCGCGAGGCCGTGCGCACAGATCGAGTCGTTCACGCCGGTCTTCTGGGCGTTCGGGATCTCGGTATACGGGACGTTGCCGTCGTCGACGCGGAGAGGGTGCAGCGCGTCGAAGGGGGCCAGGTAGGGCTGCGCCGCGGCTTCGGGGCCTGAGTAGGCGAAGGACCAGAGGATGATTGCCTTGCACGGGGTTAATATACTTCAGGTTGAAACGGTGATGAGGATGGTGGGAAGGGCGGGTGCTACCTCCGTCGCGCTGACCGTAGGGTCCAGCTGATACATCGTGTATTGCCACGCGATGTCGACCGGCTGCGTGCCATTGCCCTGCAGCCGATTCAATTCTTCGAACAACGGCTCGAGCTGCGTCTGCGAAAAGACATAGTTCCGGTAGTACCAGGTCTCCTCCTGGCGGGGGAAGATACGCAGTTCGAAGCTGGTGACCACGCCGAAGTTGTGGCCCGCGCCTTTCATGCCCCAGAAGAGGTCTGGGTGCGAGGTGTCGGACACTGTGATCGCGGTCCCGTTCGCAAGAACCACGTTCAAGCTGAGGTAGTTGTCGCTGACCATCCCGTGCCGGCCCTGCAGACGGCCGTGGCCCCCGCCCAGACCGAGACCGACCATTCCGACGCAGCCGCAGCTTCCGGTGGCTTGGGAGATTTGTCAGCCGTTCAGTTTGTCCGATGCAAAGTAGGATAGGGGGGTGACTGACTTGCTACATAACCCTGTTCCCACAGCACGTCTATCACCTCCTGGGCAAACGTCCCGCCCTGAAAGCGAGCGGATCCGCCATCCGGATTGATGTCGATTCCAGTCAGCAGTTGCATGTCAATCTCCAGACCGTAGAATTGGCCCGGGGTAGTTGTCATGCTGTGAGCGCGGTTGACCGTGAAGAAAGGCAAGTCGTTCTCATTGGCATATCGAACCTGATATATTCGCGTTAGCCGTGCATTTGTTGTTTGCACGCTTCCTAAGCAATATGAGAACGCGAGAGGAGGTATCAAGACGTACAACGGTGGCGACATCCTCCTCGCACCCTACGCGTACGACCACCTTGATCTTCGGGGGTTCGTACGCCTGGTACCGTGACGTTGCGTTCGGCCACAGCGGGCTGTCAGGCCCAAACACGCTGGATGTGGAACAGAGCAGCGGACTGAGTGCGGCCTGCACTTGCGCTGTGTCCAGGTTGGTGCGACTTGGTAATTGGGGTTGGTTTGTCTCCACGGAAGACCAGGCCCATGCCAAAGGGCTTAGAGCCGCGAGGCAGCACGCCGCCTGATAAAGTAGTCGAGCCATTGTTCTGTATTCGAGTTCTGCACGAAGCGTCTGGGTCGATGCGCATGAGAATGCGCTTGCTTAAATGCGTTTTGATCACTCGTTCCACCAGAACTGACCTCGCTCGGTGTGAAATGGTTCCGCTCGGGATCACTCAAGGCAATGCAAACCTTTGACCGAGTGTGTAAGACACCAAGACCGAGCGGGAGATGCTCCCGCTATCTTAGCCGTACTTCTGTGATGCACGAAGCCTTTGAACCTTAAGAGGATGAGGATAGTCTTATTTGACCGCGTCTGGATCTCTTGTTCCACAAGATGCGGAATTGCTGGATGAAAACTGGTTCAGGTCAGGGTTATACAAGGCAGCGCAAACCTTTTAGCGACGGTGTAAGACACTAAAGCCTGGCGAGGTATGCCTCCGCGAACTTAGCTGGTTATGAAGTCATCTGAACTGCACGAGGAAAGAAGCAAAAACTGACTATTGATATTTAGTGCAGGGTGGCAATATCAATGTATGCATGCATGCAGGCGAGATGGCGCTCCTGAGTACCTGGTTGGCAAATACCCTGGCGTGGCATTATCATTCCTGTTCGCGCGGGTACTCTGATAGGATTGATTGGTGGGCAAAAGGAGGCGGGAGGATGAGGGGGGATTTATGGCTGCAGAAAGTCTATCCAATCAGGGCACAGTAACGTGCCCGAGAGAATTGTCTTCCATGAATGTGGACCCTGATGGGATACTAGTGATGCTCATCTTGATCCTCCTTTTCCTCCTCCTCGTGTTTTTTCACGATCTGGGTAGTGGCAGATTCAGTCAGATAATTCAACACGTCAATGATTCGGCGAACTGGGTACTCTTGGCATGCATAGTGATGCAATGGCTCATGCACGGGGGTCCCGAGCACTGATAGTCGTACAGCCTTCAGTCAAGCATTCCAGTCACCCAGTATAGACAGAAGTAGATTTAAGTTCATAATTGCTCTCTCTCGCCGATATATGTAGTTGTGATGTCCAGTATCGGCCACGTGACCCACGACATGCCGGTGGATACGTGCTTATCTCGTTGTCACCCGAGGTTGGCGGTGGATTCATTTACCAAAGGGAACAGCAGAATAAGAGTATGTAGAAGGTTCCCCCAAGCTCCTCCGGGTTTGGAGATGGTTGAGCGTTCATACTGGGGTTGTGTGCACGGGTACTGTATGATCCTGCAGCTCATATACTGATCGTCACGTGACTGTCGACTCTCTCGCCCTACATTGGACGCTTCCACCAATCCACCTGGGCTTGATTGATTTTCGTCAAATCATGGTGGCCAAACTGATTCACCATGCTTGACTCCTTGTTTCGGAGTCTTGGAGTAAAGGGCCGTGACGACAAACTATTCTGAGCAGTATATCGCGCACGGTGAAATGGCAGCACATTCCTTAAGCTGTAATCCGACCGTTACGTAGGTCGTGGAGGCTCGATGCTCTGGCTTCTGTATCTGCGGACAAGAACGCCCCTATTCGCTGCTGAGGTGACAGCCGTACACGAATGGTAACGCCAGCCAGAAAGCCGACTTGAACCGGACCGATCATGCGGAGGATTGCGGGTAACGCCTGTCATTTGTTGTCAAGGTAAAACTTCCGATAAACTCTTCGCCAGGTTCCAAGACCTTGTCACTCATGCGAGATAGCATATCGACAATATCCCAGTGCTGCTGAGTAACGGCCTCCCGATATAGGCGCCTGATGATCCGTGGATCCGCCACAATGTCCGCCCCCGTGTCGACGAGCAAGCGAAACTCAGCCAACTTCCCAAGAACCAACGCTCTCTCCAGGTGGGAAGCTTGCATCGCCATCGTCAGCCCGTGTTCGATGAGTAGTTCAATAAAGCGGTAACTTTGCTCGCGCTCGAGAGCGCACCCCAATGGGCCCAGTGTAAGGTTCGGAATACCCTGTCGAGGAGGTCCTGGCCTGGGAGATAGCGAAGTATTCGGACTTGCCCCGTGTTCCAGCAGAAGCTGGGCCATCTCCGGAGACCCGCAGGCTGTCGCGGCTACCAGGGCCGTGGAGTCATTTAGGGGCTTTTGATAGTCGATCTCGGCGCCTCGTGCAAGGAGATCCCGCACGCGATCAAAGTCGTCTTCCCGAGCGGCGTACCACAGCAGTTGGTGCATTTCCCTTTGACGGACCCGATGCATCGACGG
This sequence comes from Aspergillus fijiensis CBS 313.89, assembly GCF_003184825.1. Classification (NCBI taxonomy): domain Eukaryota; kingdom Fungi; phylum Ascomycota; class Eurotiomycetes; order Eurotiales; family Aspergillaceae; genus Aspergillus; species Aspergillus fijiensis. The sequence continues at coordinate 143,590 of NW_024468999.1, read as the reverse complement.
ATACTTGCGCTGGAGAGCGTCGTCCAGGAAGTCGCCGATCTCGTCGAAGCGCCGATGCGCCGTAAGGCCCATTGCGCGTCCCCCCGAGGCATTGACGGCCAGCAAATTGGCGCCGCGCTCGACCAGCATGCGAACGGTCTCGAGGTGACCATGATAGGCGGCGAGGTGGAGCGGGCTGTTGCCTCCCGGGTCTTTGGTATTGATGTCGGCGCCGTGCTCTAAGAGCTTCGCCACAATGCTGGTCCGGCCGTTGCTCGCCGCAAAGAGGATGGGATGCAGCTTGAACGTCTGCCGGACCTCTGGTGTCATCTGCCGGTGATATGGCGCATCGGGGTCCGGGCTGGTACAAGACCAGTATGGTGTTTTCCAGCTCACATCCACCCCGGAGTCCAGAAGACGTTGCACCACCTCGTCCGCGCCGTGCGCGGCTGCACTATTGATCGCACCTTGGCGGCCCCGCGTCCTGACGTATCTGGCGAGTAGGTAGCCGTTGAGGAAGTGATAGAGGGGATCACTTTCCATGAGCACAACCACTTCTCTAGCAGTCAGCAGGTCGGCAATCATAAAAAGCACGTCATTTGGCAAGCGAAGTAAAGACATTTCTTGAGAATATGTCTGAAACGGTACAAAGGCGTCTTCAGTATGTAGTGTCGATAATAAAGTAGGAAATGGGAAATTTGGAAATGGGTAAATGATGCTTTTGGGAACATGGCATGGGGGAGATGGCCGCGGGCCGAAGCGATAGTATGACACATGCAAATAGCATAAACCGTCTAACAGTCCAAACATGGCAAACATGATAAGCAGCGTAGAGGAAGCAAACCGAGCAAACATACCACCACCACCACATCAACACATTATTCCATCTGCCTGTCTTCTCCTCCCCACAACCTCCCTCAATAATTGCGGAGCCGTGACCACCAGATGCCACCACCTCGTCGCCTCAGACCCAAGATCTCTCTCTGGAGATGGTTCCGGTGGTGGCTTCGCCACTTGGAGTCTCCGCTGGAGTTACGCGCTAGTCTCCAGCGGCTCAAGCAACAGAACAAACACCCTTTGCTGACGCTCCTACGCATGTTCATTCCCTACCCATCCTGGTACTTCGATGTTCCCGGTGCCCATTCTCCCTCGGAGCCCTCATCCAAGATGACCAGAGCGGGACTGGGATCATTCAGCATCTCTTTGGGGATCTACATAACCTCAGAGCCATCCCCATCTGGCGCATGCGTGACACGCCACCGCGCTCGATCTACCGGCTTTACGCTCTTTTTCTCGCCGACAAGTACACTTTGATGGGCTACGAGACGGAATACTTCTTCTATCGATCAGGCTGGAAGCTCCAACACATCCCAGATCCGAAGGATCCTGACCCGCTGCGGTACGCCGTAATCGCATGTATCGTCGAGGAACTCCACCGAGCCATCAACTGGCGGCTTAGTCTGGGGCTACGGAGGAGTGGTGAACACGTGTACCGTGAAACGGACGAGGATCCGTGGCCCCCATACGTTGCGGAAGAGTTGCCGGAGTGGGCGAGGGAGGTAGCTCCGATCGACAAGGATCTACTCAGACGGTCTGTGCCGCCAGAAAAGCTGGATACGGATGGAAACCTAGTGCTCGAGGAGAACGGCTTAAGTCCCACTTTTGCCCGGCGTAATATCATCACCAACACGGGCTGGCTCTACACAATCTAGCCCAACACGCTTCGAGATCCTGCCCCCCGGGTCTCCCCGATGTCTCCACCCAGCTCCGCGTAGTCCTGCCCGACATCATTTGAAGATATCCTCATTGTATTTCTGCTGGTACTCGCGCGAGACCCGTTGCATGGTCTCATAGCTCGGGAGGACATCGAATCCGTTCATGTTCATCCTGCGGACTGACTCTTGGTCAAGCGGGCCTTTGTTGCGTAGCTTCAGCGCCTTGAGAAGCGCCAGTGCGTCCTCCATGTCGCATTCCGCCTTTCTGCCCCGGTCCGCGGCATGGATTCTCCTCAGCTTCCGCTCCAGTGCCCACTCCAGGGGAGCGGCCAGAACCTCGAGGTTTTCCCCGCTGAAAAGCACGATATTCTGTTTCTCGGCTTCTTCGAAGAGAGTCTGCCGGGCCTTCTTGGTGACGAAAATGGCCATGTCCTCGTTGATCCATTTGTTGGTGAAGCCCTTCTGGCGCGCAACGGACCGAATGGCCTTTTGCAGGGGCACTTGAATGTGCTGGTCCCCAGCGAATTCCAGGTCACGGAGATAATCAATATCCCCCGTGCTCTCACGGCTCCGGAGATATGTCACCGCAAGGAACCCGCCGGCTGCGATCGGTCGGATTGGGGCGAACGCAACAATGAACTCGTCGGAGCCCACCTCTCTGTCCAGCGCCGTGAGTCCTTGAGATCCGTGGGAATCATTAGCGGCGTCCATCCTGCAAAGCCGTTACAAAGAGTAAACACTATCTTCCCCTCGAGAAAATCGCTCTCCGTCTGAAACTCTTTCAGCTATGCCATAGTTGCAGGTCTTCTTGTCCCAAAGTCGGCATCTGCGACGGATGACTGGAGGTGAGAAGGAACAACGGATAATGAGAAGAGGATTGCGAAGTATTCTTCAGCTGGCGAAAGTATGTTTTGTACTGGGCCCGAGCGCCCCTTCCCTGCAATCATTCCACAGTGGTGTACTGGTTCAAGTCCTTGTTGGCAGATCAAAGCGCCTCAGGAAGGCATCATGCAAGTGGATGTTGGCGCCTGCCGCTCCGGCTCAGGCGCTATGTTGATTGAGTCGAACTGCCGTCTATTCACTTGAGCTGTGGTCGGAGCCCAGGCTCGGATTCTTGACCCTGGTTCTCATTCACCACTCATCGGGCCTTGTAAATACGCACCATGGTGAGGCCTATCTCCATCCATGCTCCATATCCCAGAGCAGTCATTCGCCTCCACAATACAAACCATCATTCTGTGTGGAGCGGGTGGAGCAACGCGGCAATTCCCGGGCGGATCTGAATGGGACGGCGGGGCATGTTTATGGCCTTATCTCTCAGGAAGCAATAATCCACTCTACCGTCCGATACCGTAGCACAACTGCTCCATTCGTTGAACCGGAAAGACCTTTGTATCCTCCCTTGAGCTTTGCAAGATAGCAGTCGATCCTCGTAGACTTCGCGATCAATGGGATGATACCATCATCATCACCATCATCTCTTCGACAAGTCCAACGACTCCCCAAGCCGACCGATGCCTGCGCCTTCAAGCTCAACCCTAAAACTTATATATCCCCCGGACCGTCACCCACGGCCTACAGTCTATCTCCTCCTCATCCTGCCCCAGCCTCCACACCCGATCCAAGGCGCGCTGATCTTCAGAACCATGGCGCGGGACTGCTGCGGGGCTGTGGGGTCGAAAAACCATGGGCGCGCCCGGTCCATGTCCCTGCGTCGGGATGGGTGGCGTGTGCGCGCGGGCCGAAGATGTTGGCGAGGAATTAGCGGGGGATATGCTGCTATCGGTTGTCTCAGGGGAACAAGCTCGTGGGGTTGTGAGGCGCTCGGGGGTAGTCAAAGGGTGGCGGGATGGCGCGGTCCTGGGGGGCATGCGCCATGCCTTGCACCAACCATGTTAGCTTTCGATTATGGCAAAATTTGCCGTCAAGGTGCGGGCGAGGGGGGGGGGGGGGGGGGGGGGGGGGGGTTACTATGTCTAGGGTCTGCTGGTCGTAGTTGGGGTCAAGATGTACTGGACTGCAGCAGGGTTTCTCACTCTCTCGTTAGACCTCTCTATGCGCCTGTTTGTCCACATCGTCCACGCTATTATACATGCACTTATGCGGGGACTCAAAGGATGATCATGCCTGCCACGGCGTGAAAATCGTATATACCAGCCTGTGGTTTTACATAATCCTCGAGTAGGCTTGCAGGATCCGTACCTGGCTCAAGGGTAGTGCAGTAAATACAATAGGTCTGGCTACATCTATCTCTATACCGCAACCATCTTCCCCCCCGTCTAGAACATACCAAATGTGCATATTTACAGCAGCCTCTTACTTGGCGATCTCCACACCATTCGTCGCACCTAAGCGTCCAGAGTCAGCGTCCGTGATCCACCAGGAAGGGTAACTAGACTTACCAAGAGCCTTCTTAATGTCACCGTAGATGGCGAACTGGCCGGCCGTGAGACCACCGATCATGAACAGACGAGTGGGCAGGCCGGCGAAGGAACCACGAATGCCGAGCTCGCCCGCGATCTTGACGAGACGGGAGACGGTGCTCTCGCCGGGGAGACCCTTGGTCTTGTTGATCTTGGACAGCATCGTATCGGCGGGCTGGGAGATGATGGCCGCCGCGAACCCGGCAATGAGACCCGATCCCAGGTTGACGCCGGTCTGGGCGCCGTTGGACAGCTTGGACTTGTCCAGACGAGCGAAGACAGCCTCGGAAACCTTCTCAAAGGCCACGAACTTCGTCACGGTGTAGGGGACCCTATATCGTGTCAGTGATTGCTGTTACTCGCGCAGTCTCTCGATTGGCCCAACGTACTGCTTCAGGAGAATCGGACCGAAACCACGATAGAAGGCACCGACGCCCTCGTTCTTGAGGATCTTGCCGAACCCGCTGAACAGACCAGTGGCGAAGCCAGGCTCGGAGACAAGACGGATACGCGTAGCCTCGAGCGGGCAGAGAGCGATCGAGGCGAAGAACTCGGCGCAGGCGGCGGAGACCGAGTAGACCGCGATGCGGTTCTGGCGGGCCTTGTCCAGACCGATGACGTTGATGGATTGCTGCTTGAAGAACTCGTAACCTCCAAATTTGAAGGCGCCCTGCATGAAGTACCCGGCAAAGGTTGGGCCGAAACCGGTCAAGAGAGCTCCCGCGCCCTCGTTCTGGATCACCTGCCGGAAGCCACCAATCATACCACGGTTGTAGGTTGCGGGGTCGAGCTGGATCCGGGTCTTGACGCTGTAGGAGTGGGGGGTGTTAGTAAGTGATGAAGATGAGATACTGGAGATGGAACGACGTACACATCGACCGGAGTGAAGGCACCGTGAGTCACCGAGCAGCAGACGGCACCGGCAAAAGCGAACCGCGCGTAAAGGCCAAGGCCCTCAGCCTTGTTCTGGGCAACGGGAGACACAGCCATTTGCAGTGCTGATGAAGGCGCGCAACTGGAAGGATTAGGGGATGGGAAAAGGAATAATAGGTGGTCCTGCACAAATCTGGGATGAGTGAGAAAAGGTTGAAGAGTAAGCAGAGCAGGTTTCCGTGTTGTTGACAGTTTGCTGTTTGCTACTGCGGTCAGCATCCGACTAGCGGCTGGCACGTGTTTTGGGGGTTGCACCGGCGATTCCTTCGGCGTATTTATGCCCTGTTCGGCGTTTGACACTTTACCTTTGTAATTTATGACTGTGGGCAGTGGAGCGATCATACAACAGCGGGTGGCGCCTCTTCCCGTCACGGGTGTTACTAGCGGGTCCCGTGACCGCCAAAGCACGCCAGGGTTGCTACTATAAATAGCACAGACCCTCACCTCATCTTCCAAAGAGATCTCTGGTAACTGAGATATGGCATATCTAACCTGTATTTATATATATATCTACCCTAGATCTTATCTAGTGTGATCGTGATATCTTATGAATCCCCTATTCCGGCGGGAGGGAATTTGATGCTGTTGAACAAGTGATGTAGATGAATATATATTCATGATGGGGCGAAGATCACAGCTCAAATGCACAATACTGCACTACCACCGCTCCATCAAGCCCTCGACTTAGCCCCCTGATCCAAACGTCCATCTTCCACCCTTAGCGCTGGGTTCCTCGAAAAGATACTGAGAATGGACAGGTACGCGTCCATGACCACCTCCGCATCCCGGGGCCCGTACCGCCCCGCCTGCAACTTGACCGTGATCAACGGGTCCTTGGACGGGTCATCGCTCATCTCGAGGGTGATATCGTACGGCGATCCCGCGCGCGGGGTGCGCGAGTCCACGATCTTGGCCTCCCCGATGGTGCCGCTCTCCGCCTGGCCCTGCTTGTAGTCGAAGACGGCCTGGAACAGCGGCGCGTGGGAGTGCGGGTCCGCTGCGGAGGGGGCCGGCAGCCCCAGCCGCTCGAGCATCGCCCCGTAGGGCACGGCGCTGTGCAGTAGCGCCGCGCGCATCTGTTCCTTCGTGGCCATGAGGACCTCGTTGAAGATCTGGTCCGCGTGGTAGTGCATCCGCACGGGCAGGAAGTCAGCGAAGAAGCCCATCGTCGCCTGGTCGGTGCCCGTGGGCCGGTTGGTGTCCGCCACGCCGACGACCACGTCCGTGCTGGAGGACAGGCGCGCCAGCAGCACGACGTACGATGCCAGGTAGTAGTGCATCGGTGTCACCTTGTGCTTGCGGCTGCGGTCCTTGATGCGCACGGCGACCATCCGGCTGAGGCGGGCGGACACCTCGTGCTCGGTCCAGGTGGTCGGCGTGGCGCTCGCGTGGGCCTCGGGGACGTTCAGGGTCTGCAGTCGAGCGGGAAGGGTCTCGAAGAGGCCGCCCCAATACTGCAGGTCCTCGGTGAATGCGCCGGATTCGAGCTGCTTGCGCTGGCGGAGGGCGAAGTCGGCATAGCTCGGCGCCGCCTCCAGCTGGACGCCCTCGTACAACTGGCCGACCTCGACGAAGAGGCGTTCGGTCGTCCAGCCATCCCCGACAAAACGATGGTAGGCCATGATCAGAAGGTGATCGGTGGGCGACCACTGGAAGACGACGATCTTCCGGGTGTCGCCCTTCGCTATATCGTACTTGTAGCTTTCCAGATCCTTGAACCCTTGCTCGGCGGCGGCTTTGTCTGCCACTTTGACCACTTCGAAGTGCACTCGCGGGGACCGCAGGATGGCTTGGATGGGCTGCGCCGCGCCGTCCGGATCGGCGATGAAACAGGTACGGAACGCGTCGTGCCGCTGTAGTGCTTGATTGAATGCCCATCCGAGACGGTTCAGATTGAGGGGTCCATGCAAGTAGATGCCGATGGTGCTGTTGAACGTCGCCGGATCCAGGGGAAGTTGCTGTTGTTTCCAGGCGTACTCCTGCGTGAGGGAAAGTGGCACTTGTCGTTCAAAGCCATCTTCATCGCAGGAGCGCGGAGATGGGGGCGTCGGAACATCGTCGTAGTCGACGACAGAGAACGAGGATTCGTCGGACGCACCCACAGTCGACAACGGCGGGATAGGCTGCGCCTCGGTGGCAGACTGTGCTGCATCTTCCAACAACGTAGAATTAGCCAGGGGGATAGCTTCAGGTGTCAAGCGGGAGACAGCCTCGTCGATCAGGTCAGCGGCCGAAGCACCACCAAGGATCTTCAGAAGGGGAATTTCGATGCTCAGGTTCTTGGTGAACCATGAGCCGACGGTAACGGCGCTGAGCGAATCCACGCCCTGATCAATCAGAGGCACGGTCAGATTGAGTTCATCCGCAGCAGTGAGCTGTAAAGCTCCCCGGATCCTGCCGGAGAGGCCGTCAAGGATGATGGCGCGAACGTCTTCCATAGTCTCGGCCTTGAGAAGTTGGTCTTTGACGGACCCGACCGCCCCAGCGGCGTCCTCGCCGTTGGTGTGGTGATCGGACAGCTTGAAATACGCAAAGCGTGGGTCGTCGAAGTAGGGGATTCGGTCGTGGTTCGCAGGATCCATGTAGGGCATACCGGTGATGACCTCGACATCCGTCGTCTCCCAGTTGCGACCAGCAACGACGGCCTCTGCAAAGAGGGAATGCAGTTCCCATTCGTTGACCTCGTCGAAGATGAACTTGACGACATCGTACTCGTGTTCGCGTCCCGCTCTTGCAATGAAGCCAACACCGAACACGGCGCCAATGTCGATGGTCGATGCAGCCATCCCCCGAGCGCGTCTTTGCTGAGCAAGCGCGTGCGTGTATGCATTCGCAGCGCTGTACGCCGCCTGTCCCGGATTGCCGGAGACCATGACGAAGGAGGAGAACATGACGAAGAAGTCCAGCGGGTTGGCAGGATCCGAGAGACGCTCGTTGAGCAGACGAGCTCCCGTTACCTTGGGCGCAAGCACCATCTCCAGCATCGGCAGGTCCATGTTCTTGAACATGACATCCTGGAGGACAAGTGGTCCAAAGGCCACACCGGCAATCGGCGGCATAGAGGCCCGGACTCGAGCGAGACCTTCGTCGACCGAGGCCTCGTTGGAAACATCCCTTGAATCCAATTAGCGACAACACAGGCCATGAAAGTTGAAAAGAACTTACATCGGTAGAACCATCACGTTGCCCCCAAGCACGGTAATGTCGTCGATCCAGCGCTGGTCAATCTTAGGAGAGCGACTTGACAAGACCACATGGCGTGCGCCGCGCTCGATCATGAAGCGAGCAATCGAACGACCCAGATCACCAGCAAGGCCAATCAGCAGATACGTCTTATTGTCCACGAATATCTGATCGGTCTCCATTGACCGGACACGGCTGGGGATGATCTGATCTGACTTCCAGTCGACAACTGCATTCACCTCCGGACCCTCTCTCAAAGATAGTATCTCACCACCCTTGAATATCGACCCACCGTGGCTGTTGCTGACCTTGTTTGCTACTCTGACAGCCTCCGCCAGAGACTGAGACGCGGCCGCACTTTCGACGGAAATTGGCGTAGCAAAGTTCTGGAACAAATAGTCGATTCGGCGAATAGAGCAGCTTGACGGGAGGCATCTCTCCAGCCGGTGGTTTAGGCTTGCGGGATTTTTTTCGGGAGACAAATCATAAAACACTGAAGCGTTCAGCGGCAGCTTCTGGCGAAGGTTACGCTGCGTCTCTTTCTCGTGCAGTCGGATCCACCGGATACCGTCCGACCCCGGAGCAGCCTTGATGGATACGAAGGCGAGTGGGATACCAGCAGCCGCTGCGCGACGGCTCAGAGGCTCGACATAGAGCATGGGGGGCTCAAAGATCAGTACGGATGACCCGGCAGCAAGGTCCGACAGCAGGGTCTGTGCGATGAGTTCTGCTGCGATGCCTGGAAGCACAGAAGTAGTCAGTTCTGCCTTGCTGGTGATGTAAACAAGCTGGTGGGAAGCGACTTGAACAGAGGAAGCGTTGGTCTCAGAGAGAGCCACCACAGTGCCGTCGAATCCAGCAACCCTGCCCTGAATCAGATAGAAATAGCCCAGCTGGCCGATTCTGATCGCTTTGGCAAGAGAGTACTCCACCTGGACCGTCACAAAGGTCTCGTCAACAGCCAGGGGCACAAAGCGCTCCTCATGGAACCTGAAGAAAGGCTCCTCGTCATCGTATTCCAGAGTCAGCGTCTCCTGTCTCGGATCCAGATCGACCAGAATGGGACGGCGGCCGGAGTTCAGTCGATTATTCCTGTCGACATCCGGCTTGAGCCGCGGCACAACAACGTTGCCATCAGACAAGTACAGTTCGGGCTCCTCTGTCCACAGAATACCGCTCTCCTGCCAGTTCGTACCATCTTCCAGCCGCAAAACGGTCTCAACCAGCACCTCGGGTCGCAGATCCTTTGCCTTCTTCACATCCAGCACCTGGATATGCACGTCCGGATATTCCATGCGGAGCGTGCGAAGGAGGCCGATGGTCATGGCTTGCTGAGGATTCTCAACCCAGGCATCCTCCGTGACCCACAGGACATGGTTGGCGGCGTTGAAGATGGTCTGCAGGGCATCGAGTTGCTCCTCATCGAACCGCGCAAACGTATGCTGATCCAGCTCCGAGAGCACCATAAACGTGGACCCTGGCTGATAGTCGAAGTCGATGATCTCCCGGATGGTGGGGACAGTCTCCCATGTGCGCGCTGGCAAGATGACTGGAAGCTGAGCCACGAGCGCACTCGTCTTCGGCGAGGAACCCCCAATCACCACCAGTGGCGCGTAGGACTCCTTGACGGAGGCCGCCAGTGGCGAGTCCAGCCTTTGCACCAGGTCGTCGACCGCGTGAGTAGCGAACACGCCGTTGGGGAAAACCCTGCTGTCCGGGTCAAGCGTGCGGCTATCGACTCCCGAAAACCCCGTCTTCCTCAGCAGTGTGTCCCACCGGTCATATGAGATAAACGGTTCAAGGACACGCCCTTCGTCGTGCCCAGCCCACCAATCCGGGAACAGACCGAAGATGAATCCGATACGAGTGTGCTCACGGTGTGCCACTTCAATGACCACCAACCGACCCCCGGGCTTGAGCAGTGATCGCACATTGGCCAGAGTCTCTTCGAGCCTCGGCGTGGCGTGGAGGACGTTGGAGGCAATGATCAAGTCGTACGAGTTGGGCTTGAAGTCCTGCTCGCTGGGCGGACGGCGGATGTCGAGCGGGCGGAAATCCATCTTGTCCGCATGCTGCTCGAACTCCTTGGCCGCCTGCTCGAAGAACGCGCTGGAGATATCCGTGAAGGTGTAGCTGTTGAACGAGATTTGTTGGTGATTCAAGAAATACCGTGTCGCACCCCCAGTACCGGCGCCTTTTCTTTGCGTCAGTGGCCGCATTGAAGTGGATACGCTTCACTTACCAATTTCGAGAACATCCAGGTTTTGATACCGGTGATTGATCTGCGCAAGGAGTCTTTGATAGTAGTGGTAAGAATGCCCGTAGCTGACGGTGCCGCCGTAGAATTCGGTGAGCAAGCCATCGTGGTCCATCAGGTCAAAGGCGTTCTCGTTGTTGCGAAGGGTCTCCAAGGCGCCTTCGCCGACTCTCTGGATGAGGCGGACGAAGGGATGCGCCACGTTTCTGCGTCGTAGGTTGGTCAGCATTTCTTTTTATCCCAGTAAAGGGAAGGCTCACTCTCGAATCATGTCCTCGATATCAGCTTTCGTGTCCTGCTCCCAGCCTGCTTCGTACCACACATTGCGGCCCGCCTCGGTCTCGGCGATGATATACTCGCACCACTGGATATGCTTCGTGAAGTGAAAGGCGGCGTTCTCGCGGTCTTCCGCCGTGAGGCTCGCGAGGAACGCTTTGATGTACCAGTACGTAATTCGCTCAATGACTGCCACGTCCTTCCTGTCCTGCTCGGTGGCGTGGTATTTGCTGTCATCGAGCAAGGGCTCAGGGTTGATGGGACCCCAGCTCCACTTGGAGAACATTTCATGGTCATCGGCAGCCGAGAGCGGGGAGAATGGCTTGAAGCTGAGGCCCTCGATGTGGATCATGGTGGCGTCGGTCTCCGGGTCGAAGACTTCAATGTCTCCTGCCACGGTGTTTCCGACGCTCGCCGCACTGGTGGAGATGAACTCCACCTGGCTGGACAGGGCGTGGATTCGATCCGCGACCCACGGGTTCAGCGCAATGCGGTCAATTCCAGTCGGCACCAGGAGAGATCGCAGGCGTCGGTCGCCAGGGGCAGTGTATGCTCCGATGAAGCTTTGGAAGGCCACGTCGAGGGTGGCAGGATGGAGGACCATGTTGCGGTGGTTGTCCTCCAGACGGTGGAAGGCGATGGTGCCGCAAGCCTTGCTGTCGCCGCGTCTGAGGTTGCTGACGCCGCGGAACTGCTTGGTGTACCCGTACCCGATCTCACTGAGCATGGTGTAGAATCTGTCGATGCTAACATTGTTCAGGTGAGGCGGCTCGCCCTGTGGGGGAGGAAGGCTTTCAGGTGATCCTGATCCATAGGTCACAGCGACCGTCCCAGCCGCCGAGCGAGTAAGACCGGTTTCTCTGGCGAGGCAAGAGTTGATGACGAAGCTGTACACAGCGTAAGTGTCTGTGGTCTGCGATAGGTCGATGTCTAGAGTGAGGTTGATCTCGACCATGCTGTTCTCGTCCTCAAACGTCACGGCCTTGTCGATCGAGAGGTTCAGGACTTCCAGAAGCTGAACCTCTCGATCACCGGCCTGCTTCACGGCAGCCTCCATGGCCATGACCACGTATCCTGCGCCCGGAAACACAGTCTGGCCCTGTAGGGAGTGGCCATCGAGCCATTCGATATCACGCTGCCGGATAAAGTTCTGCCACTGTATCGATGACGGACTGCTGTGGACGAGTTGCTTGCCGAGCAGAAGATGGGGGCGTTCTGCTCCAAGCCAACTGCGAAGCGCGCGGGACTCCTTTCGGTACGAGCGGTGATGGTCCCAAGTATAGCACGGAAGTTCTTTGGACAAGTCTTGGGTATCGACATCCAATGAGAGACTGCTGTACAGGCTGTCGACGTCGACAGCAGCTGAGCCAAAGCGCGACCATATGTAGCCCAAGCACGAAGAGTAGGCTTCAACGTCATCCTTGCTCCGCTCCATGCAGCCCACATATGGAAGCGGAGCACCGGCGCAGTTTTCAATGGTCTGGAGACTAGGATTCTTCAGAGCCGGGTGAGCTCCCACTTCGACGCAAATATCGAGCGGCATGTGCTTTACCAGGGCCTGTTCGACGGCATAAGAGAAAAGAACGGGAGAGAGTAGGTTAGCACTCCAATACTCAGCCTTGAGATCCTCAGTCTTCATGAGCTTGCCTTCGTAGACCGACGAGATCCAGGTGGCCGTGGGTGCGACATCCATACTGAACTCGTCGCAGCCACAAGCTTTGAGAGCTGCAACATAGGGCTCGGCGCAAGGACGCATGTGGTGAGAGTGGTAAGCCTTGTCCACCTTGAGGAGGCGGTTGAACTTTGACTCGTCGTTGAAAATCTCTTGAGCCTCGAGGATGGCATCTCTGTCTCCGGACAGGGTAACGCTTTCCGGCGCATTGCTTGCTGCCACAGTCATTCTGCCCTCAAAGGCCTCGAGAGCGCATAGGTCAACTGCATCGTCAAAGGAGGTGCCTGCGGCCATCATAGCGCCCTCGATACCGTTCGGCCCACCTGCATGCCTCGACGTGAGGCCGCGAAGGTATGCAATCCGAATTGCTTGGGACGCCGATATGAAGCCGGCGGCGAATGCGCAAGCAATCTCTCCCGAGCTGTGGCCGACGACAACCTTGAACGTCACTCCGGAAGCTTGGAGAAGCTTTGTGAGCATGATCTGGACGGCACAGCAGAGAGGTTGCGAGAAGGTGGCGTCATGTACATTGGAGTCTGCCCCCTCGAGGAAGAGCTGATCCAAGAGCTTCCACGTGGGCCGGTATTCCTCTGGCAAGTCCTGCAAAGATTGGTCCAGCTCTAGGATAATATCGCGGGCATAAGGCACTTCCGAGATGAGAGCCTTGCCCATGGTCGGCCACTGGGCACCCTGACCGGTGAAAATACCAAGCACTTCGGGCTTGGTCTTGACATCCGAGACCGTTGCGATGCTCTGCTTCCCTTGCACCAAAGCGGCATCGCGCTCGAGAGCCTCGCACAGAGAGTGCACCGTCTTGGCTGGGATAGCATGGCGGACTTGAAGGTTCGATCGCTTTCTCAGCAGTGTCCAGGCGAGGTCTTGTAGGCGTAAGCTGGGCTGGCTTTTGATAAATTGACTCAACTCCTCCATAGAGGCCTTCAGCGAGGCTTCTGAATTGGCGGAGAGCGTGATCGGGGCAAGGGATGGGGTTGGGGGCGCATCAATTGCTGGTTTCGAGGCGGGAATATAGGACTCCACGATTACGTGGGCATTAGTACCGCCGAATCCGAACGAGTTGACACTCACTCGTCGCGGTTGGTTGGACTTGAGCTCGGGCCAGGGCTGGAGTTTCGTGACTAGCTGGAGATCGGAGTAAAATGGCGCCACCCTCGGGCTTAGCTCATTGAATAGCATATTTGGCGGTAGTAGACCATGCTGAATGGCCTGCGAAGCTTTGAGCAGGCCGGCAATACCAGCCGTACCCTCAGTATGCCCGATGACAGTTTTGATGCTACCCACGTACAGAGCGTCTTCATCGACAGCACGCTGCCTGTCCCCGAAGAAAGCAGAAGAGATGGCTTGGGCTTCTTGAGGATCCCCTGCCGGAGTGCCTGTTCCGTGCGCTTCGAAGTATTGGCAGCGGTCTTCGGGCTTGGTCACATCGAGGCCTGCTCGCTTGTAGACTTCGCGAATGAGAGCTTCCTGTGCTGCATGGTTCGGCATTGTGATTCCCGCAGTTTTGCCGTCTTGGTTGATGCCGCTCTCACGAATAACACACTCGATAGTGTCCCCGTCTGCGATCGCCTGACTGAGAGTTTTCAGGACGACCGCGGCAACGCCTTCGCCTCTAGCATACCCATCCGCGGCAGCATCCCACATTCGAGAACGGCCAGTGGGTGAGAACATGTTCAGCTTACTGGCTGAGATAAATGGAACCGGACCCAGGATCAAGTTCGAGCCAGCAGCAATGGCGACCTGACTTAAGCCCGTTCGAAGGTGCTCGATGGCGTGGTGGACAGCGACGAGGGAGGAGCTGCAGGCGGTATCAAAAGTCATACTCGGACCGTGCCAATCGAAAACGTAGGAAACTCTGTTGGAAAGAATAGATGCGGATGTGCCGGTGGCGGCATAGATGTTGAGGGCATCGAGATCGTAGTTTTGGTGGTCGAGGAAATCACGTTGCATCATCCCAACGTAGACGGCGGTGGGAGAGCCTCGAAGGTCTTCTACCTTGAGGCCCGCAGAGGAGAGACCTTCGTAGACGGTCTCTAGGAGGAGACGCTGTTGAGGATCGATCGTGTCGACTTCATTGGGTGGAATGTTGAAGAAAGATGGGTCAAAGGTGTAAGGGTCTTCGTCAAGAAAGTAGGCAAATCGTGCGTTCGTGCGACCATGGTGGGCTCCATCAGGATGATAGAAAGCATCCACGTTGAACCTCTCCTTAGGGACTTTCCTCCCCAAGTCCCTCGGGGTCTTCAGAAGTTCCCAGAGCTTCGAAGGACTGCTGGCACTACCGGGAAAGCGGCAGCCGCTGCCAACGATTGCAATAGGCTCATTGCGACGTGCTTGAGATTGGGTCATGGCGGCGAGAATGGTCTTTCACCGGCCTCAATGTGTTGAAACTATGAAGTTGCAAGTCCAGACAGCGTCTAACTCTATCCTTTAGTAGGCCCATCATGAGCTTCACGAGAAGCTAAGATCTGACCGGGCCTTTGGGGGAGTGTCCCGGGGCCAGGTTCGGCGTATAGAACAATGCTAGCCGTGCGATAAGCCCGTTTCCGAACTTGCAGTGCGTTCACCGAATTAGGCCATCACCGGCATTTTGTGGAAAAAATACTCTCCCTGAAAAATCTGTGGCGCCGATACTGAAAGGCGAGAAAGGATTTGAGAAACTAGCTTAGGGCAGGTACTGGCTCCGCAGTCCACCGTAAGCGGTCTCGCAATGATGGACAGGATCTGTGAAAACAAAACATCAAGAATACGGAGAAGCAGGTCAGACAAAGCTGCAGACAGATAGTCTTTGATCTTCATTCTTAGTCATAGGCATCAATTACATCATTCGAGATACATGCATGTTTACCGCTGAGCCTTTCTACTGGGCTCTCTGTCCGCCTGAATTACTGCTCAACTTGCCATGTCAATTGCAGACATTTCCGACAGTCTCAGGATGTGCTTCACCACCTCCCCAACCTCGTCCTTTCGTGTTGGCAGATGATGGGCGGTGTCCGTTCGAATGATTTGAGCGAAGCTCGGCCGATAGTGGTTTCTCACGAGCTTTCGTGCGCGACCAAGACAGAAGTCTCTATTGCCGTGTATGTGAAGCGTGGGAATGTCAATGTAGGCTTTGCTCAGGCCATAAGCCTGGGCCCTTGCGTTCAGCCACAAGGACGCTTCGTTAGGAAAGAAACAGCAGCTCATCACGGCAAACCGTAGCTGTCCTATCCATGGCACTAGACCCTGTTGTTGCTGCCAGAGCATCATTGCAAGGGCGAGGGCACCCTCTGAGAACCCAATCGCCCCGACGATCTCGACATCAGGATGACCTGCTTGCCATTTATCCACCGTCAGCTTGACAGCCGCGTTGATCTTTTTCAAGCTCTCGTCGATAGTGGTGCCGTCGCCGCCAAACCAGCAGTAATATGGCTCTTGGCCGCCAAACATAGGCAGGACTCCGGGTCCTGCAGCGCATTCCATCGGCCCGTCAAGGAAGATGAACTCGAACGCGTCTCCCAGTAGATAACAGATTCTCGCCATCTGCACGTTGAAGATGGCTCCCTTCGAGCCCGTCCCATGGAAGCACAGAAGGGCTTTGGAGGGTACCCTAGTCATTCTGATTCCCTCGTTAGTGCATGATCAAGAGTGAGGGCAACGATTTGCGACTAACATGGTTGCACTAAACCGGCTCTCGTGTGTCCGCGTTCTAGCTTTTTTTTTTGATAGTCGATGAGAACTACTTGCTTCGAAGAAGATTACCATCGAGCACTCCTATCAACAGACACATAGGGAAATCGGGAAATGTTCGTTTCTTTGGGGGTACTACGGGGCCCATAAACCGAAACGCCGAAGAAGGCCGAACGGCGTGGCAGATTGCCGATATGCTCTGCGGGCCGCCGGCAATCTCCCGCTCGCTGCCCACCAGGTAGTGTGTTCCCTGCGTTCTTCGGTTCACGTGGGCATAATCAAATGTAATGGAGTAGGGGCCACTGCGCACTCACAGTAAGGCTTCGGGCCCTCGATAAGGGAGTTTGATAGACTTTCACTAACACTGAATCCACCTGGTACTACCTGTTCAGCTCAAGATTCGGAAGGACGCCTATCATTCTACTGACTGACAATGGGGTCAATTGAGACTGCAGCACTTGTGCCTCCAACAACCCAGCGTGCGGTAATCGTGGAGGCTGGAGATCAGGTGCGTGTACGAGACGATGTGCCCTTCCCTACGCTTGAGAAGGACCAGTTCTTGGTCCGGACGGAAGCCGTGGCTGTCAACCCCAGCGACACCAAAATGCGTGGCCCCTTCGTGACTCCTGGTGGTGTTCTGGGCACGGACTATGCCGGAACGGTCGTCGCCTGTGGCCCAGAGGTCACAGAGATACAGGTTGGCGACAGAGTGTGCGGAGCTCAGCATGCCATGAACGCCAACACTCCTCATCGTGGTTCATTCGGAGAATACAACATCTCTGCGGGCAAGATCTGGTTGAAGCTACCTGCCTCCGTCAGCACTGAAGGCGGTGCTACCTTTGGCGCCGGGATCAGCACTGCAGGACTGGCGTTGAAGCTCCTAGGGCTGCCTCTGCCCGATGCTCCAGTGGAGAAGCCGGCATACATTCTTGTGCACGGCGGCAGTACCGCGACCGCAACCATTGCTATCCAGCTGCTGAGGCTGTGAGAGAACACCATTCATTCCCAAGCTGATATCGCGAAGCTCGTGCTGACCCGTCTAGCATAAACATGATCCCAATCGCGACCTGCTCGCCAAAGAATTCAGACCAAGTCAAAGCCTACGGTGTCGAAGCGACCTTTGACTATCGCGACCCGGACTGCGCGATGAAGATTGTAAGGCCATCTGCTTTCCATCCCACCACGTTGGTCGCTTTCGTCTCCATACACCCGTTCTTACTGACCGATCCTCCTCACACAACCAGAAAACCTACACGAAGAACAACCTGCGCTACGCGCTCGACTGCATCACGACCGCGGAATCCACCAGCCTCTGCTACGCCGCCCTGGGTCGAGCTGGCGGCAAGTACGTTTCCCTGGACCCGTTTCCGCAGCACGCCGCCACGCGCGCCACGGTGAAGACCGACTGGGTTCTTGGTCCATCTATCTTCGGTGACGGGTCTACGTGGCCCAGTCCATATGGCCGACCGCCGAGTGAGGAAATTCGTGCTTATGGCGAGAAGCTGTGGGCGGTTGCCCAGAGGTTGGTCGATAGCGGTGATCTGAGACATCATCCCGTGCGGGTTCTTGAAGGTGGGCTCGACCAGGTGTTGGAGGGTATGGAGTTGGTGAGGAGTGGGCAGCTTTCGGGGGAGAAATGTGTGGTTCGTCTAGTCAGCTAGTTGGTTGCATAGGGTAGAAGTTGTCAATAATCACCACACTTAACACTGCAATATATCAGAAGAAAGCAGATTCCCAAGATAAGGAGGTAGCTATCCCTACCGCTCTGGTGTATTGTGAAAAATAGACGAATTGTAACGCGTCTGTTGAGGTGGTGTCCTGCGATGTATTTTATCGATGGTTGCATAAGTGCAACCCTCACCTCGATATATCCTTGTGACCTGGGAAGATGCAATCTATTGGTTAACCCTCATTCACTCGGGTTCCTAATCTAATTCACGGAATTCAATAACACGGCAATGAATTCTTCAGATTGTAAGACCACTACAATTCTCCTTTCGAGGCATAAATCATTGCCCTAGGCCGTCCTATATTATCCGATCGGGTTTCGAATATCTACTTTGCGATACAGACACTTCTCCATTCATAGCTTTTCTCTCCATTCTTAACTTTTCAGATCCGCACAGGGTGTGACTGAGGTGCTGAACGGTGATCATCTCAGGCAATTGAAAAGCCTATTGACGAACAGAAAGGTCTCTTCGCTCATGGCAATATGATTCTCCCCCACTTTTAAAGTCCGCCAGCCGCTGTTCATCTACCAGACATCACGCAGAGACGGTTTTTAGCTTCTCTTTCTCAAGCATCCTTTTCTCGAAGCTGGTCCATGCTCGCGTCGGGCCTGAAAGTAATCTTAGCCTCCACGCCCTCCTGCTTCGCCAGCACCGTCTCCTTGATCTTCCATTCCTTGGCCGGTTCAACAAGTTGAATCTGTGGTCGACTGTCAGTCTATTCCCGAAACAGCAAACACATAACTTGCAGCATAGACTCACATCAAAAAGGAAATACAAGGTTGCAATGAGCTTGTACATTTCACATTTGGCAATGTTCTTACCCATACACGCCCGGTCGCCGGCGCCCCACGTCAGATCGGCTTTGTTCATTTTGTGTAGCCGTTCAGCATACTCCTCGTCGCTCTCAGAGGGACGTTGCAGCCAGCGCTCGGGTTTGAAGTCGTGCACATCATCGCCATAGGCGTCCTTATCGAAATGGGTCGACCACCCTGAAACCGCGACTGCGGTGCCCGGGGGCAAGATGTGACTATCCTCGAGCGTGAGACCAGGACCTGGGGGGACCGCGCGTCGCGATAGCATCGCTCCGATCGGATGGCATCTGAAAGACTCGCGTATCACCGCATCCAGGTAGGGCATCTTGTGGATCAGAGCCCAAGGGGGCGGCATCCGGAGCCCGGACGATTTCAGCTCTGCGTGCAGCTTGGCTGCAACCTCGGGATGCTTGCCCAAGAAGTAGCTGACGGAGGTGAGGCCGATGGTCACCGTGTCCGCCCCGGCGAGCAGTGGGGTGGTCGCGTAGCCATGAACCACCCGCTCATCGACAACGTTCGAATGCTTCGTCTGGGTGTCCAGGATCTGGGAGAGCAGGTCCTCGCGATCTGCGGCGCTTGCCGCCCCGTTGGCCCGCCGGCTCTGGATGAGCTCCCGTGCGCGCCGTGGGAACGAGCCCATGCGTTTCTCGAACACTTTCGTGATGGGACTGCCCTTGAGCACAGAGTGCACCCACGGCATACACGCTGCCTAACGAAGTTGTCAGCCATAGCGCGGAATCTTACACGAGTGTTGCCTACCATGGCTCGATAGGTTTGAGCTGCATCGACCCCTCGAAACATGCCCTCTCGATCCGCTTCGCCTCGGATAAGGCCGAAGTCGGCGGAGACCGTGAGCTTCATGATTGTGTCGTACGCAACTGTCACATTCCTTCAGTTGACCTCTCTCACGCGAACTGGACTTTTTGACCTACAAAAATGCATCCACGTGAACACGGGCAGCGGCTGCTCTTTGGCCCTGAATTCTTGGTCAAGCTTCTTGACCAGCTGAAGGATACATTCGTTGATGAAGCTTTCCGACTTGGTGACGTTGGACATGGAGTAGATGCCGGAGATGGGCCGTTTGAGAGCAGCATGGGTCTTGGTATCCTCCGTGCCTATGAGACTTGGGTAATGGACGCCTTTAAGCTCGGTTCGGAGCGGCCTCCAGTGATGGCTCTGAGGGAGGGGGGCAGTTAGAGAAGCTGTGAGCGGGTGGGTGTATGTCTATGGCCTACCTTGGGGAAGGGTGCCCTCGTGGCATAGACCTTGTCTATCATGGATGGGTTCGAGAACATAACGGTTCGTGGACCAACTTGCACCACGGGTCCATATTCCTTGTGTAAGCGCTGAATGACTTGGCAAGTTCGTCCATTGTAGGCATCAAGCGCCTGGAAGAGGTCTAGAGCAATATTAGGTCTCCGAATGAAGGGATGACGTCTTGGGTTTCACCTGTATAGCGCCGCCACCACGGCCCCGGAATGCGCCATAGTCCTGTTCGAAAAGGTGTCGCAAGAAACCAGGCAAGACCACCAGTGGCGACAAGCAGAAGCAAGACCCCAAGCATCTTTGGGTGGAAGGAGACAGGCAGACACAAAATGCGGGATGAAGGTCTTCTTCGTGTGTCGCAAGTGTATTGTACAGTACTTTCGGGGCTATATAGGGCGGTGGCAGAGGGTCAGCCATCCTAGATTACTGAAACGCCGAAATCGCCGAAGCTCGGCCATGCATCATGATTGCTGGTGGGTAGTGTGGCTCTTCCGGTGACAAAAAATTCTCTTTGGGCAGACTATCATGGGCATCAGATTGCCAGTTCGGTAGACGTCGGGGTTGGTTGTGTGATATGTGATCCGTGACTACTCAAGGAGGGGACATGGTCCAGACATCCTGTTAGCCTAGCTGTAGTATAGTTCTATCATACCCAAATCGAACACAGGGTAGGAGTTTCGAGCAAAGGACTACTAAACATATCTCGAACTTATCAAGGGGACTTAAGTTCTCGTAGCGTAAGAATCATGTAGACGGAGGGTGAACATATATATACACACATAAATCTACTCTAGTATATGGAGTAAGGAACCCTAGCCCATTCCACCGAGATCCGCCCCTAGATAGTTCTTCATCACCATTTCAGGCATGTTAAAAATTGACAGTGGTTTGCACGCAGCGTCAAGAACGATTCTTTGCGAGGCCTAAGGTTGCGGCACGACAGCGCCGGAAGTACATGACAGCAGATTTGTTGTACATGCTTGCCTCATCCTCCCATATTAACGCGACGAAGCGAGCTGGCAATGATGATAAAGAGGATTTCGAAGCGCTTCTGTCTCGCAGTGTAGGCTGGTCGAGCCCCACCTGCTCTGGTGAAGCCCCGGACGGCATGCTCCCACCTCCTAGCTCGGGCGGTATACCAAGCAGCTGCTCCATCCTGGCAATCAATTTGCTCCCGATTCGGAGCATGTTGATGGCAGAGTTGAGTGCATGTCCGAAAGGGTCTGGAGGAGCATACAGGTCTCCAAGTCGGAGACTCTTCGGGATCTGTCTCGTGTGTGAGAAGTTGTCCTCTGGCGCTCCGAGAGCATTCACGTTTTTCATCGGCTCTGAACTACCCATATTCCCCGAAGCAGACGGTTTCGCTGACAGCGGCAGTGCCAACAGGCTCTGGAGCACCTGTTCAGATAGGACCGCCATCAGCTTTATACACAGGACGTAACACTGCGCTGCCATCGACGCTTGTTTGCTCCGCAGGTATTCATCGAATGGGCTTTCGGGCGTGCGCGACGTGGTGATTGCTACCATACTATCGAGCGCCAGCACCTCCAACAAGCCGTCGAAGTGGCTAAAGACTTCTCCAATCGGATCTGTTCTCGACCTGTCAGCTCCCGTGTCCCAACCTTGTACATTGCGGATGGCTTGGTGTCATGGTCATACAATCTTGGGCGTTCTGGCCGGGGTGATCTCGTATCACCTTCCTAAAAGCGGCTTCCAATGCCTGGCATGCGCTGGCGAGACAGCCAGATAGGTCCGATGGCCCGCTTCCAAGTACTACCCCAGCATCGATTGGGCTATTCGAGGAGGGCGGTGCGATGCTCATGGACTCTTCGGAAGTGCTTGTGTCCAGGAACTCTGGCAGAACAAAGCTACCAAGTGAGGCTGGCTCGACAGTAGCCCAGGACGATGAAGTGCCCGGGAAAATGTCGTTGAGGTGTGACAGATCCGGGGCGAACGCCGGATCCAGCTCGCTCAGGGGATTTGATGCTGGGGTCACAGACTGGGTGGGCATGCTGTCCCCGCCCTCCACCATGTTCTTGTTTGACTGTTTGCTGGACCTGACACTGTACACGCACTCGAGTCCAGCCCGTTGGCAGCGCACGCATTGGGTCAACGAGGCTTTGTCCCCGACACATCGAAGCTTCTGCTGGTGGCATCTGTCGCACGACTTCCGTAACGTTCGGCCGTCAGCATGTTTTACAGCTGAAGGGCCTGCCCACTCTCGGTCGTACTGGTGTCGGGCAGCCGTTTCCATTTTCCTCTCACGTTGGTTGTTGAAAAGATTGAAGAAGCACAACCGACATCATTAAGAAGGTCCAGGGATAGGTGAGAAAGGTGGCGACTCCTGATTTCCCGATCGACTGTCCTGCCTCATATATATTAGATAGCCATGTGTTTTTCATGCAAGTTTATGAGAAACCAAAATGTGGCCTATTCTACATCCCTGTCGGTCTCAGAGTCAGCGCATCATGCGTGCATGCCACTACTGCTAGACCTGTTTGTAGAATGGAGAAGGCTGCCCGCCCCCCACAACCATGACATCCATTACATCTCGTCCTCTAGGCATTGTACAATAAACAGAGAGTGTGGCGATTGTATGGGCCACCGTGATTGGAATCATGGATCATCTGGTAGGTGTCACGTTGGAGATAACGTTACCACCTTAGGCAGTAGTAAGCACTATCATGCATTCAGTTAGCCTGATTTCCGTGCACTGCTCGTTTCGGGCAGCGATCGACTTGCGTGTTTTTGTTAGTGCAGTGCCACTTCGCATTGAACCGGGAACTGGAACAACTGCGATCCTTCTTGATTCCACCACCTCACTCCGTCCGGAGTGGCTAGTTCTTACTATAGGCTGGACTACGTACGATCTGGACGATCTGAGGTAATCATTAAAGGTGAGTTTCAGAAAGCCACTGCGAAGGTCCGATCGGAGATAACTGATATCGACAGCGGCAGTCTCTCCAATACGACCGACACTATACCAGATCGAAGCAAGCGGTATGCTATAGTCAAGTATTAGTATCGTACCTGTAGATAACACAACCACACTATATGAATACGAATCCAGGCTTTCCACCACCGAAATTGCAATTACTGTTTTCAGAAGCCCAGACAAGCCGATCCACCCGGCCGCACGGCCGTTCTCGGCGCGGCAGCGCGCCGCCCACCGCAGGCCATGGCATATGCACCCTTCCAGTTGACATGCAAATTCGTCGAAATAGCATATCAAACGAACAAGTGGTAAGCAACTACGTCTACCACGTTAGAAAACCTATTGACTACCCAATCAGCGTCCCAGGAAGGACGGGTAATGTAAAGGTCCAGGGGAAACCATCTTGAACTACCAGAGGTGACGGTTCGTATCGGTTTCACCCCCCACCAAGCCCTCCCCGCCCATTTCTCCGCTCAGGATTCAGTATATTAAGATGTTCAAGCTGGCGCGGAACCACTGCGGACGAGGCGCCACTCGCGGTGGAACTGTAGGATCGCTCTCTGATTTTCGAGCGCCAACCATCCGGAATTGCTGTCCGAATAATCATCAACCTCGTTCAGAAATTCGATTCAACGAGATTGGTGGTGTGCTGAGAGCGACTCTGCTGTTTTTACCAGTCTGCCTACATTCCCTTCTATACGGAAGTTTCTAATGCACTTCCTATTTGAGTAAGCAGCGCAGCTCGAGGTGCCTAGTAGCCCTAACGCCGATCGTATGGGAAAGACTGCCACTGCCGGTGTCCGGATCGATTCTCCCGGTCGGTAATCTCTGTGTAGCAGTTCCATACCTTTCATCGAGGGTTGGAGACCGTGTTCCAGCCCGCGTGAAGCGTCGACCTCCCAGGTGAGCCAGATTCTGGAAGGAATGATTGGGGGCCAATATGGAAGCTAATCCTGGTTCACGCATGCAGCGAGCCCAATCGTGTACAGTGATTGACCCCGTGGGACTCGGAGTTATCTTGCCATTTAGTACAGTAGTGAGCGAGAGTTTCAAACAGATGTCCGCTTGCTCTGATAGGTCGGAGTCTTGCTTACGAAGAAGATCAGGAGCAGGACCTTGATCAGAGATCAACACACTAGGTACACCATCCCTGTATAGCGTGTGAATAATAAACGAAGTAGCGAACCATCAGGGTCAACTGCAATATGTAGGTTCATTTGGTTGAGTGCATATACGAGGTGCTAGTAAGTGCGTAAGTAGAATCCTGGGACGGGGCTGTGCGAAGGACAAAGAGTCTGAAAAAGACACACGCGTGCATGCATTCAGTTGATAGATCTAGCATGATATGCTGCCAAATTACTCCGTATCCACTCAGGAGGTGCAGTCAACCGAGTCTAGGTGGAAGTATTTCGTAGACACATGATGTCCAACAATGGCAGGCTAGCAGCCTCCCGCAAGACCACCAGTAGTAGGATGGATCTACTGCGGATCACCCCTCTGGAGTCGTGGGGTTGCAAGCGAGGGGGGGTGCATTTGGCACGGAGACCTTGCACTTGAGGAAGGTTTGACCCGCCCGAGACTAGACGGGCCACGCGCTTCCCGAACGCCACCCACTATCAAAACGGCTGCTGTTTTGGTCTCTAATTTGTACTAGATATGTTATATTCTACCGCGGCATCCTTCAGATGGATCGTAATTTGTAGATTTGATTTCAGTGGTTGAATCATTGAGAGGAGTGCTTCATAAGGCCTTATTTGCTTGCTTGGGGAGGGTGCTGTGTAAGGTCTTACTCGGTTGTGTGCTTGGAGAGGTACCGTGTGAAGCCTTGCTTATCTGTGTGCTTGGAGAGGGGCTGCGGGAGGCCTTGCTTGTTTGCTTGGGTGCTTGCTTGTATGGTGCTGCATAAGGCCTTGTTTGGTTGTGTACTTGTAGACGTGCTGCAGGAGGCCTTACTTTTTTTCGCTTGTTTGCTCGCTTACTCGCGTGCTTACTTACAGGGGTGCTGTGTGAGGCTATGCTTGTTTGTATGCTTGTATACATGTCCAGAGATGTGCGTTCTGTACTTATGTACTTGTACACCTACTTGCAGAGATGCTTTTTTAGGTCTCGCTTAGTTGGTATATACATGTGTACGGGTACCACATTAGGGCTTGTGTAATTCTACAAGTACATAGAGAGAATAACCCGCATTATTATTCTGATTTGGGTGATCGTATACATTGTTCATGGAATGCTGATGTTTTGATAAGAAAGATGTTGTATGGGAGTTCTGGTGGTCAACACGGCCATTCCGGAAGTGCATGGCTCCCCTAGAGGCTGAGAGCAACGCTCGAGATTCCCACGTGTGGAGGTATCCCCAGCTCAGTTATAATTGGAAGGGTTGGGCGTAGTCTAAAGTGAGGGGCGGTCTTTTGCGAACTGGAACTTCGGCAACCCCTCCCAGATCTACATGTAGTTAGTATACCCCACTGCGACTCTCATCATTGGCTTCATGGCAGCTCGACCTCGGCCCGGCCACGTAGGAGGCTATAATGCCAGCAGAATCTTTTATCCGGGGAGGGCCGCGCAACTGGGGATTCCAAATCGCTGACAACCTCTATTGATATTGAGGCCATGGTTGGCCGGAAATCTTTTACCTGCCACTCATTGGCTGTCCTTGGCCCACAATTGCCCGCTGTCGTTACTTGACTGAGCTGCGATGGTGTGCCACTGAGACACCTCTTTATCGGCCAATGGCCACTAGATTATGTCGAGACAGCGGCAGTCATCGCTACGACTGTACCTACATAGCACCTAGTGGTGTCCAGCCGAGCCACTCTGCCACAGCTCCCATTTGTCAATCGAGGTGGAACATGTCTCGTTTTGCTGCCTATTGGGTAATTACCTCAAGATCCTATAGGTAGAGACTACCCCGCACGGAGCACGGAGTACGGAGTGCAGTACCTACCCTGTAGCTGGTATTCTCACCATGGATTGTCCCTGGTTCACACAACTCGCATGGCAACATATTGGCTTCTGTCACGTCATCTCAGCTCGCAATACAGCCACTAGGTGGACGATCAATCATGAGCAATATTGATTAGGCCCTCTATTGCCTCACGGGGGAAACCTGAAGCTTTTCGATGGACTGAGAGGCCGATGATGGGCTCAATGCGGCCATCTCAAACACAACTAATAACATCGTCACAATCCCGTGGCCTGGCGCTTCTGTGTCATTGGAAATCCAACATTTGCTGGGATATCGCGCCAACCTCTGATTCGGCCTCTTTTTCAGCCAGATTCGATTATGCTTTCTCTCTCGGAGTGTCAGAAGCAGGATTCACGGTAGAGCAATTCACAAAGTGCTACAACATACCTTCCATCCGGCCAGCTCAGCCATAGAGGGCCTAGTTCGCGGGCGCTTTGCATCCAGAGACTGGCATTGGCGCCGAAAGCCCCGTGCAAGTGACAAGGCGCCATGATTGTCGGCCCCGAACACCTCTTGACTGCCTGTGTGTATCTGCCGAATAAATCCTTCAGCTTCCCGGTATTTCCCTTGCCACATAGGCGTCGAGGCTAGATTGCTATAGCTTACTAGCACCTAGGTTTATTGACTCCGTCCCCCAATATATACCCAGATGACCGAGCATCAGGCATAGTCCACCAATAGTCATTAGTATGTGATGATCAACTCCACTCATCTTCTTCTAATGTACTAGGGCTCTGCAGTACAACATTTCAGCCTCCTCAGACCGTCCCTGAAGCCTCACTATCATGGCTAGCTTATTGGCACTGGCCAGAATACTAGGATGGCCATCTTCTAGATTCTTCACAAATCCCGACAATGCTATTTGATACAATATTTGCTATCTATGTCTGCTATCCAAATACCTTGCATTTGACACTTCCATTCACTTGACCTATCTGCATGCATTTCAGTTGATTGATAATTTTCTGGTTATCTCCACTGCGCAAATTATGTAGTCACATCCGGGCCGATACGTCTATAATTGCCTCTCACTCTAGACAGACTCGGCTGAGTTGCCCTTTTGATACACATCCCGATATCTCTCCACGCTGACCAGAAATAGGACTCATCCCACATGCTGTCATACTCCAGGCAGTGACATAAAATCTGCGGGTGTAATCAATAAAGACTACATAAAACAAGTGTGAGCGGGGTTAGGGACAATTGGCACCCCCAATTTTATGCAGTCTGTGGTGTTTTGATGGAGTGCACCAATCCGCGCGGAGGGCGGCAGAACAGCCACGTATGAAAGGCGGTTAAGCTGTGAAATACAGAAATCCCCATTGCCTACGCCTACACGCAGAAAAGAAGAAGAGAAACAGAGAAGGAGATAAGGGATGTAGGTATATCATTCTTTCTTTCATGAAGCAGGTCTTAATTGACTCTGTTTGAGACCGCGGGCGAATGAATCCACTTGCTTGGCTCATAGATCCAATCAATCTGTTTTCCAGACGGCTGTTTGCCACTCGAATTATTGCTGCATCGCCGACTTGGTGCTACAGTCAAATCGGTTATCCCTAATAGAATATACATAGACCCTCATGGCCCCACGCGAGAATTTATAGACTTAACCATCCCCTGAATTACAACAGTATGAATACTAGAACTATTGAAAACACCCCAAAGAAAATGTTCTTTGATCAGATCTGGCTGGTGATATATGCGTAGTACCCAACTCCAATATGCTCTCTCATGAATCAAGTTTAGCAGCTCAGTGAAGCGCAATTTGGTGAGTCTTGTATAAGCACGGAACCAACAGATGAATCTAAAAGCTTATTGCCTTGCATATAGCTTGCCTGAATAAGGTCGTAGCTTCCCGTATCCATAGTCCCTCATTAGGAGTCAATGCTAGGCTAGGTTCAATAGTAAGAAGGTGTTCTCATTCTCATTGCAGGAAGCGGGTGGACTGCATATATACGTGTATACAGACAAACCAACATCTGGATCACAACATCACGGCCACTGTGAAATTGAACATTGCGAAACGAGTACATGTATCTAACATATCTGTACTGATCCTTATTCTGATCATAGCCTGTTTGGCGATTTGACGGATCTATTGTTCGAGATATTCGGCTTGGAGGTGGGAGTCCGATCTTCGGCGTTTCGAAATGGGGCACCGAATCCTATGCCGATATTGATACCCGCAATTGTAGAGCCCCGAGTATTGTTACGGCCGATGAGTATAATAGTAACTAGCATTACAAGGTTTTTGCTGCGACGCTACCTATCGATTCCTCTGAGGGTGACGCCTTTTCTGATACAAGTTATGCGCTTTAGAAGCGACGACACAAGGGCCCCCAATCTATCGACCCAATTTACAGCCAAGGCTCTCAGTATCTTTCCTTCCACCTGAAGTATCTGGACGAGCACCATTGGTGAAAAGAATGGCCCGACGATGGGAGGAGCACCTCCCCAGTGGAGCGGAAGCATACTGGTGCCAGCCGTCCGACGCCAATGCCAGAGGTGCCAAGGACTTCCTTCTCTCTGGCTGTGATCAGGTTATGCCCAAGGTGCACGCGCGAATGTCGATGCATTATCCGCTCCCCGAGTCCACCGGGCAATCCCGCAGAGACATTGTCCAGCTCCTCAAAACCGGACTTGAGAAACTCGCCTCTCAGGTCCCATGCCTAACTGCAACAGTAGCCTTCGACGCCGCATCAAAGCGTGGCACCATGAAAACGATCGGCGATGACGATGGAGTTCTTCTTGTCGTCACGGGCGCGGACGCTGTTCGCACCGATCTTCCATCATATGCAGAACTTGAACGCGAACGCTTTGCGCCCTGGAAGCTTCCCAAAGGCAAAGCGTTTCCCGAAGCGTTGATCAATCCGATCGCAGCAGGGAAGAGTCATGATGGCGGCTTACCGGCCTGTATATTTCAGCTCAGCTTCATTGAGGGTGGCGTGATCCTCACGGCTGCGTTTCACCACTATCTCGTCGATGGGCCGAGTGTTGACCTACTCTTCCGAGCCTGGGCCGCACACTGCCAGGGGAAAGACGAGATCCCGCTCTACACTGACCGCTCCATCCTGTCGAGTTCCACGAGGCCCGATGCGTCTGAGGTTCAGCGGCTCGAACAAGCCATGACTGCGCGTGGCTGCATGGTCAATTCCACCAAGCCAGATCCAGCCAATCCCTGGTCCAATCTCATGGCCGAACCTATCAAGTCCGCTGTGATCAGCTTTTCTCGCGAAGCAACGGCGGCCCTGAAAGCCGAGATCGCAGCCCAGAAGCCATCCACACCCGTCTCCACAGCTGACTGTGTGCACGCGATCTGCTGGACTGGACTGACGCGCGCGAAGGCCGCTCTTGCCGAGGGAGAGCATGAAATGGACTCCTGGACCGTCTTCCCCGTCACATTCCGTACCCGTTCCTTCCCCGAGTTTCCAAGGAACTTCATCGGAAATACCACCTTCATGAGCGGAGCTGTCCTGCCGGTTGGAAGACTTCAGGCATCGGAAGGACCAATCGAGGCTGCGGTAGCGCTGCGGAACATCATCGATAGCGTGGACGCGACATTCCTCGAGGATGGTCTTGCTTGGGTTGACAGTATAGATGATTTCTCCACCCGATCATGGCTGTCCAGCCCACCGCGCAAGGTTGATTCAGGTTTCACGAGCTGGGCTTGCCTGAAGTACCAGAATTGGGATTTCGGATTTGGCAGTCCAGCTGCGTTACGTCCTCCAGCGTCCCCGATACCATATGTGTTTCCGTTGGCTGGGAAGACCGATGCGCATGGCAGGGAAGTGATTGAGGTCGTTATTGCTGCCACGGAGGAGACGCATAGGTTACTGATGCAAGATGTGGAGCTTCAGCGATATACAACGGATTACCACCTTGAGCCTTAAGTTGGGCAACTACTAAGTTATACTAGTATGTTAATAGGGCATAGTAGCGGGTAGGATTGTTCGGGTCACAATATTAGCTTACTGTTATCGAACTTAAGCTCTATCCATTACCTAGACCTGCTTCCTCAGTATGTGCATGATATGTGGTACATATTGTGCCACATGGTTGTTACGCCAAGCGTTCATTAAGAATACGTCCACCAGAGAAAGTAAAGCTTACTGACGGGCAAAAGACTGCAATATGCAAGCCCGGTAATCTGAAAGGCTAGAGTGAATCTGGAGTTTTAAGTGACTTGCTTATCCATCTGTGAATTAGGAGGCTCGATTCAACTATTAGCTAAGTTGTTTCAACTAAGGAGCGATTTTCCACCGAAAGCTCTGCTTTGAAAGATTCCCTGTTTTCACATTAAAGTCCCCCTTCATACGGTATCTTCTTCTGTACATCACGCAAAACCTTCTAACACTCCACATGTCTATTTGGTGATATATGCGACATCCAAAGTACTTAGAATCTACACTTCGACCACGTAAACCTTCAAGCAAGACGCAGTTTTTCCAAATCCTTCCTCTCTTGCAAGACTGACATCTCACTCAAAATCTCCTCACTGCCACCGCCAATAATGAGCACGCGAAGGTCTCGACTGATTCTCTCTACTCGCGCTCCCGGACCGGCTCGTGTATATCCAAGTGCCCCGAGGATCTGCTGACTTTCCCGCACAGCCAACTCTGTTGCCCTAGCAGCACTAACTTTGGCCAGGGCGCACAGGCCGCCGATATTCGAGCCCAGCTCGTCAATGTTCGTTGCTCTCTTAAACGCGCTCTCTCTGACCTGTACCAGTGACTCGACCAGGGCGTATGCGCTCATGATTTGCATGCCAACATTGGCAAACTTGAGCCGGATGGCTTGACGATCGATGAGCGGCTTTCCGAAAGTGTGGCGTGTGAGTGCGTGTTGATAAGAATCTTCCAGACAGATGCGAGCAAGGCGCAGGCAGTTGCCCGCTATCCAGAGACGTTCATGGTTGAGGCCTGAACAGGTTAGCCCTACTCGGATCAGACGCACTTGATGTGCCAGAGGCCAGTGGCACACTTACTGGACATGATCAACTTGAACCCTTCATTCCAGTTGCCGATGAGATTCTCGGCGGGAACCTCTACGTTATCAAATTTGAGTGCAGCGCATCCTGGGCATATCCATTAGCAGCGTGTTACATTGACTCTAGGACGCAAGGCATACCGCTTGAAGCCACACCCGAGGTGTGTATCTCAGTCCGCGAAACCCCTTTTGAATTCAATGGAATGACCAGTAATGAGATTCCGGCTTTTCCAGCGCCACCAGTCCGGACGACTGCTGTACAATAGTCTGCAAACAGGCCGTTCGTAACCCACTGTTTTATCCCATTGACGATGAACACATTGTCTTGTTTTTGCGCTGTGGTAGAGATGCTAGCAACGTCCGATCCGGCTATGGCACATATCTCATGTTATTCGATGAGTTTATGGGGAGAGATTGAAAAAAGAGATTGGGAGTTTTTGACAACTCACCGTGCGGCTCCGTAATGCCCAGACAAAACCTGATCTCTCCCCGAATGACAGGAGGCAGCCACCTAGACTTCTGCTCCTCGGTCCCGAAATTGATCACCGGAGGACAGCCAATCGCATTTCCACACCCAAGAGCCCATAAGACCCCAAGCGAGCCGCAACGGGCCATTTCGTCGATGGCTATCAGGTCATGGAAGCTATCCCACTCAGTCGCCGAAACCCTGCCTGGGAGTTTGATGTTGTCTCCAACATATTTCTCAATTGCGGCCGGATTCAACAGAATGGCCGTATAGCCTAGGTCTGAGTGGCGTTTGAGAACCTGGGATAATATCAGCAAGGTAACATATCGGCACATGCACCAAGCCGGAGCCTCACTGTTTTCGGAACTGCACGGCTGGCCTCCCACTCGGAACAAAACGGCTCGATTTCAGTGTCAACATATTGGCGGATTTCATCCCGCAACCGCCTATGCGAATCAGTATAATGCGGATTTCCCGGACGGGAGTACCACAATGGTTCCGCGAAAGGGGTGCTGGATCCGAAGAATTCTGCCATTGAGGAACATAGGATGCGAAAGCTGACGAGTGACAATCTAGCTCAGCAAGATGTGGTAGCCTTGCAGAAGGAAACTCCTCATATTCGCTTTGTCTAAGCTATGTAGCTATGTTATAAGATACAACCCAATTCGCTGTCAATAGCTCAAAGCAGAATGATTCAGCAAAGCGAGGGCTATCGCCGAGGCAGCAAGTGCCAAACGCCGGCGCAGCTAGTGCGAATCGCCGACGCCGCCACTGCGGATCACCGATGCAGCTACCCAAACTTCAGCAAAATCATATTTTGAAACAACTGCTCTGCATACTGGAATATCAACACTGATCTTTCGTATAAATGTGACGGTCGTTGAGTGCACGTTGCATTAGTATCCCTGATGCATCTGCAAGCCTCGCAATGATGCAATATTTCAAACTGTAAGTCTACACGCAATTCTTCTGCTCGAAGAGAACCTCATTGCAACGATACCATCTAGGCCTTTTTGGAACTTTTTCAGCACTGGCAATGACGAGCTCACCACGAAGCTTTGGGCAAGCACTGGCAACGATGAGCAGGTCACGAAGGTCTGGGCAATAGTGCAGAGCCATGAGGGATACCAGGTGTCCCGTAACGGCGGCACAGTGCGACTGTGCCTGGATCGACCTCGTCATGGCAACTCTTTAACATTCACCATGATCAAGGAAATAACCTCGTTGTTCAAGCGTCTCTCAAAGGACGATTCTGTGCACCGAATCATTATTACGGGTCGTGGCCGCTACTTTTGCACGGGCATGCACCTGAAGGAAGACCTCTTTGTCTCAGTTGCGGAGCGGTGCAATGCGCTCCAAGAACTCTTTTCTACTATCGATACTTGTCCCAAAACCACGATGGCAGTGATAAACGGCCCGGCCTTTGGTGGAGGCGTTGGCCTGGCTACCGTCTGCGATGTACGCATAGCCGTGTCCACTGCATTCTTTTGCTTGAGCGAAGTCAAGCTTGGCTTGTGTCCCGCAACGATATCGAAATTCCTGGTACGGGAGTGGGGAAGCAGTCTCGCGAGAATGGCGATGCTTACTGGCCGGAGAGTGAAATCGCAGATGCTGTACGATGCAGGAATCATACATGCTCTTGCGGTTGATCTTGACGATCTGGAGAAGGTGGTGGAGGGGTTCTTGAATGACCTGAAGCTTGCGGCTCCTCAAGCTGCTGCACTATGTAAATTGTTGGTTGGGGAGGCCGTGAGTAGCCATGATGCCGCCATAGACCAAATGGCCTGCGAGGTTTTTGAAACCATGTTAGCGCAGGGATCGGAGGCATCACACGGTATTGCTCAATTCAACATGGGGGTCAAGGATATAGTCTGGGAGAACTTGGATAGAGATGATAAATTAACGGCGTTATGAGGCAATCCATTGTCTACTATAGCTATCAGTATAGATCTTGTTCATTTTCACCACTGGAAAATAGAGCGAAAAGGCCGAAAGGGCAAAGAAATGGAAACGATACCCAGAGAAGCCACTCACCTGGACGGGGAGCGGGTATTGTGGAGGCTAGCATGTACCATCTATTGCATTTAATGAGACAAGTTGATAAACGCCCGCACTGACTGGTTGGGTCGGTCTATGCGACTACGCAAGAATGTTAGTGAGGGTCTGCAGGGCACTGCATCTCGTCTTTCTGTGTATCTAGCGCATCTCGTCTAATGGTAATCTGTACCAGCCTACCAGGTTGTCATGTGAAATCAACTTTTTCAGCGATATGTAGGGCCTCTCTGTCCTTCACATCCATATACTCATATACCTTGAGATGAGACTACACATAATGAACCTCCGCTGTCTGCAAGCCCAAGAGAAAATGTTTCTAAAGCCCTTTGCCATCACCTCCGGAGCATGCCCTTGAAAAGGGCCTCGAAGCCAGAAGAGTCTGGTCTCAAGTCAGCAAGGTCTCGCAGCCAGCTTCGGCGGGCTCGAATAAATTCACAGTGTTAGTTAAGCACAGGAATAAATCACCTTCACCTTTCTGAGTATGGTGGTATCCAATGTTTTAGCGTGTGTTAGTCAACGGTGGGCATCGGATTCGGTACAGGTCTGAAACACCGAACGCTAAACACCGAAATTCCAAGCCGAAGAGTGAATGGCATTCCAGTTTGTGAGTGGACCAGATAGTATCTATGAATATTTTATGAAAGCCCACCACCCGTGTAAGATATAACCAAAGAGGAAAAGCCGATGGTAATTAATGCCCGGATCGTTCCACCTTCGGATTACGAACAATCTCCCAGGTGTCCGGCTCGGTTGAATGAGCACGAATCACCCGTTATATAAGATAATCCATGTGGCTAAATTTTGGAACCAGGCAGCCCAAGACCGATTCTAACCCCTGGTGTTGTGTAAAACAGCAGCCATCATGTTCCGAGAGAATATCGGACTAATCTTCCTAACAGCTTTGCCTGCTGTGCTCCTGTCCTACTTCCTGAGTGTCGCTCTCCCGTCGCTGAGACTCCGATGGAAAACCTCTCAGTTTCCCGTGATAAACAAGAAAAAAGGCGAATGGTCCGATGCCAATGCCGTGAAACGATGCGCCCACAATGCCCAAGCAATTCTTCAAGAGGGATATGAGAAGGTAGGCTCGCAGCTCGTTCAAGGATTCCCAAACCAGATTATTGACCAACAGCGCCAGTACAATGGTCCATTCCAGCTTATCGGCTCCTTTGGAAGGAGAATTGTTCTTCCTCCGGAAATGGGTGAGCATGTCAAAACGGATCCTCGCTTCACTGCCAGTGAGGTGGTAAGGCAAACCATGGCCGGCTCCCTGCCCGGTTTTGAAGGCTTGCTGCCAGTCATGGAAGCCGGCGCGCCCAATGTGTTCATTCAGATGATTCGCTCAAAATTGACCTCAAACCTTGGTATATTGCTATTGTGAGACCACCGGTGGGCGTACGACACTGACGTTCTCCTGCAGGCAAGTTCACTCAGAACCTCGCAGAAGAGACCCAAGAGGCTTTCGATGAGAGGTGGGGAACAAGCACTGGTAAGCCACCAAATGGCGCAATACATAGGATGCCTTACTAATAAGGGGACTAGAATGGCACGAGGTCGACTTGTTGGCCAGTCTCCGCGACATCGTCACACAGGTGTCAACGCGCATCTTCCTGGGACCCGAACTCTGCAAGAACAAAGAATGGCTGGATAATACCCAAGCATACACGGATAATGTCTTCAAAGCCGTGCGATCGATCCGCCGCTTTCCCGCATGGTCTCGTCCCTATGTCCAATGGTTCTTGTCGGACTGCGCCAAAATCCGCCGACAGGTCAAGCGCGCCGAAGAAATCATCGAACCCGTCATCGCCAAGCGGATCGAAGAGATTGCCCTAGCCCAGAAGGGTCTCGCCGAGATGCCTAACGATGCTATCACATGGATGCACGAAGTCGCCACGGGCAAGGGCAAGGAATACCACGGAGCGCACATTCAACTGTCCCTTAGCATGGCATCGGTGCACACAACATCGGATCTCTTTTCCAATATCCTCCTCCAGCTCTGTCGGCATCCGGAGTGGATTGAACCGCTGCTCCAGGAAGCACAATCAGTCCGTACAGATGGTGCGTGGGAGAAGACGTCGCTCTATCGGATGAAGCTCGCCGACAGCGTCATGAAGGAGACACAGCGCATTAAGCCCCTGGGTGTCCGTAAGTCTTCCCTCTCTCCCCTTCCGAGCAGCCTAAGAGCCGGGGATTAACAGAAGTTAGTTCTATCCCACCGCCATGTCAGTGACGACGTGGTGCTGCCCGATGGCACACTCATTCCGAAAGGCGCCATCGTCGCCACCAACATGTCGCGCATGTGGGACCCGGAATACTACCCGAACCCCGAAGAATGGCAGCCCGACCGATACCTGAAGCTGCGTGAGGAGCCCGGGAAGGAGCACTCGTCGCAGTTCGTCACGACCACGATGGAAAGTCTCGGGTTCGGCATCGGGAGTCACGCCTGCCCCGGAAGGTTTTTCGCCTCAAGCAAAATTAAGCTTCTGCTCAACCACGTGCTCCAGAACTATGAATTTGAACGGGTGGATACGGAAAAAGACGCGACCCCCTGGTTCGTAGAATATGTCACAAATCCAAAGGCGAAGCTGCGGGTGCGAAGGAAAAAGGTTGCAGCATAACGTGGGAGGTTATGTCCAATGGAGATGTCCTGGCGCAGCAAACGAGCAACTAACCAAGTTAAACAGAAGACAGAATCACAATGACATCCATCCTGTTCAGCATACCGTGTAGCGAGAACTCGGAAATATAGACCATGGTTTCTTACTGAGGTACTTACTTACACCTTACGCCACCTTTTCTAAGAGCTCGAATTTTCGATGTTCAGTTGGTATGGTCACTTTTTGACATCATGGTTGCTCGACAATATAGAGGTTTTGTGTGGTTCAATCTTCAAACATTCTGTTTCATCTGGCCAGCAAACGCTGCTATAGTTCGAAACTAGGTGAAATACACAAAGCCGCCTTTGTTTAGTAGCGTATTGCCCTGTCCATGATCGGTCCCGCGGATGATCTGTGAAGACAGCTAATGCCAACAGGCCTGCACACCGCACAAGTGCGCTCTCTAGAACAAGAGACCTCTTACTGTGCCCTGTAGCTCTCGACTCGTGTTGCTTCTCATCCAATCTGCAAGAAGCTGGGCCAGGTGGATCGCTTTTTTCCTTGGCAAGCATAGCATGATGATAATTTCTAGCGTGGAGAATTTAGGCTGCCAAGTCCGCCGTTCACTAGTGCTGACGGTATCGCTTATGCGATTTGCCTTCATCCCAGCTTTCTCATATCAGTTTGGACAACCTACTTCACTGTTAGGTTTCTGATTGATTCAATCAGTAAGACTTACAACAGCACGGAGATCAAGAATTTTCTAGCCCTGGCACACCTCGATTCAGACACACAACATGGATATTTAACTCACCATTATTTTGGGGGGGGGGAAAGGACCTTAGGGGAAAGAAGCTAGGAAATAGAATAGAACAGAACATGGGCGTTATTTCTTCTCAGGACATTGCACTGTAAGAACTTCCCAAGCTGCCCCGGCATAATATCAAGTCACGCGCCTGAAGAAGTCGACAAGTGGGGAGATCCGATAGATGAGACCCTTTTTCAACCTCGTCTTCACCCCCTCGGAAATCCACGAATGAGGCATGGAAGCGAGAGAGACGGGCAATGCGGCGGGGACAAATAGCCGGTACTAAAACTCCCGCTAGACCCTAAACAGCAACTGAGCTGGACCCCGAAATGACAGTCCCGCCGCTATTGTTCGTATCCGGGGCTTTAGTCTCATTATCATTCTCCATTCTATGCTTCAAGCTCGTATGTCGAGTCGTCTAATGATGCGCCATATCGTGAGCGATTGGATATGTTTCGGTCACAATCAATCATACGAGACTCAATTTCTCTCGTCTGGGTGCCGTCTGACAACTTGACCGGACAGAAAAATCTATAAAGCGCACTGGGGTTGCTCGTCTCTGCTCGTCCTTCACATCGCATTCTCGATCTCTTCTCAGTCAAGATCATACCTACCTCCCTCACCATGCAGCTCCTGTCCCTCGCCACCATGGCCGTCCTCGCCGCCGTCGCCGCTGCCAAAAGAAACGTTTACATGTGCCCTGGACCGTACGTTGACTGCACCCCATCCACGTCGAACATAACACTGATACCTCTCACACAGCAACTGGACGGGCCCCTGCACTCTGTTCGGCTTCGACAATGGCGAGTGCATGGACATCAGCTTCTGGGATACCCTGGGCTCGATCGGTCCGGATGAGGGTGAGTGACGAGCGTGCCCCAGCCAGCGAGGATATAAACTAATGTTGTTCAGGCCTGGTCTGCTCCATGTTCGTCGAGCCGGGCAACTGCTACATGACGACGGGCAACTTCAACTCGGGCGGTTTCGTGAGCCCCGGCATTGCCGACTTGACGACCTGGCAGATGGGCAGCGGCGAGAAGTGGCCGGGATACTGGTTCAGCAACGCCAAGACCGTTCAGTGCTTGTACCAGTAGTCAGCTGGAGTCATCTTCTCATTGTCTTTTACTTAGCGTGCACAAAATTGAAATGCATTCATTACCATTACCGTTTTGGGAAAATGGATCTCTGCTCGGATGGGGCGGTGAGCCCCTCCGGCTTGGCGGGGTGTTTGTCTATCTTATCTCCGTATTCAGAATCCACGCGGTCATCGAGCCGGTTCTATTTCACAACTTATGAACAGCCTTATCTCATTCTAGTCTCGTTCTAGTCGATTATCTGATCTGGCATTTGCACTCTTGCTGTGCGAACACTCATCTAGTTTAGTGCGTGGCCTTGATGCCGGAGGGAGTCGTTTTGAGGTCCGAGCTGGATACACGCTGAAGATATATCCTTTGATTGCTCTCAGCTCACGGGTTGAAGTCTTAGACGGCAAAGGCTCTTTGACTACGAAACGAGGCTAGAACCTCAAATATAAAACAACCTATGACATTCTTCAAATGTAAAGTTACCATTGTCGACAAGTTCAGAAGAAAGCTTAGGAGGAGGGCAAACAGAGCCAATATTGTTAATACATGCATCTGGGTCCGGTGGATGTTCTACAGCTTCCTGCGATCGCCCAACCACCATTGACATCACTCTCCATGCTTAGCAGCCTGGACGTCACGTGTAGCAGTGCTTACTCACTCTCAATATACACCCATGCAGTGTGATAGATCTGTCTAGAGACATCAACCATGTTGAAGCTGTTACCAGGAAGAGTCGAGAGTTGCATATACTGCTGTACGACTTGTTCACAATCCAAGGTGGCGGGCGCAGAGCAGGCAGCCAGTTGGTGAAGTGGCCCCCTTCCACTTTCTGGACCCAGAAAGCTCGACTGGCAGGTTTTCCACGCAGCATTCCATGGAAGCAGCTGATTATAGACGCTGGAGTTGTTCGCTGGTAGGGAAGTCTAAGCCCACCCGGGCGTCTCAACTTGTAGATCATGCAGGATGGGTCGCAAGCCGTGTGACCGCGGCATTTAGCTGCAGATCTAGATCAGCCCACTCCGATGCACGGTGACATAAAGCAACCCGCAAATCCACCGTTCCACCAACTATAATGACCATACCTGGTTTCATGCTGCAGGATTGCAAGTGCGGGGTTCGTGGGCTGAAAGACCAAAAAAGCAATGATGGACTGAAACCGGTCGCAGCTCCGACCAAGATCCACTGTGTGACAGGGGTCTATAGATTAACCTGCCCCCAACCAGAGACTTAGTACGCACAGGGCATCCAATATCTACGACCCAATAGACATCAGACTAGGGTCGGACCGGTCAGCCCTTTGAGTTTTCAGCTGTCGATCGGTCTTCCAATGGCTGCAGCATTCCCTAGATCACAGCGTAGGTGCGAGTCATGGTGACAGCAGAGGCATCTGCAGCTGCAGCACCTCCTCTCGGTCGCATACTACTTAAGCCCAAGGGGCTTCCTGAGCTGAGGTCGTACATCATCTTCAGAGATTGCCCTGCACAGAGCACCCCCAAGACTACTTTCTCTAACAAAATGGATTTCTTGAAGTCTACAGCCACCCTTCCCAAAGTGACCCTGCCCGATCTGGGGCAGTTGACCTCCGGGACCGTCAAAGACTTCCGAGCCCTAATCCAAAATGATCCGGCCCTGCTCAAGAATGCCACCGCCATGTTCATCCAGGCTGGCTCCGATCCCCTGAGCGTGACGCAGAACCTGGCCGGGTTCCTGGTGAACCTGGACAAGATCACGCGGACTGCTCCTGCCTACGACGCCTCTGCGGCCAAGAACTCCCTCGGAGGTAGCATGGGAATCCTGACCAACCTGCTGGAACCCTACCTCAAGACCGCCGCCGGGCAGGAATTCTTCCGGGACGCGCGAGTGGACAAGGTCCTCCAATCTCTGCTCAAGGAGTGGACGGTCTACCTGAAGTCCCCGGAGTCCGCCAGCGTCCTCACCGACGACGACGGCGGGTGGTTCAGCCGCGCCGCCCTGTCCGACGAGGAGCGGGAGGCCTTCTTCCGGGACTATCAGGGCGAGCAGGAAGCCCTGCACTACGGCTTCCAGTCCTGGGACCAGTTCTTCACGCGCGAGTTCCGGGCGGGCGCGCGGCCCGTCGCGGCGCCCGACGACGACAATATCATCACGGCCGCCTGCGAGTCGGTGCAGGTCGTCTTCCAGCCGGACGTGCAGCTCTCCGACACCTTCAACATCAAGGATCACAAGTACTCGCTCAGCACGATGTTCGGCGACCAGGAGCTCGCGGGGAAGTTCGGCGGCGGCCGGCTCTACCAGGGCGCCCTGAACCCGACCAACTACCACCGCTGGCACGCGCCCGTCTCCGGCACCATCAGCACCATGCAGGTCATCGCGGGCACGTTCTTCAACTCCGGGATGAACGCCGCCTTCGACGCCAGCCCCGTCACGGCCGAGATCGAGAACGAGGTCGGCGCAGCGCTGCACGAGGCCACCCGGTGCGTCATCGTGATTGACAACGCCAAGCTGGGCCCCGTCGCGTGCGTCTTCGCCGGCATGCGCGAGCGCGGCTCCTGCGAGCCGACGGTGCGGGCCGGCGACGAGGTGAGCAAGGGGGATCAGATTGGGATGTTCCATTTCGGCGGCAGCACGCATTGTCTGGTCTTCAACAGGAACATCAACGTTTCGGTTCTATCGGAGGGGGCGGTTCAGTCCGGTCAGCCGGTTGCGGTGAACTCGCAGCTGTTTACTGTGTCGTAGGATGTCTGCGCGAGCTTCGTGGGCAACAGAGTCATGTCGCCAGAGGAACTGTCGGTGAGGAGAATGCATCACCATAAGGGCTCTTTGCCATCTGTTTGTTCGGGGTTCATGTCGTGGCCCGAGAAACTATTCTCTCGGTTCAATGTGTTTCTGTCGCGAGAGTCTTTGCTGTATCAGAGTATGTATGGAACGATGACTTCAGTCGATGGCCAATTGAGCTGTCGCAAGTCTTTAGGTGGTATGGTCAAAGATAAGTTGAGATTATTCACCGCTCTCTGTGGCCCCAATCACTCATCCAACGGGGATTGGGTCAAGAAGGCCTCTTCCAATCGATTGACAGGTTGTATTGAAGAAGACTAGAGGGCATAGAATGATAGGGAAACTGCTTTAATTGACTGCAAAGACGATATGAGGTCAGAAACGGATTCCTAGATTGGTCAAACCGATGGGGGTTGTTTTTTGGCTGGAATGTCGTCCGTGTCTTTTGTGACTGGATCGTTGTCGGTGTCGTACCCACTGCCTAGGAAATCATTGTCGTTCGGGAATGCACAACAAATCAAGGGTGGTTTGAGGGCCGGAAAGCGCTGCTTGAGCTCGTTGAATGTCCACCAGGCCGGGATGGCTTGGATTGTGAAACGATCCGAAAAGTGAACGATGCCGACGACGCTGAGATGCGGCTCCTCGATGACCCACGCTCCCCACTCCGAGAGGAAGCCGTCCGACTTGAAAGCATAGTGGTAGCACAGATCCGCCGTGCCCTGACACTGCGCACAGGGCTTCACAATGTCCAACGGCTCATCGCTGGGGGGAAGCTCCCGGTCCGGGATCATCAGCTGCCAGCGCGGCACGGGCTTATCCTTGTCCATGATGGTGGGGAGCAGCACCCAACTCGCGTCCGGACCGGGCACGCAGGTCTCTGCGAGCTCCTGGTTCACCAGCTCCACGAGGGCCCAGTTTCCGATCCGGGAGAAGTATCGCTTCTGGGGCTGCAGGGTCTCGGGATCCGGAGGGATGCGCCCCCAGAGGGCGTGGGGCGCGCGGGCGTCGTAGATCTCGGTCGACTTGATCTCCGCGTCGTAGGGGGTGGTGTGCCAGAAGGGCTGCGTACCGACGCCACAGAAATGGTCTTCCAGGAAGGGGCTGAGCACCGTCAATCCAAACCATTTGCCCTCCAGTTGGAGAATGCCGCCGATAATGCCCGCCCGTGGCTCGGGGTCCTCACTGCGACAGGTGATGTATCGGAGCCCGCTGATGTTGCCGGTCCTGTCCACGTCGATCTCCCTTACCTGACTCTGGGCTGGCTTTAGGCCTGGAGAAGATGGTTCTCGTTTCATGTCGGACATCGTGTGAGGGGGAGTCTATCTGTTGCTGCTTAACGATACTGGGGACGAGTGTCGTGGGAAAGATAGTGGTGGTGACAAAGAACTGCTCTTATATGTAGAAGGTGAGCATTATTTATCTGTTTCTGCGGCGGCTAGATTGAGAGTATCTCCGGGACATTGACAAGAGGCACTGTTAACAAGAAAGAATAATAGTCGCTGCACAGAAAAATCCCGTCATCCATTCACAAAGGAAGCGAAAAGCTCGAAAGTATTGAAAGAAGGCATGTCGCCGCAGTTAGCAACTACTGCGGAGGATTAAGCGTGCTCAAGCTGTGTTTGTACGGCTTGATCGACCCGCTCTATCTTCCAAGGGGACCGCTGTGAATGAGACCTACACGTGAATGTCATATATTCTCAGACCTGGATGACCCCCACAAAGCCAGTGTTATGCAAATGAGGTGATTGTGGTCTCTCCACCAGCGGGAACAAATCAAGCGAAAGCGCGAAGTATATGATTTAGTCCTATCTAGAACTTGCGAAACTGCTACCTCACAAGCTCGATGCTAACTTGAGGATCACGGGCATAGACCCGCAAGCCAAGCACGCAGATTGCATTCCAGGGCGATGGTGAACTTCCATCTGTATCAACTGCCTGCTCATGCGGAGTTGCTTCTTCCTTATCTTGGTCTTTCTTGTCATCGTCTTGTTTGTCGTCTTTTTTGTCAACATCCTTGTTGTCATGGTGTTTCTTGTCATCTTGCTGGTTGTCTTCATCCCGTTTGCCATCATGCTTCTTCTCATTATCCCTATTGTCTTCATCCTGCTTGTCAAGGTGCTTTGTATCTTCTTGCACATTGTCTTCGTGATGCTTTTCAACGTCTTTGCCCTTCCCCTCATGAACCCTTCTTGATGAACCGGGTGCTGGGAGCACTGCAGGTGAAGGCTCTGCAGCGTGACCTTCTCTCTTGCAATTCTCCTCTTTGCTGGAGTCGTGCAGACTGTTTTCTGCTTTTTCATCGTCTGCCTTCTTGACAGACTGATCGTTCGCAGGCTCATCGTTTGCAGATTCAGTAAGTTCAGACTTATCTTTGCCAGCTCCATCTGTGCCGAT
This sequence comes from Aspergillus fijiensis CBS 313.89, assembly GCF_003184825.1. Classification (NCBI taxonomy): domain Eukaryota; kingdom Fungi; phylum Ascomycota; class Eurotiomycetes; order Eurotiales; family Aspergillaceae; genus Aspergillus; species Aspergillus fijiensis. The sequence goes on along the minus strand of NW_024468999.1, from coordinate 100,618 downwards.
CTCATCCTGAACGGCGTCACCCTGGCCAGCCTCACTCTTGCTAGCTTCTTCCTTTCCAGGATCACCGGTCGCGTTTGTGGCCTCAATGCTCTGAGCTTCAATCTGCTTTCCAGATTGAACTTTAGCATTCGCCAGGTCGTAATTCATGGCAACTTGTTTCAGCTTCTGGGGATTTTTCTCCACCCACTCCTTCACCACATCTTCCACGTTCTTCTGGTCAGAGTCTCTGGTTGCGAGAAGCTTGATAAGGATCTCGTATCTGCCAGGCTCAAGCTTAACCTCCGCACTGATCGAGCGATTGCCCCGGCACTGAACCGGCCGGACAAGCAACAGGTGCTCTCCGGGTTTCGCATTCTCCTCCTGAAGGAGGAAGTGCAGCGCAAAGTCGTACTGCCCTTCAAGGCCTCTCATATAGCGTTTATCAACCTGCGAACAAGTTAACCTCTGCTTACATAGCCATTATGATGTCGATGCGAGAAAACGCAGATTCAGCATACTTCAGAGAGAACGAAAACCACGGGGCCAGCTGCCCTGATCTCGACCACGAACTTGGTTCGAAGATACCCTTCAATCCAAGGGACGCTGACGCTCGTCCACCGCTGGACCACTGTCCACGTCTCGTCGAAGATGCGCGTCCGGTGCAGAAACACGAACGTCGAGAGCAGATCCTCATATGCCATCCAAAACATGCCGTCGTCTCCGAATCGGTGCTGCAGTTTCTGGAGCCAGTAGGGGGTCCACTCGCGCGAGCCATCGCTCCAGGGGCCATTCCACTCCCCGACCCCGCCGGTATTCCTCTCGCCCCAGGGGTTCCTGACGAGCACCAGCCGCACCTTCTTCCCATCCTCGTCCTCCTCCTCCGTCGCCCGGAGAATGGAGTACGCATGCCCCAGCGCCAGCCCCCCGCGCGTCCAGTCTCTGCCCGACCCCAGCGCCGACGCAGCAAACACAAAATCCCGCTCCGCATTCACCAACTCCCTCCACAGGGTATTCTTATTGAGCACCTTGTTCGTCGCGATCGTCGTCGTCACGCCGCCCGTCATATCCTCGACCGCCTCGCCGGACCAACCGCCGGAGAGCGCCTCGTAGTCGCCATGCACCTTGGCATACGCCTTCTCCAGCAAGGGCAGCCAGGTCTCATTGGCGTCGGAGCACTTGGCAAAATACAGCGCCTCGGAGCCCGTCTGGTGCCGCTTGCGGTACTGCCGGGCCAGCCGGCCGGTGCTGTCGTAGCGATCGCCGTAAAAGTCAAAGTCCTCGTGCGCCAGGTACAGGTTATCGTCCACCACGGTCGACACCCACTCGCCGTCGCGGTAGAAGACGAAGCCGTAGACGCCGCACTCCTCGTCGCGCGCCAGGCAGATCCGCTCCATCAGGTCCGGCCGGTTGCAGATCGTTGCTACCGCCGCCAGCCACCAGCAGTCGCCGTTGGCGCCCTGCTTGATGTCCGTGTTGGAGTACCCGTCGATCGTGAACCGGGGGTCCTCGAAGATCCAGTCGACGCGGTGGACGGAGCCGGGCATGCCCTCTTCCTCGTCCGTGTTGTCATCGGAGGAAGAGGAGGAGCTGCTGCTGGACCGCCAGTCGTCATCCGCCTTCGTACCCAACCCCCTTACCCCCTGTCTCCCCACTCTGCCCCTACCTCGTGCAGCAGCACCATTCCTCCCTCGTGCAACACCCATATCCACACCCCTCCCCTCCCCGCCAAATTTCTCCCCCCGCACCAACCCGCGCAGACAGTTCCACAGCTCCAACTCGCGATCATTCTCAAGGTCGAATTCCGGGTCCGTGAACTTCTCATTCACGCGGTGGCACTCCCGCACGATGCGCTGGACCTCCGCCCGGCACTGGCGGGCGGCCGCCTCGTAGCTCTCCGCTGCATTGCGCGCGGACGATTGGCCCGGGCTTTCCCGCTGCGACGGGAGGAGATCCGCATAGAGGCTCTGGGGAAAAATGGTGGTGACTTTGCCTGGGGTTTTGGCGATGAAAGTGTTCCAGAATGCGGTGAGGGTTGTTTGGGGGGTGGAGGGGGTGGGGGGGTCTGGTGCTTGCGGGGCGGCCATTGTGCTGGTTACTTTGGTTGGTTAGTAGAGATGGAACCTGGGTGTGGGTGTGTAGGGTTTGGAGCAAGGGTCAGAAGAATGTGTTTTATCTCAGGAGATTGTATGAGGAATGTGGGAAGGTGTTAGGTCTTATAGTGTAGTAGATTCATAATAGCGGGTGTGCTGGTGCAGGGATGTTTGCGTGTGAGACAAGGCTGAGGCGTGAGTGAGAAGGATAGTGTGTTGTTGTCGGTTGTGTTACTTCCGTCAACCCCGCGCTTAATCTGATGACTGGCTATGTTTGTTGGAGATTCTCTGAGAGGTCTCGGTATCTGGATCCTCATTCATCCATCTAGCACTTGTACGAGAAAGATTGACCAGAATAACACTGAAGCTTAACAGGAGTGCATGCATCTCTGCTGGTAATGTGTATATGTGAAAAGCCAGAAAAATGAGCTAACAGTGGCGGGCTCGTATTTCGAAGCTGCAGAGGTGCGGCTGACAAGGCCGGATAATATGTGAATGGAGGGGAAAGTTCTGGGCATGTCTGCATGTGCGGCTCGTCGCGTGCAACCAGCCCAACTGTCATCCCAACACTATGCAGACACCTTACCGAGCTATGTGTGAACCCGTTATTACTATATCGTCAAGTATAGCAGAAACACCCCGCGACAGACATCATGGGCAACTGTAAGGTAAGGCTGAATTTCTGGAGTGTAATTTTGAGCCATTGTTCTATTCCCAAGACGGTCTAAGTACTATGATTGAGCGTTTCCAGCATGCTTTCGGGGTAATAGCTTGTTAGATCAGCATTCACCTAAGCGGGTGAGACGTCAGGCCCTGCATTGAAGGTGGGCAAAGAAAGACGCCTGGCAGACTAGCCGGGCGGGAATTTCCGCTGCCCCAGCCCACGGGCGGTGAAGATCGGCTCTTCCCATCCCTCCCTCCCTACGCTCGTCGCTTAGCCTGAGGCTTTCAATGGCTGTCCCTTTTAAGTGCCCCATCCGCGCCGCTCGCTGACCATGTGGTTGCGGTATCGATGTCCCAGCATTCGGATAAAAGGCATGTCAGGGCTTCATTCAGGCGAGAAATACGATGCTCCGAAGACAATCTATCATGTATGCCTGTAGTGGGAGGCGTGAAACGGTTGCCCTGTCACTCCTGCGGAGCAGCAGCTATGAAAGAATCTGTTAGTAAACGAGATCGATCGCCAGGATCACGGGACACAGATGGCAGGTGTGCTAGTCAAGGAACAAATGAGAATCAGATCAATCTCGAGAGCACCACACGTTCGCCAGTCTGATCTGCAGTAGAGATGCCTCTAAGGGCGAAGGCTGAGGGGCAGGGTTCTTTAACACTTCCTGCAGGGCCACGAAGCGAGGAGGTCTCTCCTATGCATACCGAAAGTCGAACCATGACTCCACAACAAGTCTATTCATGCTCGTGATAGATACATTAAGACATTACAAGGTTATTCCTAAAATATGGGTATAATAGAAGCAAACGAATGACGGGGTCCATTATCAGGGTACGCGGAGGTCACGTGCTTGGTTTGGGGTTCACCCTCGGTGGTGCTCAACTCGCTTATCCACATTACAACACACCCTCACAGAGGTTAAATCGGTGTGCACACTAGCGGGCCTGACCAATCTCTTCATCCTGCGCATTTAAATGCGCAGAAGGTTCCTGAGGCTGATGTGCGACCGGGGTCGAGTGCGACGTTTCCGCCATCTCCGGGCCGGCAGTGGCAGCGGGAGCAGCGGCAGCGGGGGCGGCAGCCAACGCGCCACTGGCCTCCGCCGTCGACCCCTGTCTCGACTGCGGCGCCACACTGGACGCAGGACTGGGCTCGAGGAGACGCGGACCGGGGGTCCTCTCGGGCTGCTTGCTGGTCTTGACGCGCGCCGGGGCCGGACCCAGCATGGGCGGGTACTTGAAGCGGAAGCCCCAGACGAAGAAGAGCTTGAGCTTCGTCCCGAAGCCCATCGCCTTCCAGCGCTTCTTCAGGACCTCGCCGTCGGCCTGCGAGCGCGCCCGGTAGCCCTTGCGGAACCAGCACAGCAGGAACAGCGTCACGGGGAGGATGGTCAGCGACCAGAAGACGGGGATGCCGCGCCGGGTCTGCCAGCCGGTCATCAGGCGGCGGAAGCGCACCCAGGCCTCGATGAAGCCCAGGATCAGGAACAGACCGATCCAGCCGAGGGTCAGAATCAGCGTCAGCGCCAGCGGCGAGATCCCGAAGTAGTCGGGGTCGAGGAACCAGTTGTAGTTCTCGTCGTCCCAGTTGTTGTAGTACCCGTTGTAGTAGCCGCTGCCGTACGAGCTGGAGGAGCTGGTACTGGTGGGGTAGCAGCCGTCGCCGGTGTAGAGCTCGCTCGGTTGGTTGTACTGACTGAGGGAACTCAGGGAGTTGCTGGGGACCTGGGTCGGGTCGACGTACACGATGTCGATGGTGTAGGTGGTGGGCTGGAAGGGCTGGCTGTTGTCGACGGACAGGGAGGTGGAGACCGCGGTCAAGGGGAGTAGGCTCTGCACGCGGACCGGCGGGTAGATCTCGGCCGCGGTTGTCGTGGTCCAGTGCGAGGAGCAGCCTGTGGGCGCCGTAAAGGTCAGGTTGACCACGAACATGGTGCTGTCGGCGGCGTCCTCATTGTCGTAGAGGTAGTCGTAGTAATCAGCCCCCACGCCGGTGGGGTACAGCTCTTGGATGACAGTGATATCGGAGTTGGAGTTGATGACTTCATTGTAAGCGCCATACTCGCGATAGGTGGCGACTGAGGTGATGGTGGACTTGGCTGGTGGCAGGGAGGTGACCGTGGGGGTGATTTGTTCGATCTCGGTGGTGGTATATGTCTCGTAGTAGTCGGACTCGGTATAGACGTTCTCTTGGTAGTAGGCAGTAACGATCCAGGGAGCTGCCGCAACGAATGACGACAGCTGGATCCAAAGGAGTGACAGCAACAACAAAAACGAAGGTGAGGACGCCATCGTGGATGGTCGCCGGGGTAGATTGGCTAAATGGCTAAAGAAGCATGCAGAAATTGAAGAATGGGTGTGGCGCTCACTGGCCTTATTATACGAGGGGTCGAACAACACACTAGGCTCAACTCTGTAGAGTCACGCCGTACAGCGAGTCTAGTAAGGGAAATTGGCTTTAGCTCCTCCGCCGATTCTACTCGCTATTATTGGCCGGGTTTCATACGCAGGGACGATGTGAAGGGTCTATCTCTTCTAGTCAGGGCGCTAAGACCCTCTTTACCATCTTTGTTTTCAGGGTCAAGCGATTCAAATGACTTCTGCATCAGATCTTGACCATGTGTCTCAGCAGGGTTCACATGTTCGTCTTGCAAACTCACACTCACGTCCTTTATCCTCTGACAGAGGGTAGAGTGCCGGAACATAGAGACCTCTCATGGTTTTTCCCATGAATTCTCTCTTGTTCTCTCTTGTCATCTTTCCTGACGAAAAAGCACTCGTCGCTGGTGGGAAATTGCCGGGGGCGAGAAGCGACAGGGGAAAGAGGTTAGCGGCCTCGCTTTCAGGGTTTAGTTATACGGCTATCCGCAATGCAGCCTAGTTCCTTCGACTAGCCTCGTAAAGTTGGACGGTTTGTTCCGGATTTTCTCAATTGAGCCTCTTGGCCACCGACCTAGTGCCATTTAGTCCTAACCGCAGCCCTGATTTGGTTAGCAGCGGACCAAGGTTTGACACTGGGTGCCTGCTGATGCCTGCTGGTGCCTGATAGACTACCGACCGAGTCAAGGGTTTGAACGGGGGCAAGTTCTAAGAAAGATTTTTTCTTGTGCTCCTTTGGTGCCTGAGGTGTCACTGCGGTGCCAAGACTTGCCCTATCTTTGCTCTCTGGCTCAATTCCCACGCCCACAGAATTTGAAAAGGGGAGAGAGAATGATGTGAAAAAAAAATAAGAATTACCTACCGTCATGTCAGCATGCATCATGATATGGGAGATTCCAAGAATCATAAGAGGTGGACGTCTGCCGAGAAATGATTGGGCTCTGCGTGCAGTACAAGAGAGTGCCCCGAGAAATATATACTAGTAGTCTAAAAGGAAAGTACTTCTTTTTCAACAACGGAAGAGTCAAGTTATTGAGAGACACAACAATGGAAAGAAGAGTCTAAAATCACCAACTGCCAACCGCCCAATCTCACATATTAAGCCTTTCCTCCCGTACTAAGCGTACCCCGTCTGCCGTTCAATCACGGCACGACAAAGTGACCCCTTAGTATCTCCACGATCCGCTACCACCAGGGCAACCAGGCGAGCCGTAGACCCCCCTTACCGTCCACATAATGAAGCTAGCCATACACCAGAATGGGATGGCTGCAATGAGAACGGCGAGCAAAGCTTGGAGAAGGAAAGAATGCTCGAAGACTTTAGATGCAGCGCCGCAAACCAAGAGTAGTAGCGGCGCCAACATCTTGAAGACAGCAAGCGCCCAATGGCGCGCGCACCATTGGTCCATCCCGAGCCATCCCAGGTACACCGACAGCAGAATCGCCGTGCGTTCTTGCCGATAGCACTGGTTGTCCATTGGCCGCTCGGCAAGCCCGCCACAGAGCGCCTGCAGATGCTCGTGGCTATAACCACACTCCTCCCGGAGCCGGGCCTCTCTCTCGCCATAGACATGCCGCATGATAGTGTAAGTCACAAAACTACCGAACCCAATCATCAGAAATAAAGCACAAATATACGCTACGATAGCTTGACGCTGGGTAGTCGCCTCCCCTAAAGTCAAGAAAGGCGAGTTGCGCTGACGCCGACGGAATTACGGAGCCTTAGCCTCAATGTCATGGCCAAGACCCTTTTCGAGTTCGTGGTCCATTTTGTACGATGAACACGATTGGATGGTCACAGATTGCGAGAGGCCGAAAATGTGTTGATGAGCAAGCGGGAGGCAGGTTGAGTTGTGGTGAAGGTGTTGGCAGCAAGGAAATGGGACTGGTTGTGGGCGGGGGGCTTGCTAGATTTATATGGCCGATGCTGTTCCCTCTGTGTGTGGCTCTTCTTGTGTCGTTCTTTGCCTTGATCAATAGATCTTTTGACGACTCTCAAGACAGAGACATATGCTTATGGAAAGCTTCTGCTGTCTCTCATCCCTCTGTTTCGACTGCCCCTCTTTGTCTATCGTTCTTCGAACAATGTCTGTGTCGACTGAACCATTGTCCGCCCACTGTAGCCTACTCCGCGCGTAAAAATTTACCGTTGCAACGATTGATTCTGACTGGGCATCAGAACACAATAGCCTGGGCGTTTACTGTTTTTGAAACTGGTGACAAACCAATGCAGCCAATAAACAGTCATAGTCACTTTGTCATTATTGTACCATTCTATAGCCATAAGATCCTCAGTCGCGGGCGCCATCACTGCCCTAGCGTCTTCTCGAGTCTCAACAAAGACTCTGCCGTATCTTTGATACTTGCCTCCAAGGAATAGAACTCGATCCCCAGCCGCGTGCGCACTTTCTCATTCGACACCCCATACACCTGGGGCACCTCCCGCGCCGCCTTACATTCAGGCACCTTCGCCGTATCAATCCCAGGGACCTTGGTCCTCAGAATCTCACACACCTGCGCGTAATCAAAATTGCCGGCAACCACAAAGAACCGCTCATTAGCCGCCCCGTCGACCTCAAACGCGCGCAGATGCGCCTCCGCCACGTCCCGAACATCGACCCAGGCCGGGAACCCGGTCGGGGGGATCTCGTTCAGACTCCCGTTCATGAGCCGGTACACGTCCGCGGCGCTCTCATTCAGGCGATCCATGTTCGCGACGTGGTGCTCGACCGGCCCGTAGATCATCGGGGGACAGATCGTCGACAGGCTAAAATTGGGCTTCTCGCGCGCCACGAACTCCCACGCGGCTTTCTCGGCCAGCGCCTTCGAGGCGCAGTAGGCCGTAGGCCCGTCGGCGGTCTTGGCCTGCTCGTACGTCTCCGGGTTCCAGTCGGCCTCGGTGTAGGTGTGTTCGGGCCAGTAGCCCTTGCGGACCTTGATGCTCAGGGCGCCTGGCCTTCTCCGGTCCCGCCATACTGGGGCAACATATAGGTGTGGACTGATGTCAACGTCGGTGTCCTGATCTCATCCTCACCTCATGAAGCCGCTAGTCCCATTTCGAGACGCGAAACGGGTTGATTGTGGGACCTCTCTCACCCATTGCACCTGTTATGGCAACTTGGGACAATAATGTTTAGTGATATAGTATCCACCACGGGAACTCGGCACCATCTTCCCCCATCGTGAGGTAGGATCATTAGGAAAAGAGAGTGACAACAAGCCCCACTAACTTTGATAAGCTTCACCTATTTAGGGTGATGCTTAACGTGCCGGGTAAGACGGATGTGCTTGACATTGACATTTGTCGCGGGCACGTCCCCGTGTATGGAATGCGACGAAGGGTGATAGGGTGGTCCATAGAGAGCCGCGCACCGCGGCCCGGGTTCTCGGGCTTGGCTGCAATCGAAGGACTCCGGAGCATGAGGTTCCGGGTTGTCTTGAAACACCCGCGCGGATTGGGTTGTGGCGGTTGTAGGGTCTCAATGTATTGCTTTGCTAGCTGTCCGTTATGCGCACAATGAAAGATAATGTATGCCGCCTCCAAGTGGCTCAATCTCTCCCGTTTACTGCCTGTTTAGGCAATTTTGGCACTCATTTTAACGATATCCGCTCCGAACGTACGAAAAAAGGCCTGATCAAGTTCAATCTTAGGTTATAAAATCGTGTAATGATCCCAGCAAGAGGATGTCTGTTCTGACGGAGGTATCCCACACCCAACCTGATTAAATCTTCGGTGTTCGCGCGCCTCGTCTCAAGGTTCCGGGCCATCTTATCTCCTTCCGAATTCCGAGGCTTATCTTGCCCGACCGTCTCGTGCAAATGCCCTAGCCAGATCGAGCAGATCGATCCGATCCGGATTGCACCGAGCGACTCGGTCAGTGGTATAGGGGCAGTGCTAAGATATTCTTGCGATCTCGACGTGGTTTGCATAAATGGTAAGTCTCATCGAAGAGTATCGGACCTTTGAAGATCAATTGCCCCATCGCTCGGGGAAGGATCGGATGCGCGGCCAAGCCGGATCCTTATCAATCTTATCGCTCCCAACTCTGGCCAGCCAACGCCGGAACTCGGCTTAAGGATTGAAAGACATAGTAGAGCAAACATGGCTGCGATAAATAGAGAAATATGAAGAGTGCCCGCAGGCTTTCTTTGCTGTGCTTAGAAAGAGGGAAATACTTGGAAATTTTTCAAGTAGCGTCGCTGGGTAGCAAAATATCTGGCCAACGAGGGAAGGACCATAATGTTAATGTACTGCGTACCCGAGATCGCATGCAATGCATGCCGCCAAAACCAAGCATCTTAGTGCCCCTCCGTCATCTCCAGCCTTTCTCCTCAACCCCAAGTCCATTAACCCGACTGGTACACACTCCCCAACTAAACATAGACATAATAGAACCTCGGGCCCTGCAGTCGTACTCATCGACTCCCGCATCCGCACCCCCTGCCCACCATTCACGAACCCCACATTCACCGCCGTCTCCAACGTGGTATACGCCGAGGGCGGCTCATTCAACAACAACTCCATTTCTGCGGTATCTTATCAAACTCGGCTGATATTTGCTATCAAAATACTTCAGATACAGCAAGCCAACTTAGAGAGATTCAGCCTTACACTGCTAGCGAGTTCCATTGCTCATCCTCCCAGTGTGAAGCTCCCTCTGAGACTACAAGCTTACCAGTTAGCAGCATCTGCCCTGGATAATACATCCACTGTTCCAAATCCTTTAATTTTCCAAGCACACCCCCCTCACTCTTTCATACATAATCAAAGTATTGAGTAAGCGTTTGTCAGATGCGTGACCCAACGCTGATTCCTCTACCCTGCCCAGCCCGATCCCGCCGGTCGCTGTCCGGACTGGTCAGCAACATCCTCGCGAATGCCCCCAGCCATCCGGTAATATGACAGTCTCTCTCCCATCTCGTTCAACAACCACAACAATCTACCCATCAAAACCTCAATCTCTCACCCCACCTTCCTCACCTGCTTAACCTCCTGACCCCAGCCCCCAAACAAGACTTCATCCCGCATCCAGCTCCCAAGCAAGCATACACTCCCCGGTCCGAACAACAACGACCCTCCCAGCGCGACGGGAATCATCCTCTGCCAGCGAAACTCCCACCCCTTCGCCGCCCACGCACTCCGCAGTTCCAGCATCACCACAATCATGACCGTCGAGTACCCGGCTACTTGGTCCCAGAGCAAGAACCCACGCACTCCGTCGCCGGGTGATTTGGCTTGTGGGCCGATGGCCAAGGGTGGGATGAAGATAGCGGTCGGGTGCAGTTCCCTGCGGTAGGCAGGTTGGAACACAGTCGGGAAGAGAGCGGTGGCGATAGAGACGGCCACGATGGAGATGTGCATTAGTGTGCTGAAGAGGAGGGCGGGGATGGTGGCTGCTCGGATGGAGTGGATGTGTGCTTCGTTCTTTTTGGAGGTTGCTGGGGTCGTTTGGGTGGTATCCGCAGGGGCGATGAGCTTAAGGAAAGGTCGTAGGGTGTACAGTGATGCGATTATCAGCAGGGGATAGATATTCCAGGCGACGATGGCGAGTTGGTGGAAGTTGCTGCTGTTGCTGATTGTTCTGGCCACGGGGAGGGTCATGAGGGCGGCGGGGACAAGATAGCTGAGAACGATGGCGGGAAAGAGGAGGTGTTTCACCAGCGGCGCGAAGGATGAGATGGTGGAGGTATGCTGGAGAGTGTTGAGATTGATCTGCTTGGAGGGGCGGACGGTGGGAGAGGTAGCGATATAGTTCAGGGCCCATAGGAAGCCGGTCGAGCCTATGGTGCAGCCTTGGAAGAGTAGTAGCCAGAGGGTCGGCCTCCACCCACAGACCATAGATGTCAGCTTTTGTGAAGGTTACCATCATCAACGGACATAAGAGCGGGGGGATGTACATACTTCAGAAGACTCGGCTTCTGCCCCCGGAGACCATTTACGTAGGCGATGGCAATGCACGGCAACAGCTGTCCGAGGAAATAGAGACTCACTGCCGAGGCAGCAGGGTGCGAACCATCGACAGCCTCGTACCAGAAAGCAATCAGCACCGAAAGAGTGCAATCGAGTGGGTAGCGAATGCCAGTGAAGGTGCTACGCAGAGTGGCCTCCGTTCCGGGAAGGATGTAGGGCTTAGAGCCATCCAGCGCCCGTAACAGAAGCGCAGTGGAGCCGTCGAGCGCGGAACGGCCCCAGGTCCCTAGCATGCCCACCAGGCCCACCACATACAGAACCGACTCGGCTTGGACTTTTACGGACATTTTGTTTCGAAGTAGAAAACTTCAATGGCGATGAAAATCATAGGGGAGGAGGGATTACAGGCCTTATATAACCGACTCTTCTTTGTTGATAGCGGATGGAGATACGAGCTGATGTGAGAGTGAGCTGTGCATCATGACGTCACTTCAATCATTCACTCCGCCAGCTGATTTCAGCTGCACACGAGCTGCCTTTCCCCGGTTGAGTGAGGTCTATAAAAGCAGTGCTAATGATTCTGCATGGGCTCCGATCGCTCTGGAATAAAAAATTAATTTCCTTTCTGAAGCTCTAGCCAAGGTCAAATTCTACGATTCTACAAGCGGGTCATCGATGCATCATCCTGAGGCCAGCGGGTAGCAATCAACGCATCATAACATTGAGTAGATGGAAGACATCTTCTGAGCGATGTTTCTTAGATTCTTCCCATGTTGGCATTTCGGATATCATAGATTTACATATACAAAGACCTAATCTCATTATACACATTTGGAGATCCTACCCCTGCTGCTGCTCCTGTTGTTTTTTCCTCTCCTTAGCCTCCGCATCCGCCTGCTTCCATGACCCGGCATAATGATGGCTCACCAACGCAGGACTCTGATCGGTGGGGAACCCATTCTGCGCCGCCGCGAACGCATTCCCCGGCATAATCAACAAATCCCCGACCAGTTTCGGAGATTTGATCCCGTGGAAATCCCGATCGTCCACCACCCTTCCTAGCAACCCTTTCAACCCATCCAGCAGCGCAATGGTCATGATCTTCGGGCCCGTGACATCCACCACGTCGACGGGCAACATCTCCAGCGTCAACTGGTCCACGCCCACCCCGTTCAGGGCGGCGATCTCCTTCAACTTGGCGACGACCGCGTCCACCACCGCCGCCAGATTGCGGGACCCCGGCCGCGCCGCGAACACCCAGTTGCAGAACTGCGACGCCACCTCGGTGCCGGCGCCGCGCCACCCGAAGTCGAACTCCAGCCCCACGATCATGTCGATGTTGGAGGTTTGGTGCTCCGGGGGCACCCAGGCGGCGACCTCCGTGTCGCAGGTGACGTCGAGGTCGCTCCAGATGCCGCCTTCCGCCAGCACGATCAGGTAGCGGAGGAGGTCGGCGCGGAGGATGGGGATGGGGAGCTTTTCGTACACTTCGACGATGTCCGGGCGGGTGGCGCCGTAGCGGGTGCGGACGAAGGTGAGGGCGGAACCGTCCGTGAGGAGCTCGTGGCGGAAGGCGGGGTTCTTCAAGAGCCAGCTGTTGATCCAGCCGGTTTGGTCGGCACTCAGCTCGGGGGTCTTGGAGGAGTGCCAGACTTTGTCGGTTATGCCGGCGATGGCGGTGTTGACGGTGTCGGGGTGAGAGTTGGGAAGGGTGGTGGGGGGAGTGGTTGGAAGACTGGTCGGTTCTGTTTGGCTGTTGGTGCTATGGTCGTTGTTGTTGCCGCTGCTTTGTGGTGGCGTAGGATGCTCAGATAACCCTAACGAGGCATCCGGTTTGCCATGACTGAATGGTTGGGGTAATACATCCCAATTCCGAGACACAAGGAACATCAAGAAAAGGACAGGGACTGTAAGAAGAACAAAACGCATATATCGAGAAGAAGTCATGTTGACCAGCAAGAAGTGAGTAATAGCGGGAAATAAAAGTGAGTGAGCATTTGGAAGAGAAGTGTAATGTGGGGCGACAGACGGAGCAACGTGGGTATGATGTGATATTTGAGAGAGCGAGAGAGACATGGAAACCGGTCAGTCAGGGTCTGGGCTGGATGCCTACGGGCTTACTTTGCACGTGGGTGCTGCTTTAATTAGCCCAGGCGCCAAGCCGTGACAGCTTTAGCCAATATGAGTTTAACCTTACCAGAACTTGTCTCACTGATCAAAGACACTCCCACTCGCTTACATGGTACCCTGGCAAGACAAGACATGGCACTAAATTTGCACTAACTCTGAGCGCCAATAATACAAGCCTCTAGTTCAGGGCCGCTTTAGCTCCAACTTGACTGACCCAATTTGCAGAAATTACTCCCATCCGCGGCGCTGTGATAAGCAAACAACACCATCGCCCTGGTAGGCGCCCGCGCTAAATCACGTGCTTTTATTGCTGTAGTTGTTCCGCTGGAGAACGAAACCCTTGCCCAACACAAGGCTACGAAGAAAACGAACATGTGTCTAGGCAAGGATTCCTATCTTTATCATGAGGTGATGTTGACGTTGCCAAGGTACAAGAGCGAGGCTCCGGAGCGTAGAGGGGGGTCGATTTATGCTTTATGCTGCACCAGCCTCGATTGGAATCAGAATCGTGCTCAGACTGACGAGTTCGCTGCCATAATCGAGCTTTTTTGGTTGCTCCCTGCTTGTCTTTCATCCCCCACAGAATGAAGAGGGTTGTGCACAGCAGGCCACTGTATGCTCAATGGGGATTCACGGCCGTCAATGAATGTCGGCATGATTACTATTCCAGGGGGGCCTATTTTCGTTTGCAGTGGGAAGAGTGGCAAGCATTATGTACCTATACTCATTAACATACGTACAAACGGGAACATGACTGTATACAAATGTACCCAAAGCCTGTACAGCTGTCACAACCACGCAGGCTCTCCCCTGGTAAGCAAACCTCCATCGAGCAAAACGGATCAGCGGTCGTAAAATCCACGTTGGCTGGAGGGAGGTAAGACACATTGCTTACTTACCCATGGCTGAGCAAAACCCGCGACAACAAGCTGTGGATCGGGCTAGATCTGTCTGATCGCTGCGGCAAGTGCCGAATCGCGCAGATAGTAAATTGGGGAACAAGACATGGAGAAAGTAGCGTAACAGATTTCACAGGATGTTGTATGATATCATGCCCCATTGTGTGCAGACGATGATTGATGTAGAAGGTTGGTAACGAGTAAGAGAATACCTAGTTCAGAATAGAAAGCTGTGGTTCTGGCTGGCTGCGGGGAGGGGGCCGTTCCAAGAAAGCTCACTGCCTGAGGCAGCAAACAGTGGATCTCCTAGTCAAATTTCAGTGGCTTGGCAGGACAGGACGGATTGCTTGATTAGATTTCAAATTAGATTTCAAAGCCCGTGTGTTCATGCTCAACCACCAACACCCCCACCACCCAACATAAAATGGCCATCCCAACCCTCCCAGCCGAACTCATCCGCCACGTCATATTCCAATCCACCCCGCCCAACCAATGGGGCAAGTACTGGCCCTCCACGCGGGCCGTGGACGAGGTCAAGGACTTTCTGGCGCTGAGGCTAGTGTGCAGTATGTCATCCCCACTCGGTATAAACCAACGACCTGAGAACTCATGACGGCAGAGGAATTCAACAACATCATCCTGGATTATTTCCTGGATCCGCGGATTCTGACCGAGAGCTTTGACTCGGCGTGTCTGCAGCGGAGTGACCCGCCCACGCCGCCGGCGATCCGCTTCTGCCGCAGACTGTTGAGCCGGCATTTGGAGCGGAGTCGGGCGGGGCGTCGGGTGAATGAGGTGTCGAGGAAGTTTGCGCAGCGTGTCAATGGGGTTGTGGATGCGGCGGTCGATGCATTACGGGAGGGGGAGGGGAAGGGGGATGAGGTTCAGAGGCTGCGCAAGACGTACACGGAGGGCATGGCGGCTGCGGTGGTCGCGTTCGGGGGACTTACTAAGGCGATGTTTCAGGGGATAGCTGGGACGAAGCCGGAGAGGGAGGGTGTGGAGAAAGACCAGGATGGTGATGATGATAATGATGATGATGATGATGGGCTGGAGGAGGACGAGGGAGAAGAGGAGGATGATACGGAGTGGGCGTGGAGCGATCCATTGACCATGGCGCTGACGGCAGCGGGAATCCTGTGTCGAGTCGACGACATGAAGACTCTGATCGCCAAGGGTGCGAGGCCTAAATTTGAAGAAGATGCAGGCTGGATTGGGTTGACCCTCCACGGCGCGGCGATCGGCGGCAACCTCGATGCCCTTGGCCTTCTGTGCGAGCACATTCGGCGCGAGAGTGTAGGCGAGGACGAAACCATGGACGACTGCTTGCACACCGGGAACACGGCGCTGCATTTCGCCGCACAGTACGGTCACTGCCATGCTGTGCAGTGGTGCTTGAAGGAGGGATTCAAGCCGGATGACAGGAACAAGAACGATCAGACGCCGCTCTTCCTTGCTGCGAGTAGCGGGCATGCTGATGTTGTTAAAAAATTGCTAGAACTGGACATTGAGCGGGAGAAGAAGTGGAGGTTGTCAGGGAAAGATCAGGAAAGGGCTGTTGCTGCTGCTGCTGCTGATGATGATGATGATGGCGACGACGATTGGTTCGCGATGCAGCGCGCTATAGTTGACGTCGAAGCGGATGATTACCGCGGACGAACCCCAATGCTGATGGCCGTACAACGAGGGTACCTGGACGTCGTCGAGGAGCTGATGTGGAAAGGGGACTTGCTGATCAACCGACGGAACCCTGAGGAATACAGGATGACCTACCTAGCGACGGCAGCCTCGAGGGGCCACGAAGCGATCGTCCTCCGCCTCCTTTCGTACCCGGATATCAAGACAGACGTCATAGACAGCAGCGGCCATGGGATTCTAAAACATGCCGCTGTCGGCGGGAACGAGAATATCGTACGGAAGGTCCTGTCATGGCCCAAGGTTGATGTCAACCGACGCGGCGAGGACGACTCGACCCCAATCATGTGGGCTGCGATACACGGCCACGAGTCCATCGTCCGGCTGCTGATTGAGAATGGCGCAGCCGTGGATCTGGTGACGCACCAGCTGCATCTCCGGCTCTTGAGGTACTTCGGCATTTTAGGCGACCCGGACACCGGCGCAGTCGACAACCGACTGCTGGGAGCAATGACTGGGCAGGTCGCCGTGCTGGTCGGCGCGTCGGCGCTCGACGCCGCGGCACACAACGGCCACGAAGGCACGTTTCGATTGTTGGCGGCTCAGCCGGGCGTCGAGCTGGATCGGCCGGACTTAGATGGCCGGACACCGTTTGCCAATGCGGCTCTCACAGGGAATGTGGGCATTGTGAAGTTGCTGTTGGAGAAAGGTGATATGCTCAATCCTGAAGCGGCTGATAGATTCGGCCATACGCCCTTGATGCTTGCGGCGCGGGCTGGCGATGACGATGTCGTCCGGGTTCTCCTCCGGGACCCTCGCGTGGATAGCAGCGGGAGGGATAAAGAGGGCCATTCTGCTCTGGTCCTGGCGGCGATACAGGGCTCTGAGGATCATCAAAGTGTGGCGAAGCTACTTTTGAAAACAGTTCGATCGAGACAGGAGGTTGAAGAGGCCCTGGCAGCGACGCAGGACGCATGCATGCGTGCGCTTCTGAGTTCATACCTGCAGACGAAGTCTTGAGAGGGTCAGAGAGTTGGAATTAAGCGTCAGGCTTTCTTGCATTAGGAGTCCCGAGCGAGCTGATAACAGTCGTATAGAGTTCTACGTGACATGTGCTAACCGATTCAATTTCAGTCACGCTGTTCACGTCCACAGATAATCCTTCTGACGGCGGTCCCGAGGTCTTAGT
Organism: Aspergillus fijiensis CBS 313.89; assembly: GCF_003184825.1. Lineage (NCBI taxonomy): Eukaryota > Fungi > Ascomycota > Eurotiomycetes > Eurotiales > Aspergillaceae > Aspergillus > Aspergillus fijiensis. The sequence continues at coordinate 83,737 of NW_024468999.1, read as the reverse complement.
CATGTTGCTGCGGACCGCCCACCTCGGTGGTTCTTGGGTAGTTCGGCAGATAACCTCACGTAGTCATTATTGTACACCTGACGGCCGTGCAATACGTTTGATAATGTGGTCAAAGAGGGAGGTGATTTATCGTCTACCCAGGCCGTGGTCAAAAGCAATCCCTATATGTACATAACACTTGTCGCTATAACACCACGTCCACCACAGATCTATGCATACCCTATCACACCATTTCAGAAACCCTCTCCCATCCAGAAGAGCACAGCCCCTCAATAATACTCAGGCAAATCCCCAAAGCTAGGGATTGCATCACCGCACTTGAACTTCGGACTGTACGCCTTTGCAGGCATGTAGCCGTTCTTCCAGGCGGTGCGGTAACTCCACTGCGCCGCCGACTCGGTCGCCCACGTCCAGTAGAACCAGCCCATGGCGGTCTCGAAGGCGGACATCTGCGCTTCCGCGTACGTCTGCAGGAAGGTCTTGTACCCGTCGGAATATCCCACGGGGGAGGTGTTGGCCAGGGTGCAGGAGCAGGTGCCCTCCGAGGCGGTGGGGCAATACATCGTGTCGCCGGTGGAAGCGAGGGTTCCCTCCCACCGGTTGCCGTTGCCGACGTTGTTGACGTACTGCGCGCAGTCGGTGTCGGCCTGGGACCATTCGCCGCAGATGGTCGGGCCCCATCTATTATCCGTCGCAAGATTAGTTCTCTTTCCATATCTCCAGGAGGGATAAAGGGTGAGAGGAACGTACCCGGTACTCGTAACATTAATCGCCTGGATCATACTATACCAGCTCTCGCAGATCAACTCCACGCGACGGGTATGGTTCAGCACGATCTCCCCCGTATTGAAGACGGTGTACTGATGCGTATCGAGCATCATATTGTCGGGCCGTGTCTTGAGCATGCTGTCCCACTTGGCCAGATTCAAGAACCCGTCGTGAACCGTCACCCACGCCTTGATCCCGTTCTTCTGGACGAGCTCCGTCGCCTGCGTGGTCCAGTTCAGCACATCCGCCACGGGCAGCGACAGCATGAGCGGCTCGTTGGCCAGCCCGTAGATGGTGACGACGTTCTTGTACCGGTCCTGGGCGAAGAACTGCGACAGCTGGTCGTGCATGTCGAGCGAGCGCTGGCGGTTCAGGGCGCCGTCCGTCCCGTTCAACCACCCGATCTTGCCCTGATGGCCGCTGTGGTTCCACCCGTTCTGGCTGCCGGGGATCCCGTGCGGGTCGAGATTCACGCGCAGTCCGTACTTGCGACAGTACTCGATCGCGCGCAGCAGGTACCGCCAGGCGATCTTGGGGACGTAGGGGTCGCCGTCGTAGGTGCGCACCGCCCAGTAGGAGAACTGCATGCGCACGTGGTCGAGCCCCGCGTCGCGGATGTCGATGAAGTCCTGCTCGGTGATGAAGGTGGCGTAGTGTTTTTCGATCGTGGTGTTGGCGTCGCTGCCCAGGCGCTCGCAGAGGGTCCACTCGTCGATGATGCCTTCGCTCGAGGAGTAGGATTGGAAGAGCGAGGGAACGATGAAGGGCTCGATGGAGAGCCAGCCTCCGAGATTGACTCCGCGAATGGGCTGCGAGCCGTAGGGGAATGACTCGTTCAAGGGTGGGACGTTCTCGTTTGCTTGGGCGGAATCATCCCAGGTCGAATTCAGTCCCATGATCGACAATCCTCCCACGGTCGCATTCGTGAACGTGACGTTGAAGCCCGTTGTATCGTACCAGGTGAACGGATCAAGGTATGTTCCTTGAGCGTAGGCCTACCACACACAAGTCAGCACCCGAGCCCAGGTCCTCCTTACAAGAAACCTACCGGAATACTATCGCGACTGATCCCGTCGAGGTTAGAATTCGCGGGCTTATCGTCGTCCGAACTTGACGAACTCCCGCCATTGTCCGCCCTCCGCGCCATGATAATCCCCACGGGGATAGCAATCGCCGCCAGCACGAGCAGCACCACGAAGAAGATGAACGTGCCTCTCCACTTCTTCCAGAACGGAAGATTGGCCACACTTCCCCGGCCCGTGGACCTGGACCCACGACTCCTCTCATCCCAGTCCCCTTCCTTCCTGAGCATACCGTCTGTCGCCTCCGCAGCCTCCCCGTCTGCTCCATTCCCACCAGAGCCACCCCCGCGGTGCCGCACCTCCGCCATCCCCTGCTCCAACTGTGCTCCGGACGCCACCCTGCTCTGCGCCCCGGCCCTAGGCGTATCCAACGCGATGGGCGCCAGCATAATCGGCTGCTCAGCGATAACGGGACGCTTGCGCAGCCTCTGCCCGTGCCCTTGCTCCGATGCTTCGTCGCGCCCGTCGCGCGACCCTTCACCCAGATGACTCAAACAATCCTCATCCCCGACCGTGGAACCCAACAGCTTCGCCAACGCATCCCCACTGAGCAACTCCTGCGCCGCGCTGTCCCGGTTCGAGTTCCCATGTCTCCCAAACGCAGCGGCCAGCCGCTCCCGCCGTCGCTGGCGCCGAGTCTCCCGGTCCGGGCGCTGGCCGCCCGGCGGGGAGGAGTTGCGTTTCCAGAACGCCAGCGACGAGGACGGGGCTCGTTCCCTTGGCTGGGACGGAATGCGCTGAGCACCCACATCCCCACCGATCGCATCATCATGCTCATTGTCACCATGATGGGCCATTGCCGCCGCGCGCTCGGACTCCGTGAAGGTCATCATCCCCGACAGGCCGCGGGAGCCGGCCTCGGCCTCGAATTGGTCCGCAGCGGGGACGTGCGGACGCAGCGGGATCCAGTTAGGGTTGGTCCCTTGGGGGAATTGGTGCGGTTCATATGCGTAGGTTGACCCCGACAGGTGGTGGTCTGCATTGTCGGGGTGGTCGTAATCGTGATGGTCGTGGTCGAGGGAATAGGAATGGTCGTCAAATTCATGGGGACTGTAATCGTAACGTTGTGGGGAGTGGCGCGGTGCCTCCGAGTAGACATCGGAGGGAAGGCTGGGACTCAGGCTGGAGACGTAGCTGTCTTCTCCCCGGTAGCCCAGGCGCGGGGGCGGGGAGAGGGTGTAGTAGCTCGGGGTGGTGGAGTCCGGAGCCTCCGGCGGCTCGCGGCTGGGGCTGCTGGAGCGGCGGGACAGGCGATCCCGACTGCCCGAGTGGAGAGACATCCGCACTGAGCACGGACTTTTTTGGTATTATCGGTCTGTTTCGGGGAATGGACACCTTTGTGGAAAAGCCAAGGGAATGCTGGGGGTGACTGTCGGGTGTGGCGGCGGATCTGGATGGAATGTGGGCTGACCGGTGGGAATGTCCCGACAATTAGGGGGGAGGGGGAGTGGAGTGATAGGTCCGGATCTCCCGGCTGATTGTAGGGGGATTATATTGAATGGAAGTGGAATGGAGATTTGTGGAAGAAGGAGTGCCCTGTCAGCCCCAACGTATAGGATATTGTGGATGGATAGTTGGAGGTACCACGGGTCACAGCTGACAGTTGTGGAGGTCAGGACCGTCTCAGTATCGTCGGTGACACAAACAACAACAAAATTCCAACGAGATACAAGAACTACTAGGTAGTACTCAAGGCATGTTAGTTTCAGGTAAGCTCCAGCCAGGGACAGGATTGGACGGGATCGCCAGGAACCGCACGGTGATTGTGAGGAAAGAAAGTTGGGGGCGTCCGGCCATCAACACAACAACCAGAAAAACAACACATCGACCAAAACAAACCGGCGCAAATCAAGCCCCGTGATTGGTCCAGCAGCCATCCTTGTGTTGATGCTGCTAGATCGGGTTAGCGCGGAGATAGCGGCATTGACCTTTCTACATCAGGTTAGGCTGTGGCTGATTATCTTCCTCAATCACGGGACCCAGACCCTTCGTACTTTAGTCATCATCGTGGCTTGAGTTCTAGTTCCGAATTACATTATGTCCGAAAATTGCGCGTGTATAAATCTGGTCTAGATTACAGTGATGTTACATTAACCTCTGAAACCTATGTCTTTACCCTGTTTCAGCCGAGTCCAGCCCCAGTGGGTTTAGCGCTCAGGCCTTGGTGTAGCGCAGGTACGGCTTCAGCTCCCGCACGTTGCCGAACTTCTTCTTGGCGTCCTCCGTCGACACCGAGGGGGGCACAATCACATCGTCGCCCACGTTCCAGTCAATCGGGGTCGCGATACCCTTCTTGTCCGCCGTCTGCAGCGAGTCGATCACGCGCAGCACCTCCGCCGAGTTGCGGCCCGTCGACGCCGGGTACGACATGATCAGCCGGATGGTCTTGGCCGGGTCGATGATGAAGACCGACCGAATTGTGAATGGGATCCCCTTCTCGGCGATGTTGTCCAGGTCGCGCTGGTCGATCATGTCGTACAGGAAGGCCACCTTGCGGTCGGCGTCAGCGATCACGGGGAACTGCACCTGGGTGTTGGCCACCTCGTTGATGTCGTCGATCCACTGGTCGTGGGAGCTGAGGTCGTTGGCGCTCTAGAGAGTGAGGTGGATGGTTAGCGTGGTGATTTTAATGGTCATGGTGAGCAAAGACGGGGGTGGTAGCGCACCAGGCCAATCATCTTGACATCTCTCTTCTCAAACTCGTCCTTCATCTTGGCGAAGGCGCCCAGCTCGGTGGTACACACGGGAGTGAAGTCGGCCGGGTGCGAGAACAGGATGGCCCAGCTATTGCCGATGAACTCGTGGAAGTCGAGCTCGCCATGGGTGGTCTGCGCCTTGAAATTGGGGGCTGCGATGGGTCAGAGTAGGTCAATTGAAAAAGCTCATGGCGAGAGGGTTACTTACCCTTCGATCCGAGGCGAAGACGGGGTTGCTCCTGGGGAATGGTGGTGAGGAAGCGGCGGGGGAGGGGCTGCACGCGGGGCTGCATGCGAGGGAGCTGGCTACACAGCGACAGACGAGGGAGAGGGGTGGCCCGGGGAAGAGCCGTGAGAGCACGGAAGCTAGTGCGGGAGATGATGGACGCCATTGTGATATGGATTGAAGCAATTGGCAATCGTGAGAAGAAGGTGAAGAAGTTTGACTGAGCTCCAGCGATCCTGTTTTCGTCACTCGCCCATTGCATCAGCGCCGGCGGGGATATGCACTAGCCCGTTTCGGAGAGTCCTGCCTGAGGCATAACGGGACTTGCTGCCTCGGGCACCAACTTGCGTACGTTGTCCCCGTCGCAGCCTTTTCTTGCGTTAATCCCGTGGTGAATAGGGTGCTCCCTCTCGTCGTACGGATGTCGCCTAAATTATCATAACGGCAGTCACCCAACTTTATCATCCATCCGATACGCAGTGCCAGTCTTGGCATGAACTTGGTCGTACAGTGCGGAAGCCCAGACTCCTACATTTTTCCCTGGCTCAATAATGCTATCATGGATCATATATGAAATACCTTTCTTCGCGGATACTGCCACTTATAACCAGGGCTACTCCACACGTCATTGGTCAATCTTTTGACCTGTCGCCATGTGTTCATGCAGGTGGACGGAGCGGGGTACCTGATGTGCCAAGAATACCATTGTAATCGATAAGCGCCCTTCTCTTTGCCGCGGCTGAGCGACAGGTTCGAGTATATCTAGTCTGGAAGCTATTTGGCCAATAGATGACTTAATTCGAGGCGATTGCACAATCTGGGTCCCATGAATGGTAAGCACTAAGTTGACCTGCATCCACCAGGGCGTCTATCTGAAATGGCCATCACAATCGCTTTGGCACCATATATAATCACAGCGCTATCACTATGGGATCGGACATCAACCTCCATGATGCCTTCTTCCTCCGATCCTTGCCACATTCTGTCATCTTGCTTGCTTTGTCCTGCACTGTCAGTCGAGCACCGAAACAAACACATTAGAAAGGTTCAGAGAGGTGAAAACAGAACATGGAGAGCGCTACAGGCGATGACGGAACCACGGTCGCGACAAGAACATCGATACCCGTCTCCATTCCCGGATACTCGGGGGCATACAATAGGGGGCCTTACACAGACACATTCTCCCCTCCGATAACATGCCGTCAATCAGCGACCATGTATACGGCCGACGACGGCGCAGGAGCAGCAGCGGGAACAATTTATTACGGACACTGGTGGTCAGGGGACGTGGCCTGCTATCCCACAGGCACCATTCCAGCCACCTCGTACACACATTTTCAGTTTTGGTACTCATATTACTGTCAGTATGCTCATTATACTTAGAGTTGTGTTGCCTAACCACTGACCGCCATGTTAAATAGACAGCCCTGGCTACTACTGTCCGAGTAGTTGGCACACAGCAGCGACTTTAGCCGATGGCTGGGCAGGCGAGACACTCACCGGGAGTCGTAATGGCGTCCTGTGTTGCCCCAGGTAGGCAGAAGCCTGTTCATTCTGGTTCATCAAACCGTGCGACCTAGTCATTCTAATCTTTCCCGTCTCCCCCGTCTCAGCGGTCTCACCCTCTACAATAATTGGACGCATGCGTGCGCGACATCCGTCTCTCCAGGAGACGTCATCACCCTGGTGACCAACTTTGTCGCACTTGAAACCACAATATCCTCCTCATCGGTTCTGTTGCAAGATGGAATCCCGCTCATCCGTGACGAAACCATCACAGCCACCAACAACCCGTCGACCACTATCACCCCGGCCCCAACGCTATCTCCCACGACCCCTCAAGCGACGGGCGGCACGGCCACGCAAGTCCCAACGCAGGCTACAGCACAAGCAACAAAGAATATTTCGACTGGTTTCTCGACAATTGCCAAAGTGGGGATTGGAGTGGGTGTAACCCTCGGGGTGGTCCTTCTCGCCGTTGCGGGATTATTCTGTTTCATCTGCTCTCGACGGCGCAGAAGACAACCTTTGCGGCACGGTCCATCCTCAGATCAGCCAGCCTTTGTCCAGGAGCTTCCCTCGAAATCATATCAGAGGCCTGTCGAGCTTTCTGCGCGTCCGTATGTGAGCGAGCTCGAAACCCGAGCTCATGTGAGTGAGTTGCCAGGGTAGTCTCTGAGCCTGATTCATCTGAGCCAGAATCCTGTGCAGGGTAACGCATCTTTCCAAAAAGACCTCAGTAGCAAGATGCACATGATACCATTTATGTTGCCTTACATAATATGTGACTATTTTGATTGACCTCACGCAAGATAACACCAGACCATAATTCCAAAGTTGTAAATGGTAACGAGGTCCTTGAATGGCGCCATGCTCGCACAACTACAATCCAGGTGAGTGTGCCTTCCTAATTTTGCACGATATCGGTGAACCAGGTCTGGCTACGATAGGCTCGGAATCGATGTGCTCGGGCCATGATATAGTTAGCGTTGACAGCAATACCCCGGGCGCTTAACCCAGCCTTAGGCATCTGCGGGAGACAGCGTCCGAGCGCACTTCGGTTCCTTCTTCCCCCAGCACTCTAGAAATTAGCGGTAAACACTTTCTTGGTCTATCTTTGGAAGTTTGTGTACTATTCATGGTTTGCCATGTGATTATGTAACCAAAGCTGAGGATATGGCTCAGTGCTAAGATCGCCGTGATACCTCTTGACCTCTCTCGCATCGACACACTGGCAATAAATATGTTCTAGACAGCCACGAAGCTCTAGGCAGGGAGACATATAATTTAACCACTACTAAGAAGATCTCCCCACTTTCCGGCAGCGAACACACACTCTGCATAGGTTGTGCCTATCTCACTAAGCTCCGGTATATATACTTGGGGCACAAGCCATCGCCAAGCTAGCCTCACCAATTACTTGGATATCTGTTTTGTTGACGCCTTAGGCATCGAGACTGGCAGCCGCTTCTCGTCACTGGGGGATGCTTATCAGCATAGGGACTCCCCGCCACTATTCCATGAAACTCTTCTCTGGTCTCATTGTACTAGCGAGAAGAGAACGATTTTTCCATCATGCCCCGGTGTTGTCCATCTGTGAGTCGGGAGCTTGGCCTTCTCAACCTCAGTGACCCATCAGCCTAGCCCTAACTCGGTAAAGTTATCTGATCTTCCGTACGATTCTTGCCGGACGTTCGCCGCGACAAGATAATATTGGTCACATTCCGAGCTCACTGTAGCAAATAGATCTGAATTACGCAAATTATAAGTTCTTAATTCCAACATGCCAGGAAGGAGAACAACTATCTGCCAAGAGCAACCAAGTACCAACAGACAACCAAATTATCACCGGGAAGACAACGCTGTGTTTGTTCGACAGCTGACACGTACTTTCCACAAGGGTGATGGCATAAAACACCGAGAGCAAGAAAGTGAGGCGAGCGGGGCCGGCATAATTGCGGGGTCGTTGGGCTCATAAATAGACAACGCAGTATGCCTCTTCCGTGCCCGGGAACAGCTCCTTTGCAGTACATGATTTTCACATCCGTTAACATAAAGATGCTAATACGTATTCCACAGTATGCAATTAGCCACACACCGTCGGCCCCCAACTCAATTATATCCCGCACCGACACCTACGGCCGCAACACAGGCACCCCTTTCTCCGTCTATCCAGACCACGACGCCACGACTGTGAAAACTCTGAAAATCTGGGAGGGCCGCGCGAGCGGCGACTCAGCGGGATGATGGGTAATCACGGGCTTGCGTATCATCTGGTTCAACGACGAGCGCGGACGGCTCTACAACCACCCGCAGGACGGAGACCGGCTCAAGATCCTGACATTCGCGACCGAGGAAACGATGACGGAATGTAGTATCCGGGCAGTGTAGCGCGTGGATGGAATCGATATCGTCACCAGCCGGGGCCAGCACTTGGTGGCGGGCGGCGAGGGAGGCACGCCTTACAGCAACGTGGCGAGAGGGTCGCTGGTGGGCTTTACGGGGAGTGCGGGATGGGGTTGATAATATTTCTGTCTTGTATGGATAAGGATGGGGTTCTAGGGCTGTTCGGTGTGACCCTATTGTACCAGGGATCAAGCTGCTTACGCAGGCAGGACTACTAGGGATATAGGCGCTTTGGAGTGGATTTACTGTACCTAGTACCTTATCCTCGACCCCGATAATTGTCTCGCATGATTCATAAGTGACCCAATCTCGACTCAACACCCAAAAGTATACCAGGAAATGCTTACAGCACATTCTTCTCCACGAAATCACAACGAAGCAGCAATCAACCTCTTATAGCCCTCGACCGCATCCTCCAGCTCCCGCACGGTGATCGCCTCCTTTTCCCCATGCGTGACCTCGAACCGGCCCGGCCCATACAAATACCGCTTCACCTTCCGTGTGGCCCCGTGGTCATGAATCTCCAACGAGAACGCATCCGTCCCATAATTCACCGCAATGACCTCGAACCCCTCGACACCCGTCTCGAAAAACTGCGGTGGTGCCCCAACCGTCCCATTTCCACTCCCACCGCCAAAGTCCAGCAAGACGCTACCATCCCCACCCGTCAACTCATCCACAGCAGCCTGAATAATCCGCCTGGTCTCCTCCGGGCTCCCCGCCGCCAACCGCACCGAGACCGTCGCCTCAGCATGCGCCGGTACAACATTGGCCGCCTCGCCTCCGCCGATAGTCCCGATATTCAAGGTAGAGTTACCCAGCACTTCACCCCACAGCAACCCCCCTTCCTCCGGGGCAATATACTGCAGGGAGTTGATGTGCTCGAGAACAGGCAAGATAGAGAGGATGGCACTCTGCCCGAGCCAGGGATAGCTCGAGTGCGCGGGCTTCCCGCGCGCGACGACCTTGAACCCCAGCGTGCCCTTGTGGCCCTTCACGAGATCTCCATTCGTGGGCTCGCCGAAGATGACGGTGTGGAAGCTCGACGGTGTGGGGTTGAGCTCCGAGGCGGAGAAGTGCTTCATCCCCACGCCGGACTTCTCCTCGCCGACATCCAGTAAAATGCCTACGGATGCCGTCGGGTCTGTGGCTAGAGTGTCGAGGACGGCGAGGACTAGGGCTGCGACGCTGGCCTTTGCATCTACGGTGCCGCGGCCGGCGATGAGGAGGTCCTTTCGGTCGAACTTCCCGGTATGCGGGCTCGGGCCGGGGGGGTGAAGGGAGTAAGGGATGAAGGGGGGCACGGTGTCGATGTGGCTAGTTAACAGGATCTCCGGAAAGCGGTTGTCCCCTGCGTAGGCGTAGATGTTGAAGCGCTCCTTGGTGGCATCCGTCTTTGGGGTTACGACCTGCTTCTCGACAGTGAGGTTGTGGGAGGAAAGGAAGTCGATGATGAAGTCGCCGACTTCTTGCTCGTTTTCGGAGATGGATTCGATAGTCACGATATGGCGGTGAAAGGCGAGGAGAGGCGAGGAGGTGATTATTTGGTCGAGTGCTGACTCGGTGCTGGGATTGACTATTGCATTGTGCGAGAGGGGGTCGGCGAGTGGTTGCTGTATTGAAGCGAGAGCCAGCCTCGCTAGGGCCGTGATGTTGATAATCTCGATTGTCTTCATTGGGGCGTTGATCTTCAATAATGTCACCCAGGGAGGATATTCAATCTTGGGGTGGTAGGGTGTATATCAATTCTCAGGCTTCGGTGAGTCCGTGAGGGGAAACGGACGAATGTGGATTAGGGCATTCCTCCCCGCAATGGCGTGCCTTATCAACATCCGACATCATGCTTAGTTGGTTCAAGATAGAACCACACCTGTTACATTCCTTATCTACACAGAACCTCAACCATTTCCACATGATAGGCCGATCCGTTAATCTCGCTAGAGAGATGCCAAGCCATTCCCCTCAACGGAAGTCAATATCCTCCAGCACCGCCTGATTCTCCTTCGCCGCCGCCCGCCGAACCCTCTTCAATCTTCTGGTATCGACATCCACCTTCCACGTACGCCCCCAGGTAATCAGATTCATAATGATCGCCATCCCCACGAATCCCATGGCAATACCAAACGAGGTGGTATAGCGCGGCGCATACCGAGAATTGAACAACTGCGATCCCACTGCGCCTCCGATCTGCCCGTAGCTGTTGGCGAAGGCAATCGCAAACGCCGAGCCTGTGGCCCCCTGCGTCGTCTGGACTCGCCATGGCCACATCATCACGTACCTTCAGCTACCATCAGCGACTGGCAAAGAATTTCCGAAGGAGCGTGCTTACCAAGCGGTGGAAAATCCGCCCGCGATGATCGTAGCGGCATAGACACCCCCGCTGTTCGGAAATGCATAGAGCACGCCATAGCACGCCTCGATGACTATCATGAAGGCGAGCGGGATGGCCGGTTGTGGGATTCTTCCGGTGTCGGCGAAGACCCCGAACGCTAGGGTCAGGATCACTGCGAACACGGCGGAGGGGATGTTGAGGAGGAGGGATTCGCCCATCGAGCTTGAAAATTGGTCAGCACTTCGGTTCGAAATCTAACTCTGGGGTTTACTCACGTAAAGCCGAGATTAGCGATCACAGTGGGCTGATAGAATGTGAGACCGGTGGTTCCGACAGTGAAGAATGCCCAACAGAGCAGGAATAGCCAGATTCTCTCGTTTCGAAGCGTGTTAATCAGCTCTCGCAGGTTGAAGTTGGATTCTTGCGCTCGAGGAGAGTTGCGGGGGAGACGAGCTTGGATGAAGGCTTGTTCCGTTTCGGAGAGCCAGGATGATGTAGAGGGAACTGATGGAGTCAGTCAGCGGTGTCTTCGTTGATATGAATGACAATGCATACAATCTGGCAGGAAGACATATGTGAGAACACCCAGAACGATTGTGATGATTCCCTCTGTCAGAATCAACCTAGTCGCAAGGTTAGCTTCGAGGACATCGATTCAGGCATGGATCTGCCGGACGCACCATTTCCACCCCGACAACCCCCCGGTCGTCACACCGTTGAACGCAAAGGCAAGCACGCCACTGATGACCGTGCTGAAATTTCCAAGCAGCGTAACCAGCACAATCCGAGGTGCTATCTCATCCGGTCGATACCAGTAGCACAACTGGACCAGCATCCCCGGCCAAAGACCGGCTTCGAATAGACCCAAGAAGAAGCGGACAGCATACAGGCCCTGCCGATTCCTGACTGCTGCGTGGCAACAGAGAACGATCCCCCATGAGACCTGGTTATTTTAGACGTAAGACATATCTGGTGGGCCAATGGCGTTTACCTGAATCCGAGCTTGCCAGACGGAGGGCCTGACCCCCTTGATCAGTAGATTAGACGGGGCTTCGGCGATAATGTAGGGAATCTTGACACACATCAGTCTGCATCGCAGCTATTTATGACAAAGGTGATTCTCACATAATACATTGCTGTCACCAGATTATACTGATCCTTCGTCATTCCTAGCTCAGTTAAGATGTTGTGAGGGGTTCCTTTGTCCATGGTGAGTGCGTAAGAGACCTAAAACAGCTCTCGTCAGAGAACTACCCTCCTAATCGCCCTTAGCATGGAAGGTCTCACATTTGTGAAGTCGACACTTTTCAGCATATAGATAACAGCCAGAAGCGGGATCAAATGCCAATCCACGCGTCGCAGGAGCTTCTTCTCCTCGTCCGCACTCAGTGCGGCACGTTCGCGCATCAAATCGGCATCGTAGCCTGGGATAGCCTCCCCATTGTCAGGAATAGTGGTGTCTGCATTGCGGTTGACCTGGTGCACATAGTCTCTCCCAGGGATGGGTTTTTCGTTGATGAAGACTTCTTTAGGGTCTTCACTGCCAGTGGTTCGTGCCGGTTGGATGTGCCCATCATCAGAAGCATCGGACAACATGGTCGCTGTGTGATGTTTCGAGTTCCTGGGGGTTTGAAATGACTGCTGCTATTATTTGGGCACACGTAGCTCTGTCGATGTATTCACTTATATTTTGTGGCATTCCGATGCGGGGATTGAGGAATGTTACTATCCGCGGCTTTGATGGCGCAAGAGCGACCCCGCCGACTTCGGGCATGATAGCGTACAGAGCATAACACTCCTCGGCTACTTGATTGAATTGCCGAGATAACTTTGCATTAGTTTGAAGACTTTTACTGCGAGCTGCATGCACAAGTATAACGGTAGCGAATGGTGTGATTGCAATTTGTGATAACTTTAGAAGTCTCCGGGTGTTCTGGGCCCGTGTTGAAAAGTGCGATAATGACGGGACGCTGAGATAATGCAGCAGGGGAGAATGATTACCATATCTGAGAAAGGCTTTGGGGTGAGAGAAAATAACAGGTACTGCTCTAGCTAATGTCCTGTGAGCATATGATGTATTCGCTATGGTGCCCAGAACATTTCTGGGTAACAGCTGAAATAGCAGACTCTCGTCGATATCTTTACTGTGACAATTACCTAATGCTGATCCAACCAACGGGTGTGTTCACATGCGAAGTGTATCCTGCGGGGATCTCTGTCCACAAGAATTAAGTGAAGGCTGTCAACGGTTTTGGAAGACACACTCCGAAGGCCAGCTATGTGCTTGCTTTCATAAGATAACTCTGTGCCAATTGGAAATGGCAAGGGTCGTGAGGTATACTGAATGCTAAGGCCCGAACACTTATTACTTCATAGTGCGACGAAAGGAAATTGTATCAAGCATGATGGCTTCGTCGTAAAAAACACGTGAGAAGGAACTCCTGTTGGAAGGATTGCGGCCCACGGCCGGGGGGGATAATCGATATTGTGGAGGAAGAATATGCAGTGTCGCAGCGCACGTCCTGCAAGCATGATCACTTATATAGCAGCGGAATTCGAGATAGCTTCTGGCCATGACAGGATCCTAGGCTAATAAGGATGAGAAGAGCATGAACGATCGACCGACATCGCAGGTGCGGATGGGTTGTTGGTGCCTGAGGCATCATTACCGTCCTGTCCGAAAAGTGACACAGGCATGACTTGGGGGAGAGTCTGGCGCCTATACTGATGCCAGAGACAGGCGCCCGTGTATTTCCCTCGCACATTTGCATTTATTCTGTCCAAAGAACTATTGGGTAATTCACTTCAAGCGTACGACAAGAACCGCACTTATTCAAAATATAATCTAAATAAACTATCATGATATATATTTTCTGGTTTTTATTTTAATTATTAGTCTCCGCGGTTAATTTTTATTTAATAATAAATGTATAATAAATAATATAATGACAGATATTATATTATTTTTTATTTACAGACAGATTAATATATATATTAGTTTTTTTAGTTTTCGCGGAGTTAAAATCAGAGTTTTTTAAATTTATATATAGATATTTTTTTGCGGTACTAATTTTTAGCTTATTTTAAAAATTTATAATTTGTTTAAATAATTATAATCATTCGCGGAATTTATAAATAAAAATTTATATTTTTTTCTACTATATAAAATCTTTTTTCCGCGGTTAATATATAGTTTTCTGCAATTAGATTAAAAAGTTACTTCTGGTTCAGCTTTATATATTATATTTAGTTATGATTTAATAAGTTATTTTGTAGGATATAAATAATAAAGTTATAAAAATTAATATAATAAAATAATATAATAAAACAATAACTCTTGCAAGACTAAAAATACTAATATATTATTTTAAAATATTATTACTAATCTTTTTAATTCGCGGGATATCTGCTTTTAAATTAGAAGTCGCGGTCTGCTTGCTTAATTATTATATAACCAATATCTGAGGCCCGATATATATAGATTTCCCTTCGCGGTATCCGCGAAGGTTGGAAGGGCTGGCTTAGCCCTTACACCGAGGATGAGAATATCCATATCTTGCAGGCTCACCGAACCGATACTCTTTTTACCGACGCACAGGTCCTGGTCTTATTAGCTATTGTAATGCCGATTAGGCTGGTCCTCACGTCCTTAATTTGCTACTCGTAATCCAATCCCTTTTTAAACCAGTTGAAAAGAAATAGATTTATAAATCTGTTTAACAGTATAATAAATAAAAAGTATGCTTTTCTTAAAGATACAACTATGTACGTGCTTAATATAAAGATTTTTGGTTCTATAAGAATTGGTTTAATTGCGTACAAGTTATTATAATATAATATAGGATTGTATCTGAAAATATCTATAATCTTAATAAGACTAGCTTTACTATAGGTCTAGTAGCTACTGTCCGAGTAGTCACTAGATCTAAATTTTCATTATAAAAAAACCTACTTATACAGCCAAGAAATCGGAATAGATTACTTCTATTGAGTGTATTAATGCTTCTGGATGGGCTCTTCCCAGTGAGGAGCATGTGGCTGGTTGGGGCGGAGCTTATAGTGGTGCAGCTAGAGAGTAGCCCCATGTAAAACGCCGTGCGGAAGAAGCAGGACGTGGTGAAGAAGAAGAGAAGCAGGCACAAAAGCAATAGAGCAAGTCTAACAGAAGACAGAACAGAAACTGCTACTGTATTAAATAATCTAATTTAATTTTCTGATTGTTGTGTCTACTTTCTGTCTAGCGTTATCTGTATTAAGACGGTTGCTTTTAAACTAGAACGATAAATTACTTGGTTAGTCGCCTGTATAAAGAAAGAGCGTCTGTAACATTTCTACTTCTGCTTTCCATTTTTCAATATTTTTAAACTTTCTATTATGGGAGTTTAGATTTCTACTATTGCTTTGAGTTTTATATATTAATTGGATAGTATGAATCTAACTATTAATCTGTGGTACAGTATTGTGTTATTTATTCAGCCCTGCCTAAGAGTATCCTCTTGATCTTCAATATTATTCAATGTAAGAAGCAATCAGGTGTGCGACTGCTGGAAAGAGTGGCGGCTACTGCAATGAGAAGAAGTAAGTTACTTCTTGATTTGAGCTGCTGTTCCATCCCTACGTATTCCATGCTAAACAGCCTGATAGGGTCTATGCACCTGCCATTAGATGAGGATAATGCCTAGTCTCGTCTGCCAAAGAGGTGATCGATATGGGGAATATCATTCATTGGGGGGCACAGAAACCGCGTAATATCATGGGAACCCAAGCGACGTTATTTGGACAATTGCATATCAGTCGCAGTTATTTCTCGCTGAGTGCCATCTTGTAATTTACACTGCGGTCTAGAAGATATTTTCCAATAACCTAGTGATACAGATTATGGTAGGCTAGTGGAAGCCCCCCAGCAGTTCTCAGTATGTGAATAACACGATCCCATCGTTGAATGAGATCTTCATACCCATTCCTGTCGTAATCCTTGGATATTTCCATTCTGTTCCTGTCCGTGCGCCGTCCTTTCAAAGCATAGTCCATTGGAGTTAAGTGCAAAGGCTCTTTCATCCAATTATAATTCTGAACCATTATAGCGTTTACTGGCGCACCATGCGCAATAGCTGCCTGCACACAGATCGGCATGCAATGAAAGACCAAACGGTGTAGTAAAGTATCTCCATTGAAATCACCGTCTTCTATCATCCACCGCAGTCCCCCTTTGTCGGTGTGGTTGAATAGATGACCTGCTAGGATCTGAGCCAAGGCAGCGTCGTTGTCCTGTCGAAAGGGACTGTCTATCCGGGCAAGCTTAGCGAAGATGCTTTGACCGGAGACCGGATGCCTTTGGTCAATATCCTTGCATTTGGAGAGCAAGAGCTCAGTAGTATGAATGAACCCCGTGCTCGCGTAGTGGAATACTGCGGAAAGACCGTCATTACTTCGATGATCCGGATCAGCTCCGTGATGCAGCAGAGCAGAAACGCATGCATACACCTGATTTTGCATCTTTCCGTCCACGAAGGGGACAAAGCTTATCGCTGTACGCCCCTGTTCATTCTGCTTGTGGATATCGGCTCCCGCTGCCAGAAGAGCCTCCACTACGTCCGGTAATCCAGCAGAAACAGCCATCATGAGAGGCGTCATGGAAGGACACGAGAAGTCGAATCCCTGCGCGTTGTGCTGGTTCGGAGTAGAGAGTAAATCAATGTCTCCGCCCAGTGCCTTTATAGCTTTCACGGTGCGGCCTAGCTTGGCTCTCATGTGCCCTGCGTTCCCTAAAAAGGGCCGAGAAGAGAATGGGAGTCCTCGTCTGGTGTGCCATGTCTGGGAGTGACTAAGCCTGTGGAATACATTAAGCCCTTCTTCATCCACTGCATTAATATCAACCCTCCTCTTGACAGAGAGCAATAACTCGAAAATATAAGGGTCATGCTGCATAGCAGCGTAGTCCAGAGGGGAGAGGCCTTGAGTTTTAACTTTCGAAAAGGAATATTGCTCGAGATTGGAACCTCCAAATTGATTCAAGCACCGAACTCGTTCATCATGGATATACGGATCGCATCCATCTCGAATCAGAGCATCTGCGGCCCCATTCTGAACAAGAACTTTGATTGCATTGCAGCTGGAGGTAACTACTGCCCAATGTAAAGCAGTTGCCGCCGGAAGGTGAAACGGATAGTAAAATAGCGGGACTGGTTTTGAGGCAACGGAGTTGATATCGCCGCCAGCATCAATTAATCGCTTCACGGCAACCGCTTGATACTGCTCTCCAAGAGCAAATGTCCAATGAATGCAGCTAATGTGGTAAGGTGTGCACCGTGGGGAGGCGCTGGCTCCAAGATTCAGAAGTTCCTCGATGATGTCCCAGGATCCTCGCGCGCAGGCCAGATAGAGTGGTGTCTCCAATCGACTCGTCATTTGCTCGATATCTTCTCGGGGGTGAAGCTTGAAATATTCACGGAGCTCATACATTGTCTGATAGGTAGCCAGAAAATGAAGAGCGGAGAATCCCTCGTCCACGTGTGGGCTATAGAGCTCATTGAATCCGCCCTTGTCATGGAAGTACCGCACACACCGATCAAGTGCCTTCGGATCGCGCTCCCCAAGGGCGGCTCTCGCTGAGATGACGCCCTTAGAAACTGCGTTTTTCAGCCATCGGGTAAGAATATGACTCTGTCGCTGCCCAGGATCTCTCTTATAATACTGGTATAAATCCGGGAAGGCAGCTTGGGCCGCGGCGTGTCCTGCAGAGGCAGCGGAAACCGCTAAGCTGAGCCTATCGGAATCCTGAATATCCAGTAGACTTGGAACGGTGAGTGCCAAACAGAGAGGGAATAAAATTGGCAATGGCACTGATCTCTTGTTCTCCTGGAACCTGTCATAGATGTCCTTGGCGAATTCAACGGAGAGAGGGTGTGGCTCCCAGTCATGAATTTGACCGAGGTTACGATCCATGAATGTACGATCAACAAATAGTCCGTGCGGGTCATCCGGGTCTATTCCACCTGAGGGCTCTTCTCTGCAAGCTTCTTGTTACTACCTGTATGGACGCATTTGATATTGCCTCGACTTACACTTTTCTGGCTCCCCTGTGCCGGTTGAACGAAAATCCTTCGCATAGCAAACGAGGTCGTAGCTTCGGATCTAGCTCCAGAAGCTGAGACAAAAACCCCACTGCCGTTGATACCTGGCTAATCTTCGGGATTTCACTGTTCCTGCTGGCATCTTTCACCACCAACGTGGCATGCGACTCCTCAATTGTTGCCCGAGGGGGGATCTTACCGGATAGGAAAAGAACGCTCCATGCTAGCAAGCCAAATGAATAGCTATCAGTAGGCACTAACTCCTTGATCGTCAAAACACGTCCTTCCTCCACCTCTGGCGCCTGCCAGCCTGGTGTCCCCCCCAGGCAAATCCCGCTCTTTGCAAACTCGACCTCATCAGTAGAGAGTGCAAAGTCAGCAAGCTTCGCGACGGGCCCGTGGCCAGATGGGAAGATCAAGATATTCGCCGGCTTTATGTCCCCATGAACGAGCCCGATCTCATGTAAAGCGTCTAGACCTGCAGCCACATCACAGCAAATCCGGTAGGCCTCTGCTAGTGTCGGCGGCTGTTCGGTAAGGAACGTATTCAAGTCCCATTCTGCAAGTTCCATTACCAGGAGGGGAGGCCAATGAAATGAGTCCCCTTTCGACCATGCAAGTAGCTTGACGATGTTCGGGTGGACACTCAACGATGGCGTGGTCAGTGACATAATTTCCAGATAGAAATCATGCAAATGCTTCCATGTGCCCGTAGTGGCAAGACTTATTTGGGTATTGAAGCCTATATCGAATTTGGGTTGTTTTACCGCGACAGGGATTTGCATGACTGCTCTGGGAGTGGAAGTCTGCATGTACTGCCGCGACACGACAAACTGAGTACCCTGTCCAATATAGGCATAATCAGTCAGAAGGACAGGACCCGGGACCCCGGATTTATAGATCGCGTCAACGAGGACCTCCACCGCCGTCCATCCGCTACGGGAGGCGTCACGAAGGGACGACAAGCGATCCCTGGTTACTGAAAAAGTATCCCGGCTGAACCCCTCTGGCATCCGGGATGATCGCCTACTGCTATAACCAGCCGAGGAGATGTATGAACGGGGGTGTTGCCAGCCGGGGTTGTTGCTCATCTTGTTCACTGCCGTGGGGGGTTGTTTGGTCTTCTGTCCGATCGTCCGTGTCTTTAATCATCTCCGTTGGCGGCAGCTTCTGAGGTGATAAGAGCCATGGTTTATGATCGATTGTGCAAATGACCTTGTTCCAACAGCCGAAGCTAGCCCCCATTCGGGCAGAATTGGGCACAAAAACCAAGGACTTGAGTCAGCCTCGTCTTCCAGCCCCGCCGGTAGCGCTCGGATTCCACCTAACATTCCACCCAACAGACAAATGGAATTGTCAGAGAAAATTCCCTGCATCTGGAAAGAACATAAGGTTGAAGCAGATGACAACGCACCGAGGAAATCATCGAAGCAGCGAAATGCCTACAGACTCCGCTGGCTGGAAGGACGACCTCAACCGGCGCCTGAAGGATTCAGCACAGCGCCAAGGATACGCGGCGGTCAAAGCGCTGATAATCTATTGGGAAGAAAGCGACCCCGGATTTGAAGAGGAGGGTAGAGCACTGGCACAGCTGTTCCAGTCCTCATTTGAGTATGACGTCGACATATTTCCCATTCCAAGCTCGCACTCGTATCTTCGATTACACAACTTCATTACGCAATCATTGCTGGCAGTGACCTCCGATGCCGAGAGCAGAAAAGGAGCGCCATTGCTCATTATCCACTATGGAGGCCACGGGGATCGCAATGATGATCGACATGGCGGCGAGGAACGACAGTCAGTCTGGGCTGCGCATGCGCACGGCGGTCCGAGCCTGGAATGGTTTCGCATCCAGGACGATATTAAGGCGACCGATACTGACACCCTCCTGCTTCTTGACTGCTGTTCTGCGGCCCAGGCTGCACGCAGTCGCGACACCCGACAGCGTCCCGGGGGACTAGAGATTCTCGCCGCCGCGGCGATGGGGATGGAGACCCTCGGGCCGGGCCGAAGATCGTTCACCGTCGCCCTGATGAAGGAAATGCAAGGCCTGCTCGATGCCACCGGCGCCGTGGCAATCACCGACTTACACGCCCGATTGGCCCACCGGGATGCAAATCTCTTCGCCACGCCGTTTTATGTCAACCTCCGATCTGGGGCCCGAACGATCAGACTCGGCCGACTTGCCCCCGTCCATGGGCAGGAGGATATTGACATGGTGGAGGGATCTGTTTTACAGCTACTCATCCAAACAAAGGAGCAACTAGATGGATCGTCCGTCGGTCAAATTGCCGAATGGCTAGAGACGGATATGCCTCGAACGATAGCGAGACTGGAGGTTCTGGACACCTCCACCAAAATTGATCGATTTGTGGAAGGCATTCGACAGGAGAAGCACGCATTTCCCCAAGAACTAACCGATGTCGGCCGACGAGACATCATGGAGGCATGGAATAAGGTCGCTACGCTAGTCAAACTCCATTGCACCCAGAGCTCCAACGCTCACCATCGTCGGGAAAATGGGCATGGCATGGGTGATGATCTCGACAGCACGAGTGCGTTCCTTCGGCAGCTCAACGTTCAAAACAGTGCCTTTGTAGATACTGTGGAGCGTACCATTTTGGAGGCCTCAGCGGATCCCGACTCCAATGTCTTGGAAACGGCTATAGAAGATCCTGGGGTGCAGACATTGGGCATCGTGGATCATCTACGTCTCCATCAAATTGTTCTTCGGGAGACGCCACTCAGTGAGCAGGAAGCTCGAGGGTCGTTGACCTACAACCAAGTGGTCCTCGTGGAGACGAAGCAGTACAGTCAATACGTGGATCCGGCTCAGATTCCCGATCTTACCTCCAGGGTCCGTCGTTTGGCCGAACTGTTAAAGGCCCCAAAGGGAAGACAGTTCCTTTCCCTGAAATGCTGTGCATGGGAACATCAGTCGTGGGATCATCGTTACGTACTTCATTTTGAAGTCCCGGAGGTGTATGCCAATGGATCGAGCAGTGACCATCATACACTGCAGTCAATTATAAAGCAAGTTAAAGGGGCCAGGCGACCCTCGCTGGACCAGAGATTGAGGATTGCTTTATTAATTGCCCAGGCTGTGCGAAGCTGGCACCAAGTTGGATGGGTGCACCAAGGAATCAGCGCGATGAATGTGATTTTCTGGAGCTTCAAGGGATCCGAAGAGATTGACTACGCCAACCCATTTCTTCACGGCTTCGACTTTGCTCGACCAGATTCAGATCCCTCGATTGGCCGTTCGACAGACGACATCGCGTTTAACGTCTACCGTCATCCCACTCGGCAGGGGGCTGCTCGTAAAGGCCACCGGAAGGTGCATGATCTTTACTCGCTGGGTGTCGTTCTACTTGAAATCGGCCTCTGGCAGTCCGCCCACGATCTTGTCGCCTCGAGGAGGCCTGAAGCCCCGGCCCCCTACGTGTTACAGAAGAAACTGCAGGAGGCTTGTTTAACACGACTTGCGCACTACGCGGGGACTACCTACCAGCAGGCCGTTGCGGCATGCCTCGCTTCGGACTTTGGGGTTGACCTTGATGATGCCCAAGGAACCAAATTGAATGACTCTTTCCGAAGACTGGTAATTGATAGAATAGCCGAGGGCATTACCATTCGTTAGATGATACAGTGGTTTTGGCCGACTCTCGTCCCTTCCTCACTATGCAAATTCGAGATTCGCCTCGCTAAAGACCTTTCCATTGTCCACCCTTGTCCCATCTTGTAGGCTGAGAGTATAGATTCCACCAGCTCCGACGCTGGCAATTAGGTAAGGTCCTCGCAATGCACGGCCGCCAGGCTCGCTGAGGTAGACCTCGTCACCAACACAGAATTTGGTTTTCTATGGCTTTCAGTGATATATCAGCACTGGGAAGCAGGCTAAGTACATGCACTTACGTTGGCATAAGCCCCAATCCTTGGGCGACGGTCCCAGTCTCCTAATTTCTCACGATCCATGGCAGCTTTACTTTTGTTGGATCAGTATCACAGGCGAATCGCATTTGATGAAGATGAAGACTATAGTAAGGCCAAGGAGATAACATGCTTACCAGTCCTTCTCAACTCGCAAGGAGAAACGGGTGGGGATGACATCAGCTACTCTCCTGGCCGGGTGAACCATAAATAAATATCACGTTTTTGGGGCCAAAATGAAGAGCCCCGCTTACCCTCAATTAATACGTGGTTGTAGCTGATTGGACATCAACAGCTTGTCCACCGAATATGTTATGCAACTCGAAAACAACGGCGCGACATGGTCATGCCATTTCCAATTTGTTTTCCCTCTTCGTCAAAGTACCGGTCTTAAATTGGCCGCACTACTCCAGAGACCTATCCAGCGCCCACAGCGATAAATCCATCAGAATGAATTCAGCCGACGGCGAACCTCGTGTGTCTTACTGTATGCTGACTCGTGGTTCGTAAATGTTCGTTCACAAAGAGTGCTCTAATACCTGTCCCTAGTGGAGACTTTCCGGCCTGGATATCCCAGGTATTCAGCGTTATTGAGCACACACGCATCATTTCAGAAGTTCCGTCGATTCACAGAAGTGCGGATGCGACTTCTGTTGCTAAAACAAGACGAGATATCTGTTCTCGAGCAAGCGCTGAGCCGTGCCGATGCCGATGAACCTCATGGGCTATTTTTAGGTTGCGCTCGTCGTGACCAGAATTCTACTCGCAAAAGAATTCTGGACGAGCTGAGAACGCATCTCGCCGAATATGGTAGAATCTTTCAACCCGCAGTATAGTGGGCAGCTCGAAGCTTATATTATTTTAGATACTATGTTGCAGCAGACCCAATGGGTCCAGTCCCTGTCTGACTCCAGTGCAAGGGATATTCAAAGTCTGCAGAATTGGGTGCAAGGAACCGGCTGTATCGCGCGAGAAGAAAGGAAGTACCTGGATCATGACCAAGACCTGGCGAGTTTGGTGACGCCCCCTGATATTGCCGTCGAGCGTACATTGCCTTTGTTGGAAGACTTTCTATGCTTTCTTCAACGGACAAGTCGAAGAGTGTGTATTGCCCTAGCCCATGTTTTCATTCTACTCATTATGGAAGATATATTTCCTCCTCCTGTGGTCAATCAAGGCCAGAAAGGAAGAAGAGAGATAGGATGGAAGAAGAACCGTTCATCAGCGCCGCATATTAATTTTAAAGGCAATGCTTATATTACTGTCGACTGATATGATCATTCCAGCTCTCATTCTCTCCGGCGACAAGAAAGAATCACTACATTACAGAGGACGAAAATATTTTCATTGTCGGTCCTTGGATACGCCGCGTCAGCCAAGCTATTGCAACATGGATGGCCACACTCGCTCTTCTGACTCCGATTATTATTCTCTTTGTTACAACAAGTCCAGTCGCGCGGCTAGTCACTATCATTGTCGCCGCTGGGGTATCCCTAACAACCATGTCCCTGTTCACCGGAGCAAAAACCATGGAGATATTCATTGCCGGGGCGGGGTAAGCAAGTCCAAGCACAAGGAGACTGTACAAGGAGCTAATGCATATACCATTGCACAGCTATGCAGCGGTTCTCGTTGTGTTTACATCGGCTAGCAACACGTTGTTCTCCACACAGGAGTGTTCTTGTCCCTAAGCTTTTATTGCATGAGATGGTAAAACGAGGCAAAACCGGCCGGACAGAGTGGTAGACCAGTGGCCGACTTGATGTCGAGCTATTTGAAGTTAATGTGATCATGGCCCCTCTAGTCTTAGAGGTACTCAATCTTCCGCGGAGATGACGAGAATATGATATGGCACGCCACCTGTGCAGCTGAATTCAGTTGAACAGCCTCTCATGAGCTCTCTTAATTGTAACAAAAAGAACCTTCCAGCTTGACTAGGAAGGAATGGGTTCCACACCGCTAGGAGGCCCTGCTATGTAGGGGCAAGGGATAGACAGCGTTGAGATGCTCCAAGAGGAACATGACCGTTCCTGTCCTCGGGCAGAAGACCTGGCCGGAAGCTAGGAAACATGGCATGCATGTGAATCACGCTATCATTCCCACTGGGCCTTTGTCATTCACCACATGTTCAAACCGGTTGCATTTGAAAAGAGCATACATCTCAGAAATGAACAGCTAGAGTCCTACCCACGACCCGTGAAATCAGAAGGGAAAATTGGCTTTCAGCGCTGCCCTGAGACACTTACAATACGAGTAGACGTCGCGGATTGCTGCGTGTGGTGATCTCCTGACTACCCGCAAGAGCGAAGATCGGGAATTCCGGAAGATAACCAAAATTGCGGAACTTGAAACAGTTCAGATGTATTTCGCAAGCACTGGAGTGGAGACAAAGTGGGGTGCCTAAAATTCATGATTTGTCAAAGCCAGGCAGCAGCACGCAGCAGCACGGAGCTTCACGGATCTTCACGGAACTTCAGCCCTCTAAAACGCAGTCGCACTAAGCGCGAGCGCAGCCGTGCTGAGCACCTTTAGAGGCACCCACCCGACTACTGGCCGCAGAGAAGCCACACGCCGGGAGGTTAGTAGTTGGGTGGGTGACCACCAGCGAATCCCTTCTGTTGTATATTTTTGTCTTTTTGGTCGCCTCTTTCAAGTCATTTGTTGACATGGACATGCGAGGTCCAAGGGGCTATTTACTGCATGTAAGTAAAATTGAATTCATTCATTGATTTTATTACTTCTTGCTGCTTGGTCGTAGTTGTTGAGTGGAAGATTTGTGCTACTGCCCCTGCATCAGTGCAGTTACCCCAGTTATAATCACTGCGTCAACACTATGAGCCGCGAGCCAAAAGATCGCTTGCTGTAGTAGAATCTCCTGATAGAGAAGTTTAACAATACTTCAGCAACTGACAATTGTGAGAGGAAACATATGTGTATTAATTAAGATGACTACAGCTATATAGCTGTTTCTCTAAGAGATAGTAAAATCTAAGATTATATAACTTTAGATATCTGCTATATCCTCTATAAACAAGAAGATTACTACTAAGTTATATATAAAGAAAATAAGACTGCTCGTATTTTTAAAACAGAAAATAAATAAAATATAGATATAAAAATATTAAATAAGATCTACTATATCAAGCAGTTTAATAAAGTAAAAATAAATAAAATATTTAAAAAGTTTTATAAAACTATTAGCTGCTTAATTTTTTATATTAATATAAATAAACTTAATATTTTTAATATATACTTTATATTATATAAAATATTATTTAATAAATATATCTTTAGTTCTTATATAAGATTTAGAATTTTTAGTTAGAATAATAATAGATTATTTATTAGTATAAATTATAATAGGTTTAGTTATTAATATAAATATAATTTTAAAATATTAGATATTTAATTTAATAAATAAAAGTTAAAATTAAAAAGTTTTTAGTTTATAACAGCTTAAATAATATATATACTTTTGATAAAAAATAATATAATAGTAGTTTATTTCTTTAAACTTTAGAAAATAGATCTGTTAGTAAGTTAAAAGATATAGCTGAAAGTTAATATAATATTAAGAATATAAAAACCAATTTAATTAATATTATAATAATTAATAAAATCAGAATCTTTATATTTATAAAAAAATAATAATTTAATAAGTCTATAAAATAGCACCAGATAAGATTTATAATTTAAATATAAGATTTATTAAAATTGATTATAAAAATAATAACTTACTAGTTATATATATAATATTAAGATATATATTAAATATAATTTATATTAAAATATTTTAAATAGTTTTTAATATATAACTTTTATAAAAAATATATATTATTATTAGTTTATATAATATTAATACTAAGAAAATAAATACAGAAACAATTATTAAGAAATTTAATAAAATTATTTAGTAAATTTTTAAAAATATTAATTATAAAGATATCTAATACTAAAAATAGAATATTATTAATATAAATAAATATATAAAGATTTTTTTAATAAATATGAAATAGTTTATATAAAGATACTTAAAGCTGTTTATAATAAAAAAATTATGAAATATATTATATTATTTATATAGTATTTATTTTAATTTATATAATAACTTAATAAGTATATTATATATACTATTCTTTTAAAAGTTTTTTAACAGTTTAATATATATTAATTTATATAATTTAATATTAAAAAAAACTATAATAATATTAACATTATATAGTATTTAACCGAGTATAGCAGTAAAAATAATGAAAATCTTAAAACTAATATTTTTTATAATAATAATATAAATCTTATTTATTTAATAATTCTTACTAGTATATTAATAAAATTTTTTAATAAAAAAATAAGCTTTGTACGTACTATTATACTTAATTTTTTATATTTATTTAAAAAATAAAAGTCGAAATTTATAAAAATATAAAATAATATAAAAAATATTTTATTTAATTTATTATTATATTTTATAATAAGTAATATTATATTATTTAAAAACTTTAATATAAGCTATAATATTAGTATAACTAATAGAAGTATAGCCAATATTCTATAATATTAATTTTTTATGATAAAAAATCGTTTATAATCTAAAAATAGATTTATAATCGGCCGCGTAGCTGTAATATTAAAAAATAAAATATAAATAAAACAGTTATTAATTAAAAGATTAAATAAAATATTAATATAAAAATTTAGATTATTATTAATATTAATAATATAAAATTATAATAGTTTAAATAAAATATAAGACAGCTTCTATATATAAATTAAATAATATAATAGTTTTTGAATTGCAGTTTTTATAAATAAAAATACTAAAAATAAATTACTGGTAATTGGACAGTCTATAACTACTAATTTATTATTGGAAATATTATTTTAACAGTAAGAAACAGTATATCAGAAGTATGATATAGTATATTATATATAATATTATTAGGAATATTTAATAAAAACAATATACTAGTTTATTTATATTTAATAAACTAGTTAGAAAGGATTATTTTCTGCTACTAATTCTGAAAGATAGAAATTTTAATTTAAAAAAATAAATATAAAATAATCTTTTGATTTTTTATAATACGCATAATCTTAAGATTTAGACAAAGATTTAGAAAAAATAAAAAGAGCTGGCTTAGAAAACTTATTTTAATTTAAAAATTATTATAGTTTGTAAAATCTAAAAAAATAAAAAAAAAGTTTAATACTATTCTCTAAAAATAAACTATATAATTATAATTAAAATATAATTCTAAAACTACTCTCTAAATAAAAGATGTAAAAAGATAAAAATAGAAAATCTTTATAAAAATAGTATAATTTTAATTATAAATATACTTTTGTATAAATATAATTTATTATATTTTTATATACTGCTAAAAATATCTATAGTATCTCTTAGATTTAGCTGTTTTATAAATAAAAAATTATATTCAAAGTCTAAAAATATAGAAATCTTTCTTATTTTAAGTAAAGCTTAATTAAATATAATAGATTAGAATATAAAAAAGCTCTAAAAAAATTATTATAAAAATCTATTAAGATTTAATATTTAATTTTTAATTAGATAGTTTCTGATAAGTATAATTACTAAAAAAATCAAGTAAATAATATAGTATAGATTCTGCTTACAAGTTTAATTTATAATATATAATTTAGTTTTTTTAAATAAAAAGAAAAAATTAATAGACTATCTAAACTAAAATTAAAAAAATAAAAAATAGATTAAAAACTATATAATTATTTTTAATAGCTGAATTAAAAATAAAAATATAGTTTTAGTAGTATAGTATATTATAATTAAAATATATAGTCTAAATAAACCTATAATTATATATTTTTTTATATTTTATATTATAACAGCTATTAATTTATAAAAAGCTAAATTCTATTAATATTATTAGAATTCTTTTATTATTTTCTCAGAAATATATATAATAAGAATACTATTTTTTTTTACATTATTTTTATCTTATTTAAAAAGCTTTTTTTTATATATTTTTTAGTAATAATTTAAATAGCCAGATTAATAACTGCTTAATCTAAGTATATTTTAATTATACTAAGATTAAAAAAGATATAGTAAATAGATCTTAATACTAAAAATAATTAAAATAATTAATTATCCGGTTTTAAGCTATACTATAGTTAGGTATAAAAATTTTCTTAATCTGATTATAACCTGGCGGTCAGATATAAAAATTTTAATTAACCTGATCTGACCTAGGCCTCGCCAAAGCCCGCGGGTTCACGGGTCGGGTCTAAACCCAACCCGGTTCTTGGCGGGTTTTGGGTCGATGGGCTTAACCTGCAGATTAAATATAGATTTAAATATTTAATCTATAGATTTTTAGCAAATATTTATAAATTATTAAACTAGATAAATATTATATAATTAGTAGATTTTATAAGTTATATAATTTCAGCTATATTTTTAAAATATTATATTTATATTTAAGATAATCTATTATAAAAAATATTTAATTATATATAAGTTTATAATAATAGAAACTAAAGAATTAAATTTATTTATATATAATATATATCTAATATAAGATAAATTAATTATTATTATAATATAGATATTTTCTAACTCTTTTTAATATTTATAACTAAGCTTCTAATGAAAAATTATTTTTATTATTTTTATTATTATTTTTCTTTCTTTTTTTTAGTTACTAGAACTATTTGGTTTTTATTTATATTAGAAATAATATTTTTTTTATTTATTATATATTCTGATAAAACTAGTACTTCTAGTTATTTAAAAATAGTTTTTCTACTATTTTTTTTATTTATTATTATAATTATTTTTATTATTACTAATTGACTTAATATTTTTTTTAAGAAAACTATACTTTTTTTTTGTTAATTTTAATTTTTTTTTAAATAATAGTCTCTTTTCTTTATCTCGAACTGTATTATATATTTATATAATATAAGTTCTGATATTATAATTATATTTAGTAAATTTTGGTAGTAATAATAGATATTTTAAGCTAAATTAAAAAATTATTTAATATTAGTACTAATAATAGAAATAAAAAATATATTATAAATAAGCTTTATAAATAAAAAATATATCTACTAATTATTGTTTTAGAATATCCGAACCGGTATAACAAAAATAATAGTTAAAATAAACATTAGAAAAACTTAAAATAAAATAAAATATATAATTATTAAAATATTTTATAAGATTGTTCTTCTTTTCTTCTAGACTGGATTAATCTAATTTTATTATCTAAAAAAAATTAATATTATTATTTGGTTAAAAAAATCTTAAAATATTATTTTCTAACTATTATTTTAACTCTATTTATTAATATAGTTTAAAATATTTAATAAGATTTTTTTAATATTTAATAATCTATTCCGGATTTTAATTTTTATTCTAAAAAAAATTAGAGTTTATATTATAGTATAAGTATTATATTAATAATAAAAATATTATTTTTTTATATTATTTGTTTTATTATAGTAATAGAAAGGTTTTATTTATATTATATAAAAATTAGTAAATATCAGCTTTTTCTATAATATATTCTTTTATTTAAATTATTTAATAGATTTTTTTAGATATTTAAAGAGTTTATTATAAATAGTAAAAATTAAATAAATAATAATATTTTTAGTTTTTCATAATATTATAGTAAATTAAAAGAATAGTTATATAATTTATAATAAATAATTAATTTATTATTACTAATTTTAATTAAATTTAAGATATAAATAGTTATATTTTAAACAGAACTTATCTAAAAATAATAATAAATATTTTATATTCTAAAATATAAAAAAAATTAAGTTCTAATATATTTAAATATTCTGGATTAATATTAATATTAGTAAATTAGACTATAACTTATAAAAAGTTTTTTTATATTAAAAACTAATATTAATAAAAATTATAAGATTTTAAAGCTGTAGTAGAAATCTTAATAATATAATATTTTTTTAAAAAAAAATAAAACTAATTAATTTTATTAGTATATTAATAATTTTCTGCTTATTATATTTTAATTATATTATCTAGTTTTAATTTTTAGTTTATTAAAGTTTAGTAGTATTATTTTAAAAATCAGTTTTTATCTAACTAAAAAACTATTTTAAGTTTAACTAAATTATATAAGCTATATAAAAAACCCGGATAATTATTATATTATTATTAAAATCTAATATTTAGATAATTTTTTAAATACTAGTTAATAATATATTATTATTTAATATATTATTAGTAGTAATAGTAAGAACTTGATTTATTAAATAATATTATTATAATAATTAAAATAAAATAAAGTCTAAATAATTTTTAAAATATAGTTTATATAATAATTTAAATTTAAGAAATATTTTATAATAGTTTTAATTATAATTAATAAAATAGCTAGTTATTATTATAAAAGCTTGTTAAAAAGATAATATCTAATAATTAAATACTAGTAAGATTTTATTATTGTTAAACAGCTTATTCAAAATCTGTTAAAAATATTTAAAAATTATATTTTACAAGCAGTGCTGCACTATTTTGATAAAAAATTCTTAAACTATTTTAGTATTTACTAAATAATAGAAATATAATTCCGAAATCTCAAATATTCAAAAAATTAAAACAGTAATTATAATTCAGTAAGAAATTACAAAATATTAATTTTTTAGTTTAGTTAGCTAACTTTAATAGTAAGCTAAAACTTAGATATTTATATGAAACTATTTATATTAATACTTACTATTATAAATAAAAGAATAATATAATATATATTTTTTATATAAAGTTTTAAATATAATAAGTTTTAGTTTACTTTATATATAAAATAATATATTTTTTTATAGTTAAAGTTTTATTTTTAAAACTAGAATAATCTAATATCTTTTTATAATATTTGTATATTATTTTTAGATTATTATTTAAAGCTTTTATAACTTAAATAAAATAATTTCAGATTTTAAAAAAATATTTTATATTTTATTATATCTATTACTTTTTACTGAAATCAGTTTAAAACTATTGAATAATATAATTATTAGTAGTTATACTAGAATAAATTATATAATAATTATTATAATTAGAATAGATATAATTAAAAGAAATATAAAATTTAATAATAGAATTAATTAGATAAAATTAGAATTAATTATAAAGTCTGTTTTATAAATAATATTCTGTTAACTAATTAAAAAATTAAATATAATTTTATTAGAGAAAAAAACCGGGCTATTATTAAAAATATCTAAATAATTATTGTAATATAATAATAAATAAATATTAGTAAACTAGAATATTTAAAGTATAAAATTATAAATATTTAATAATAAGATTATAAATTTATAATAGAAAAAGATCTTTTAGATTAAAAAAAAATAAAAAATATTCTTATTTTATATTTTAATCTTTAAATTAATAGTTTATATTAATCTTATTATAAAAAAAGTTAATCTGTTTAAAAATAATAAGAGATTAAAACTAATTACATTATAAAATAAATAGATAATCTGTAAATAATTTATAAATTAAACAGATTATTTACTAAAAATTATAAAATTTATAGATTATTTGCTAAAAATTTATAAAATCTGTTTATTACCTGCTAAAAATCCTTTTAATCTATTTATATAAACTAGAAAGAATAGATAAAACAGAAAAAATAATAAATATTAAAAAAATAAATATTTTAGTTTTATATTATAATATTTAAAGAGATTTATTAGTTAAATAAAACTTATAAAACATAATATAAAAATATTTTATTAAATAATATAAGTTAGAAAATATAAACAATAGAATTATTATTTAATCTAATAATTTTAAAGAGTTATTTACTCTATAAAATATATATTTATAACTATATATAAAAAGTATTTTATTAATAATACTAATATTTTAATTTTAATACTTTTAGTAGTTATTTTTATAAATAAAAGCAGTAGCCTATATTAATATAAGCAGATTTTAAATATATTTTATATAAATATAATAATTTAAAAAAAAAGAACTACTATTATAAAATCTTAATATTAATACAGAATAAAAAAATAAAAATTAAATCAGATTATTTAGTATTTTTTATATATCTTAGTATAGTTTAAAAAAAATTTTATACTTAAATAGATTTTTGGTAGGTAACCCGCGGATTGATATATCCAACCCGCGGGTTGGCAGATTTGGATCTTGGATTCAGGATTCAGACCCGACCCATAGGTACGGGTCATAATGTTGGACCCAAACCCGACCCGTGGCGAGGCCTAATCTGACCTGGCCGTTAGCCACTCTAGTTGAGAGTGCTGAGGGCTCAGAAGCCGGCTGTGATTTTTAAAGCTTGAGTTTTACCCATTCTAGTTGTTTATTAATATATTAGTATCATATTTGTCTGCTTCGGCTCATTACATGTATTAATATCATCTTGATGGGTTAGGGCTTTTGCAAGGCGGTGCCAGTACAGCACTCATAGTATGAACAGGGCTTAATGTTTCCAATATAACTTAAGTGTTTCGATAGAGGGTATATCAACTTCTCCTAGATTACTTGTTACTTCAATATAGGTTATAGAAGGTTGTGTAACTGTTACACAACTAGGGTGACTGCTTACCCTGTTTCGAGGCGCACTTACCCCAAATTACCACCAACGGATCATAGATGATCTGCTAAACTGTTCTCTTTGTGTAACGAAATTTGACATCCTACTCGTTCTCACACACGTCAATGGTCGTCACCGAGAGATCCTTGAAACTGGACAAGCTCTTTTTCATTCATCTTTGGGTGCGTTGGCGGTTGATCACTATCGGGGACTGCGGCCTGCTCGACAATGTGCGGAGGATTGCCGGGAAGCTCGAGCATCGTCAGACTCAGATTATCCTACTTACGGCTTCCAGCATCCCCTCTGCAAAGACTAACCTCATCGGTTGTGAAACGCCCCCCGTTCGACAACAGCCACCACCAGGTGACGACGACCTGGTTGTGATATATGGCCATGTGAAGGACCATGGGTCCTTCATAGTACAGTTGAGGCTTTTCCAACCTAATTGTCAAATATTCTGCGGAGATCAAGTCCCTCCTCAGGCTTCTCGAATTGCGCGGTCAGCTCGGTGATAGGCTTTGCCTCTCTTTGGGTCGTCCGATAAGAGTCTGGTTTGTCCCAGATCAGCTTTCTCATTTTTGGGTTTCGTCCTTTGACGGCTACCGAAACCCGAAATATCCTCAAGATCGGTCATAGTGGCGAAGAAGGGAGGATTGGGCAATTCCCAAGGGTCGTGCCTTCTGGCCTCAGCCTCTGAAATTCCAGATTTCAGGCACTCCGAACTTGGGATTGGTTATCATGTCACCCCCGCTGTTTACTTCATAAGCGAGCACGGGTCAATAGTCTGCTGACGATACTAAGCTATCTTACAGACACTGTGTGAATGGAGAACCGTAAGTAGTGGACTGTTCTAATTCTACACATGCTGTCAACACGTCTAGCTATTTATTCCGTTTGTACAAAATTCTTTTTATGTGCGGTAGGCAGGGGCTAGTCTAGCCTAGCTAGTGGTAGGACTCGAGGCCTCAGGCACTAAAGCGCCTAGGACAGAGCTCTATACCCGGACATCAGTCCCATAGCATCTAGGAAGAGACTAGCAGGTCTTCTGTTATACATGTTTTGTGTATCTCTGTGAGGCCGTCAACACGGACCTTTGCTAACCCCTGGTTGCGGGGGAAAAGCTACTCATTAGACTGCTACATAATACTGGTGGTATCCTTATAGCTGTTTTGGACGTTAGCTGTATGCACAACAGTATACCTTACATTTTCAGAAGATCGATTGCCGAGTTCACCAGTAAGTACTGGTATTGTATTTGCTCGATAACAGAGACAATAGATGGAAATGTGGAATGGTGGTGGATTCTGGCTACGTGAGGCTATCCGGAACTAGCTAAGGCCACCTACGGAAGACCATTGCGGCCGCAGGGCCGCCGTCAACAATATTTGTTTGGTAATATCAACACTACTAGACTCAATCACTCTCCTAGAGAATGATCTCGGTGAGCAAAAGAATGAGAAAAGAATAGTCCTACAGGCTTGGTCGGGAAGGTATCTGATTGATTTACACGGCTTGAGTTTCGCACAGGGATAGACTGCACGGAAGGTACCGGAGCTGAACCCTCCCTGTCCCTCAACTCAGGTGAAACATGCGAAGCATTTATAACTTCTTCATAGCAGTGGCGCCTTCGCTACTCATCTAAGCCGTCTAGATCAGAATATAATAGTGAGATGACATATCTAAGAGAACTCTATCTATGAAGTGGTTGAATTTGATATACGAACAGAAAGTCACCATGGTTGTATGGATTCGAGCGGGTGACGGGATTCGAGACTTGCGCCTTTCAGACCCGAGCTGCCCCACACTTGACTACAACATGAAAGAAACTGTTCATGGTATCCCAGGGAAATGGGGCAGTCTATTTTCCGACTTCGTATTTCAAATGCAGCTCATCCCAGCCGGGTCTGAATGGTCTAGAACTATCGTCGGATAGATGCCGATTGCTGTCGAAGATACGTGAAAGGCCTATTCTGGCTTTCAACATCTTAGAACTGTAGAGAGCCCAGTCCTTTACAGTAACAACGGCGAAGAGAACGCCTGGCGGCCCATGAGTTGGTCAATCTTCGTTGAACGTGAGGAACAGCTACTGAGGACGGGTCGCAGCTAATTTTCAGCGAGATATCGTACATAAATTATCAATTCAGATAGAATTGAGGCCTTATCATCTGTAGTTTTGAAAGTTCGAATCAGAAAGAATCACATTCCTTCTCATACAGCCTGAAGTGCAGTTGATGATAATAAGCGGCTTTTCTTGAGCAATCAGGATGCTTTTCTTAGGACACCAAATTCCAATTTCCATAGAGGACGAAGAGTGCCCAGAAATAGGGCTCTGGCCGTCGTTTACGGATGCCGAGCACGGCTTCGCGAAGCGCAAGCGCTAGGTCGATAGCAGACGACGGCAGCGGTTCTTGGTCAGACCTGCTGCTACTCTTCCAACCGAGGTGGATGCTGTGATAGAAGCTTTCGGTGAACTCCTTGCCCGCTGTATCCCAGCAATTCCACATCGTCCCGACCACGGCGTTGGCTCCTGCCAGCAAGAGAACGGGCATCAGCCCCAGCGGCTCGTCACCGGGCAGAATTCTCTGTCTTCCGCTCTCGCACGCGATCATGGTGAAAAGCTTGGGGCGCATTTGTATGCTGAATAGGTCTCGAGCCGTAACCTCTTGTTCTCCCGCAAGCTTGAATGCGGACTCAAGCGGCTCGTTGACATCGAACCTGACGTGGCCGTGGTAGTGAAAGATGTCTACGCGCTCGGCCGCGCATTTGAACGCTTGTGCGGTCGCCGCTGTGCCAATAAGCGGATCTGTATTCATTTGCGATCCTAGGTTCGAGGCAGACTCGGTCGCTGCTGCTCGGTCGCTCGTAGGATCAGCAAGTATCGCAACACTTAAAGATTTTGGTCGGGCCCTGCCTTGTCGTTGCAGACAGTGTTGTAGTATTGATAAACTCGTCGAGTATATGACCGGGTTGCGCTCAATAATCACCTGCTGACCCACATTTAAGGCATGGAGGGGGAGGCCAGACAGGATATTAGTTGGACAGAACACCAATAGCTCTCCCTCATTGGAATTTGTGGCCAATGGTGCGACGAGGGGATCGATATTCCTGAGCCTATCAGTGGCCGAACTCTGGCGCAAACGTGTAGGCCGCATATTGGTCTGTATCCAAGAAACTACATCACTGAGCAGGATTTCAAGTTCTGAGATCTTCGGTTCCTGCCCGGGTCGCACTGACACCATAAGTAGCTTGTTGTGTACCACCGCCCAGTCGACGCAAACGACGTCAGTTCTTGAATCAAACATGCTCTCCAGCTGGTCGAGCTCAAGGCTCCGCGCACCTCGGTACACAAGCGCTGGATGTAGGGTTCGGTGGTTGTTCATCGAGCGGCGCAGGTTGGCCAAGCTTTCTCTTAGCCGAAAGCGGTCCCCAGGAGGAGTGACGGATAACTGTTGCAGAATTGCGGCCTCCTGCTCCCACAACCTCGACGCGGTCTTGTCTCTGAAAATATCAGCTTTGATAGTTTTGGGCATGTCGGCCCCGAAACCAATGAGGTCTAGGAGTCCTCGTGCTTTACCCTGCTGCAGCCACCACCAGCTCCGGCGAGTGTCGTTCCCTTTTAGGCTTAGTTCGAACCCGAGTGTGTACAAATCCGCGCTCCGGCTGACGAGAGCTTGTTTTTGTACCAGCGAGTTTGCGTCTCGCCGAAGAGTGAAGTCCATGCGGATTTCGTTCCGAATTTGCTCCGCTGTATCGAGGTTCCTCAGGGCGTGCTCGAGCGCCCCTTCGTGGCCTTGAAGAAGGGCTCTCTCCCACGCCCAGGCTTGCTGAAGATGACAATCAGCAAGCTGTTCTTGAAAGCCGACAGTTTTCAAAAACGCCTCTGACCGCTGGAATCTTTCCAGGGTCTCATTGAGCGAGAAAGTAGTGGTCTCAGTGTCGCGCTCGACAGAGAGCAGGTTCAGCAGGCCGATCCTCTTGTTCATAAGGGCCGCTTCGCGCTCCTTGCCGGCCTCTTGGAACAGATTGCAGGCATGTTGAAGGTACACCAATGCAGTCGAAATGTCGTTGATGGCATAGTACGCGTTGGATCTTTTGTAAATGTTCTCGGCCATGTAGTAAAGCTGCAGCTCCTCGGGTAACTGAGGGATCAAAACCTCGGCCTCGGCGAGCCAAGTTAGTGAGTTCTGAAAGGCGTCCTGGGTGCTAACGCCCTCCAGTTTTGCGGCACGCACTAGCTCAACATCGCTAAGGAAACCGTACTTGTCCGCCTGGTCTTCGAACATGTGATGCCTACCGTCCCGTTCGGCGCCATCGGTTAAGAGCGAGACGAGTTGACTGAAGATTTCTGAGGAGGGCAAATCTCTGGCATAATCGTATGTGACTTGTGCCAACGTCTTACTTGCATTTGAGGCCATTGGCCAACCAAAATGTTCCATGGCTACGTCTCTGGCTTGTCCAGCCCACCTGATGCTACTTGCCCATTCCCCGAGCCTCTTGTAGTCAAGGCTCAGCAACATAGCACACCCGGCCGCAACGCGAAATTCGTTTAGCGGTATGGCTCGCTCGAAGAGAGCCTGGAGACCCTCGATCACGGCAGGAAGCTGAGAGGCCTGCATGTTCGCCGTGTGAAGTTCCTGGTACCGCTCCCGGCACCATTGTGCATCCGGTAGTGAATTTAGAGAGTTCATTTCCCGGTGAAAATGTGGAATACGCGATCTACTTAGCTGGCGGAGGAACAAGAGCGGTTGATGCCCAAGCAGAAAAAAGCTATTATGTAGAACGTTGTGTATGAAGATTGTGTTTTGTAGGATGTGAGCGAACAACCAGATGATCGTCCATCCCAGGGTGGGGTAGTCGGAACCATACTTTTTTTGGACTTCTACAAAGAGCTGCATGGATCAGCATCGTACCCCCTTGAAAGGAGATCTGCGGAATTGTGGTTCCAAATCCAAAACTATTTTTAGTTTGAAGTTTTGCAATACACAACCATAATCACGGGGTTTTAGATTGAAAGATAGGTCAAGTAGATGAAAAATACTGTAGTTTCAAGACTTGATAGGAATTACTCGAAGGTAAGAGTGTCATGACACACGCTAGGAAGCCCATATTAATCTAGAGCTATCAGCCAAGCAAGGTCTCACTTAAGAAGATATACAAGAATTTAAGAGTACGGAAGAGAGATCGAGACCGATCCTGAATACCAACGTAAAAGTCATTGACGTCACCGGCATTAGGACTGGCCGTTGATGGTAGCTCTCCAGCACTAGTGCACTAGTTCCGATTTTCCTTCCGTGTTTCTTGTTGCGTTCTTATTGGAGCTCATCTTGTCACATGCCTCATTATCTACCTATGTGGCCAAAGTATCTTAGTAAGTCGAGGAATCAATCATAAAGCCTTCAATGAAACCTCAGATTACGATCGAAATGTTGTCTGCAAATAATAGGAAATATACTTATTTTTAGACGGCTGTATGATTAGCTTTATCAACTAGAGATACGATATGTCAACTGTGGTTGCGATCTTATTAAAGTTATAATCAAAAAAATATTGGAACTGTATTTTCACGGACACTCTGTGGGTCTTTATGGGATCCTATCACAATAGCTTTAGCTGGAAGGTCTGAGGCGGGTGAGATAAGCGCCGAGCAGGATCCCTTTACAAAAAGGCTGGCGTGGTTGCCTTCGGAGGCAGCAGTCCGCAGCGTGTGCCCCTCCGAACGGAAATTGAGACGTCGATGATTTCCAACCTGTGATTTTACGGAGCCAGCAGAGCACGAGATTGTTACTCAAGACAATGGCAGACTCTAGTCGCACAGAGGAGAAATATGAGCTCGTCTTCGAGCCAGACCACTACGCCGAAGAAGAACTCGACGACCCCGAGCCCATCAATAAGGACCTCATCAGCGACACTACCGTGAGAGATTGTCGGGTAATCGCATCTGTACGCTGTGTCGAGTACGGAAAAATTGGAGCGGGGGACGGCATCCTACTCGTATTTGCCTTTGTCTTCCACCCCGTCCGGGCGCGGGTCAAAGAGGCAGACATCGAGCTGCAATTCAATAACCGCATTATTTCTACCCTCCAGCCGCAGGAAATCAACGATAGAGAAAGTGAAGTGACCATCCGCAACAAACTCGAGGGGCGGTTTGACCTAAGCCACCCTCCAGTTACGGTGGGCTTGACGGCGTCACAGGAGAGAGAAAGGGTTCAATCGTACACTCGGTCAATTCGTGGATCAGGAGTTGAGACTGAGCTGGCTATATGGACCTTACGCGAAAATTCGGACCAGAGGGGCGGTGTGCACCTCGATTTCATCGCAGTGGTTATCCTGAAGGGAGGCGGGGAAGTGGAAGTAGATATTGAAGTGCGGGCCCAGCTTGGAGCCAACCTGAAGGATCCATTGGGTATTCGGAAGATCATTTCCCAGCGTTCGATCAAATTTGACGGTGGAATCAGTCGAGGACGGAGGCCAGAGGGATTGATCATCCCTCCGGACCTTTTTGTGAAGGATCCGATGTGAAGAGTAACTTGCGTTCCATTTAGTGAAGACACAAACTCGACGAAACCCTTCTAGGACATTCGACAAATGTGAGTGCACAAAGGAAGTGTGTTTTTGGATTTGATTGCAACGGGTTGTCGGAGTCGAAGGTATGAGGACAGCATGCTTTCAAATCTGCTAAGTTAGCAGCAGACTAACCCTTACGATCAATGTATTTCTACATAATAAGAGGTTTGAATGGGTTTCAGGTAAGAGCCACAAGTTCTCTATAAGAAAAGAATGGTGAGATAGTGTTACAAGTGTAATAGCTTTGTGAGGACAGGGGTAGATATAGTAATTCTTGAAGTATTATTACTCGTCTTCGCCTCCGTACTTACTAATAAGGATTCAATGAGAGTACTTTAACTTAATACCTGTCCGCATGACGAGGGTATGGCGGGCTTGCCCGCTACCTCAGCTCACCCGCCAAGCACCCTCCGGCATCTGGCTGCGTTCAAGCCACACTCCGGGAGGTTAGTAGCTGGATAGATGACCACCAGTGAATCCCTTCTGCAGCTTGTATTTGGTGCCGGACAAGAGAGTGATAGAGATCCGCGTACTGTAACTGTAAGAGAGAAAACCTGTTGAATTTGTGGATAATATTACAGCGGTGAATACTATAGTGATACAGTAGGAGGCTTGCGATATTTAGGTTAATAACAGTCTGGTGTTCAGATTAATCATTCTGTTAGCAGTAAAAGAGTATAATGTAAATCAATAGGTAAACTAAGAGACACTATTACTGCTTATCTACTGTAGTAGGGTAGGTAATAATATCTTCTCCTTTTAGGCGTTTCTGCCGTCCTTTGCTTAGGTAGACTTTTCCACTCCTTACAAAATGCTGAAGCCTTGATATTGCGGGTGGGGGAGGTAGGCTGAGGGGAATAGAGATAAGAATCTTTTTTCTACTAGGGTACCGATTGTAGATAAATATAACTAGTTTAAGTACATAGAAAGATTGAATAGCCTAATAGAATATTAAATACTGGGCTGAAACTTAACTTACTACATAGCGGGCCGAGGGGGTAAGTTACAGTGGTTGTACTGCGGTTTTCTTCGGTTATACAGAATTTTTATAAAGTTGTATAAAGTTCTAACTAATCATAAGTTCTTTAAATCTAGGAGTACTAATCTTTATATAAATAATAGATTATACTAAAACTATATTTTTAACTAGATTTAAAGTAGTTTTTATACTATTTTATTATTATAATATATTTTAATCTTAGAGTTATATTAACTACTATATTTTTTATTTATATTTATTAATAAAAGTAACTTAAACTGTTAATATAACTATTCTACTTTATAAACTAAGATATAAGTAAATATAATCTTATTTAAATCTTATTAAAAATAGATATTACTTTTATTAAAGTCTTACTTTATTATTTATGTTTTTAATATAGTTTTTTTAATTTTTTATATATATAATTATTTACTAGAGAATAAAATCTTTTTTTTATATAATATATCTCAATTTCTATATTTTCTAATATTTATCTTTTTATCTTTGTACTATTTTTTTTATTTTATTTTTTATATTAATTTTTCTCTATCTTTTTATTCTCTGTATTAATTTCTTTATTATTTTTAATATATTCTGAAGTCTGTATTCTTCATATTTTTAATATCTATTTTTTATTTATAAGTAAGATAAATAAAACTAAATTTCAGCTTTTATTTTAGTTTTAAAATTAAGATTTTAATATCTTTTTATAAGTAGTTCTTAAAATTATAGAATAATATCCAGTAATTTTTTATAATATATAATAATATTTTTTTTTCTATTATAGTATACAGTAATTTTTCTAATATATAATAATCTTTTATAATATCTAGTAATATAACCGGGCTATATAATAAATTAATCTATTTCTTAAATATAGATAGAGAATTTTAAAATAATATATATTTAGATAATAATAATAAAAATAAAAATAAATAAATAATAGGACTTAATCTTATAAGAAAATATATAAAATCATAGAAAATATTATATTTAATTTTATATAAATTATAATTTAATTAGCTAAAGTTACTTTTAGTTAAGCTATATTAAGTTAAACTATAAAATAACTACTTAAAATATATAAAAAGAAAGAAAAAAATATTTTATTAAAAATAACATAGAAGTATCTAGTCTGTAGTAAAATAAATAGATAAAAATCATTTTTAATATTTATTTTGGATAAATAGAACTAAAATAAAGCTGATTATCTTACTTACTCTTTATAAATAATAGAATATACTAATAAAATAAATTATAAAAATATTTTCTTTCAGCGGAATATAAGTATTAATAAAGAAGAGAAGGCTATTTAGAAAATCTATATTATTTTTATTACAATATATTTATCTAGTTAAATTAGCTTAAAGTTAGAAGAAATCTCTGTTTTTAAAATTATTTACTTTAAAGATAAATAAAATAACTAAAAATATTAGGTATTAGTTAGAGTGGCTAACGCCCAGGTCAGATTATGTTAATTAAAATTGTAAGGGCTGGACCAGCCCTTCCAACCTTCGCGGATACCGCGAAGGGAAAGCTATATATATATAACCTCAGATATTAATTATATAATAACTAAGCAAGCCGATTATAATCTTTTAATTAAAAATAGTATTTTTAAATTTATAAAAATTATTTATTTTTTATACTATTTTATCTTCAGCTTTTATAATCTTATTATTTATATTCTATAAAATAATCTATTAAATAATAACTAGATATAATATATAAAACTAAATTAAAAATAACTTTTCTAATCTAATTATAAAGAACTATATATTAACTATAAAAAAAAATCCTATATAATAAAAAGAAAAATATAAACTTTTATTTATAAATTTTATAAATAACTATAATTACTTAAACAGATTATAAGTATTTAAAATAAACTAGAAATTAGTATTATAAAGAAATAACTATATAAAAATCTAAAAAATTCTAACTCTAATACTGTAAAGATTAAAAAAACCAGTATATATATTAATCTATTTATAAATAAAAAATAATATAATATCCGCAATTATATTATCTACTATATATTTATTATTAAATAGAAATTAACTATAGAAATTAATAACTAAAATAAAAATTAGAAAGTATATATTATAATAACTTATTTAAATCATACTTTAAATAATCTATAAAAAAATAAGACAGTTAAATTTTATTATAAAAAAAAATAGACTAGTTTTTATAAGTTTTTTAAAATATAACTAAAAGATTTTATAAATAAATAATAAAAGACTTAGTTAAAAATACTTAAAATTAAGTTTTATAAAAAAAAATTAAAGTTTATTTATTTCTAATAGTAAAAGAAAATAAGAATGAAATTAGATTATAAAATATAAAATATTAATATTATATAGTTTTATTTATTTTTTATATTATTTTTTTCTGCGGTCTAAAAAAAGATTTATAAATAATAGATTTTTTTTATAATAAAATAAGATTTTATTATACTATTTATAAGATTACATCCAGTATTAAACTAGTAATATAAACAAGTAAAAAATATAATATTTTATAAATAAATTTTTAAAAAAAGTTATAAATCTATTATTTTTATAAATAAAATCTAAAAGTTAAAAACCCAGACTAATAGTCTTATAAAAAAAGTTTAGAGACTAAAATAATTTTTTTAATAATATAAATATCTGTAAAGATCTCCGGATTAAGAACTTATTATAATTATAAAAAAATAGATTATTAAATAAAAAACTATTAATTAACTAAACTACTTATAAAATAATTAGTAGACAGAATTATAGTACTTATTTTAGACTAAATTAGAATTATAATTTATTTTAGTTTAAAACTAAAAAAATAGCCGATTCTTTATAAAAAAAAATATTTTATAAAAATTAAGATTATTATAAATAATAGTATAAAAATAAATCTAATATTTATAATACTTATTAAATAAATAAAATAGCTAACTATTCCAGCAAAAATACTTGCAGAAAAGATTAGATAAAAAGATATATAGTTAAAAAAAACTATAATATTTATAGTATATTTAAAGAATATCTAAAAATACTGTAAGAATTAGATAGATTTTATAATTATAATATTAAAAATAAATAAAATAATTCTAAAAATATTTTAAATAAAATAATAAAAATCTATTATAAAATTTAATAAATATTAGTTCTGGTTCTGTAAATATTATATATTAAAAATATTATAAATTACAGCAGAAGAGATTATTATAAAAAAACTTATAAAAATAAATTTTTATTTTATAATAATAAAAAAAATATATAAAATAACTATTAATTAAAAGATACTAGTATAGTACTATAAATATAAAATAATATTTATAAAAAAAAAGTTATAAACTTATTTATATAAAAATTAGAAATTAATCTAAAAATTAACTTCTGTAAGAATTTCCGGCCGAAATTAAAATAAATATACAAAATATTATTTACGGAGAAAAAGATTTTATAAAACTATTTATAAAAAATATTTATAAAAAAATAGATCTGGTATTTTAAATTATTAATAAACACACCGGTTCTATTTATAGATAAAAAAATAAAAATTTATAAATATATATAAACTACTATAAATTAAATAAATAAATAATAAAAAATATTTATTTATTATTATAAATTAATAAATATATTAATTAATTTATAGAAACTTTTTAATTTATATAATTAAATTTATATAAAATCTACTACAGAATTAGAATCGCGGAAAAATATAAATAAAAAATAATATTCTAAATAAAATATAAACTA
Organism: Aspergillus fijiensis CBS 313.89; assembly: GCF_003184825.1. Classification (NCBI taxonomy): domain Eukaryota; kingdom Fungi; phylum Ascomycota; class Eurotiomycetes; order Eurotiales; family Aspergillaceae; genus Aspergillus; species Aspergillus fijiensis. The sequence continues at coordinate 39,855 of NW_024468999.1, read as the reverse complement.
TTTAAATATCTAATTATATTATTTAGACTAATAAATATATTTATAAAATTTTAAAATTTTATAAATTTTCTATTTATAAAATATCTAGATAATTTTATAATTATTTATTTAAATAATATTATAATATATTTATATAATCTAAAGATATATAAAATATAGATTTATAAAATACTAAAAATATTATAAGATATAGAATTATATATAAAACTTAGTAAGTATTATTTTATAATAATAAAAATTAATTTTTTAAGATTTTTAATCAGCTGTAAGAATATATATATAAAACCGAAATATATTATAATAATCTATAATTAGTTTAAGCTGTAGAATATAAAAAATATACTAAAATTTATTAGATTTATAAATTAGTATAGATAATTTATTAAAAAATATTTATAAATTATAGTATTAATTACAGATCTGACTAAAATACTTTATAAAAAAAAGAAAAAAAAAACTAAATATAATTTTCTAATATTAAAAGTCTGCGAGAGTTTTTAAAAGCTAAAAAATATATTTATAAAGAATATAATTATAATATATTTTAAAAAAAAAATTCTTATAAATTAAAATTAATATATCGGTTTTTGCGATTAGTAGAATACTATTATAAAAAAATTAAAAAAACTAATAAAAGCTAGTAATATTTTACTTATAGAAAATAATTTCTATAGAATAGAATTATAATATTTATAATTAAAAGCTTTTTATAATTATAAAATTATTTAAAAAATAGTAATACTAGCTCGAAGATATAAAATATCTAATAAAAATAATTATTAATTATAAAAGTCTTTAATATTTTATAACTAATAAAGAATTATTATAAAGACAGATTAGATAAATATAATATTTTATAATATTTAAATTCTTTTTAATATATAAACCGGGATTATAAAATCCAGCAGATATTTTATTATAATAATCTAACTATAAAAAAAAAACTATAGAAAAAAACTGTAAAAAACTTAAAAAAATAGTATTATAACAGCTAAATAATCTTTTAGATCTAGAAAAAAGTATAGCTATTTTTATAAAAATTAGAATACTACTAGTAAAAAATATTATAGAAAATCCAGACTAGCTAGAATCTTATATAAAAATAATAAAAATAATTATAAAAAAGAATATATATTATAAAAATCTATTTATTAATCTTATATAAAAGTTACTCTAACTATTATAAAAAAATAATCTTATAAAAAAAATATTTAAAATAAAATAAAAAAAAGATTATAAAAGCAGTTTTTTTTATAAAAAAAATACCTGTAGAAAAAGAATTATTTATAATAAAATATTAATCAGAAACTATTTTATTTTATAAGAAAGTTATATATTCTAAACAACTACTAGCTAAAACTAAAAATTTTTATAAAATTATATAATAATCTTATTATAAAATATTTTTTAAAAATAAAAATTTAAAAATTAGTTTTATAAAGATTTTAATAATTAAAACTAGTTAAATTTATATAAGACTACTGCTATATATATAAAATATATTAAAATAAATAAATAATTTATAAAAAATAGTAAGATTTATTAGAATTACTACTATCTATTATAAGATTCTAGAAAAAAGTAATTATAAATTTTATTATAAATCTATTTATAAGTATTTATAAAGATAAAAACTTACAGAAGATTTATAATAGTATTATAATTATAATAGATTAGTTTAATAAAATAGCTTATTTTATTTTTATTTATAAAATACTATTAGAAAAAAAACTTATAATAATTTTTTTTAAAAAAATTTTCCGGTTATATAAAATATTTAATAAAATAATTATAGACTATAGATTAATTTTTATAAAAAGCTTTTAATTAGATTTTATTTATATTTTTATAATTAAATAAAGCTTAAATACAGTCTACTATTTATAAATAAATAATTAAATAAAAAACATAAATAGTATATTAAAATAATATTTATAAAATTATATTAACTTTAAGTAAGATAATTAGATAAAAATATTATTATTTATAAAATTTGTTTATAATAATTCTTTATAAGTATTAACTAAATATTTTTTATTTTTTATAATAACTATATAATATTTATAAATAATAATACTAGACTCGCAAATACTAAAGAATTTTATAAAAAACTAAAATAATATCTTTAAAAAATTAAAAAAATAAAAAAAAATAATTATAAATCTTAAACTAGTTTATAAATATTAAAAAAATTTTTATAATAGAAGTTATAAGACTACTATTTTTATAATAAATTAGAAGATTTAATTATTTATAAAAAACTTATTATAAAAAAAATTAAATAAGAAATTAGATTAGTATTATTATAAACTATTCTATATAATTAAAAGAATAAATAAATAAGTTTATAAACTAAAACTTTTTATTAATAAATATAAATAAACTAATATTAAATATAAAATATATTTTTATATTAGAAAATAAAGCTAGTTAATAAATATATAAATTGATAATTTTTTTAATTTTATATAATTTTAAAATATTTTAATTAAGTTTTTTATTAGATCTTAATATCTTAATATAATAAATATTTAATTATATTTTCTAATTTTTTTAAATCTTTTTGTTAATTTATATTATTAGTTTATTTGTTTTATATATCGGGTTTAAATAATAGATATTTCTATTTTAATAAATTTAATAATAGCTTATATTTTTATAGTAAACCGGTCTATATTTTTAGCAGCTGGATTATTTAAAATAGTAATAAATTTAAAATCTATATAAAAATAAAATCTATAATTTATAAAAAACAGAATAATTTTAATAATATTAGAATAGATTATATTTAGTATAAATTTAGCTAGAAGAAGCTACTAGTTTTAATTATTTTATAAATAGTTTATATAAATATAAAAACATTATTTAAATATTATATTAATTTTTTCGGTCTGACTGTTAGTTTTTAAATAGTATATTATAAAAAGTTTACTAGTAATATTAAATTATTAAATTAGATATTTCTAAAATTTAAAAATAAACTAAAGTTTTTTATTTAAAAAAATAAATTAAAATAGATTATATAATTTTTATATATACTAGATATATATTATTATAACAGCAGTAGTATTAATAATCAAATTATAAAAAATTAAATATTTTATTTTTATTAAATAATTAATAATTATTAAAATAGTATTATAGTTTTAGCTCTCGGGCAGATATATAATAAAGTCTATAAATATATTTTATTATATTTATTTAAATATTAGCAAAAGTTTTGGGATTTCTTATTTTATTTTTTTAAATAGGATTATTTTTTAATAAATATAATAATTCTTTACTTATTATTCTATATATTAATAGATATTAGACTAGTAATATTCTTAGATTAATAGCTTATATATATAAACTTTTTTAAAATATCTAAAAATAGGTTTATTATAAACTAGTTTAATTAAATTAGTCTTAATTTATTTATTATTAGATATTTATAATTAGTTTTTATAAAATAAAAAGCTTTCTTTTTTTTTATATAATACTAGTAATATATCTAAATAATAGTTTTTATTAATAGTTAAAGTTTTTAATATTTTTTTAATCTATTTATTTTTTTTATATATAATATAAAAAGATTTTTATATTTTAGACAAAAGTTATAAGTTTTATTTATTTTTAAATATTATATTTTTTCAAGTATATAAAATAGATATTAATTTTATTTCTGGTATATTTTTTATATCTTTTTTTAAAATTATTTTTTTTTATTATTTTTACTTTCTGGCGGGATTAAAAATAATATTAATAAATAAATAAAATTAATATTTTTTAACTTTAAAATTATTTAATTTTAATATAACAGACGCTTATTTTTTTTTTAAAAGATTATTTAATTTTTAAGTTAAGCTGTTAGACTTAATTTTATATTTTTTAAATTTATAAATAATCTTAAAATTAAAATATAATAAAGATTTAGATTATTAAATTTATTAATAGTTTAAAAGCTTAATAGATATAAGATATTCTAGATTATAATAATTAATAATAACTTAAATCAGAAATAATATTTTTTTTAATTTAAAATATTATTTTTTAAAATAGTAAATAATAATAAGTAATTTTTGATTATAAATCTTATAATTATATTTAACAGAAGTATATTTCTTAATAAAATATATAATAGAATATAATATTTTATTATTATTATATTAGAATAAAACTTTTTTTAATATATAATTAAAAATATTAATTTCTAGAATAATATTATAAATCTAGTTAAATAGTTATAAAACCAGTATTTTAATAAAGATATTTTTAAATATATTAAATATTCTTTAATAATCTGGGGTTTATATAAATAGAATATCTTTTTTATTAGATGTATAAACAGAATAGTTAGTTTTAAAAAATTATAGATAAATTAGCAGTAAAAATTATTAAAATCTAGAAAAACTTATATATTAATTATATAAATTAAAATAAACTATTTAATTATAGTTTTAATTTTTTTTAGATTTATATAAAATCTATTATATTTGTAATTAAATCTAGAAACTTAGTTTCAAATATAGTAAATTTATATTTAAATAATTTAGTATAGAATTTTATTTTTTTAACTTTTATAAAATATAATAAAAATATTTTTTAAGTATTTTTTGTAAGTATAGTTATAAATCAGAATATTATTTAAATAAATAGTATAAAATATATTAAAATAATTTCTTAGAATATTATTAATATATTATTAGAATATAACAGAAACTTTAATTAGTTTAAATAATATTATAAATATTTTATATAGTTTTAAATAACTTTAGAATATAATAAGATATTTTTAGTCTTTTTTAATCCTAATATTATTAAAAATATTAAAAATATCGATTTTTGTAAAACATTTTATTTTTTTTAGATTATTTAGAGTTTTTTTTATAATTAGAAACAGATATCTGTTTTTTATAAAAATAATATTTAAAATATAATAATTAATATAAAATCTTAAGTCTTTTTTAAACTTTTTAATAAATAATATTAAAAAAATAACCAGTAATAAGTTAGAATAAATAAAACTTTTTTTTGGATTTTTCAAAAAGTAATTTTTTAAGGCTTATAATTTATTTTAAAATATTTTATATAAAAAACCAAACAGCAGGCTTTTTTATTTTCTTAGAATAATAATATAGTTATATTTTTAGTATAATAATAACTTTTCAGTCTTTTTAAAAAAAAATATTCTTAAAGTTTTTAAATTTTTTAGATAAAACTGGTTCTTCTAATTTATTAATAAATTTTAATATTTTATTAATCTAATTTATTATTACTGTAAATATCGGATAGTTATAGTATATATAAATAATATATATAACTAATAAAATTAAATAAATATTTTTTATTAAGATTTTTAAAAATATAATATTCTTAGAATAGGCTCTTGCTAGTATATTATATAATATTTTAAAAATTCTTTAAAATCTTAATAAAATATTATAATAATTCTAATAATACTAATTAATAAACTAAACTATATATATAAACTAATTAATATAAAAATTATAGACTTTTAATTATAAAAAACTAAAAGTAATTAAATAATAGATAAAATAAATAATTAAAAAAATATATTTTTTTTAATATAATTATAAATCTTTAGAATTATTTAGATATAGTAGATAATATAACCCGACTTTTTTGTTAAAGACTACTTGACGCAGAAGACACGCTGGTTAGGCAAGGTAAGCAATAGATATAGTAGAAAATAGTCAAAAACAGTCTTCTTATTATTTTAAGACTAATTTTTAAAAAATCTTCTTTTCTGAAAAATTTTGGTATAATTTATTATATATAAAAATAAGAAATAAGCAGTATAATAATATAAATATCCAAATCAAAAGCCCGGTAAATTAATACTAATTTAAAAATAAATTATTTTATTAATAAATAAAAGCTGCTGTAGAAGTAGATATTATATAATAATTATATTTTTCTGCTAAGCCGGGTTATTTAGTATAATAATATAACTATAAATAATTTTATTATATTTTTAATTAAAAGTTCTTGCTAGTAGTAGTTCTAAATAGTAGAATCTAATACTATAATAATAAAAGAATTATCTAATAAACTTTATATTATATAAATAAAAGATTTTAATATAGTAAATAAAGCATATATTTTATTAATAATCTAATTAGAATCTAATATAAAATATATATATAAATAAAAAAGTTTAATATATTTTTATTTATTTTTATATTTTGATTTTTTACCGAATTTTTTTTTATATTTTTTCTTCTTATTATTTTTGCTCTTATTTTTATTATTTATTTTATATTTATTTGTTAATTTATTTTCTTAAATCTATTATTTTTACTATTTTTTAATATAATACTAATAACTACTTATTATTATTTAGCTAATATATTTATTATATTTAAAATCTTCTTTTATTTATATTATTTATAAACTAGTATTAAAAAGTTTAATATTACTAATACAGAAAACTTTATATCTAGCTGTATTTTTAATACTATAATATTTATAGTATATAAATAGTATTCTAGTAGAAATCAGATTTACTATTAGATATATATTAATAGTTTTATAATAGGTTTACTATATTAATAAGAACTAGATTTTAATTAAAATATTAAAAAATACCGCCGAATTCTTATAAATTTTAAACTAGTATAATAAGTTTTTTATCGACTATACTACTTTTAATAAGAATTAGAATTAGAATCTAATATTTTATATTTAAATTAGTTATTTAATTCTAATTCTGGCTATTAGTTTTAAAACAGCCGAGCTGGTCTACTACTGTTTATTTTCTATAAAAATAATACTAATTAGCCGGATTAATCCGGTAGTTTTTTAATAAAAGTTCGGCTTATTTATAAAAAGTTTTTATTTTAATTATATATTTTAGTATTAAAATTTAACTATATATAATATAGTAATTTAATATAGATTTAATTATTCTTTTTATATTTAAAAATAAGATATTTTCTGCTGTTTTATTTTTTTTTTTATTTTTTATAGCTTTAAATAGCTTGCTAGATATTATTTATAGATTCTTCTAGGATTTATTTATTATATTTACTTAACTATTCTATCTATTTAACTAGAAAATATTATTTATTTTTAAAAATCTATTTATTTTTAATATTTTTAATCTTAAACTTCTTTTTTTTTTAAATCTAAAAAGTAGAGTTAGTCTTATAAATTAATATTAGATTTTTATTATTTTAATAATAATATATAAAAGATATTATAGATACAACTATAGCAGTTAAATAAAAAAATTTAATATATTTATTTTCTAATAGCTGTTAGAATCTTTAGAAGTTTAATATATCGAGAAACCAGTTTTTAAAAAAAGATTTTAATTTTTAAATTTTTAATAAACAGCTTTATTAGATCTCTCTTTTTAAAAATTATCGGCTGGTATTTTTTATTATAATATTTTTTTTATATTTTATTTATTTTTTATTAGTAATTCTGTAGTTTTTTTTTAGTTTAGCTAGTTTATTAATTTAATTTTTAGTTGTAGAAATCTTTTTCTAAAAAGCACCGGTCTTAGTATAAAAATAAAAGTTAGATAAATAATTTAAAAGAGTTTTAAAAGAAGAACAACCAGTAGTTAAATTTAAAATATTATTATATATAAATTAAATAAAAGATAATAAAATAGACTAATTTAGTTAATTCTTATTAATAAAATATTAAAAATATTATTTAAATATCTAATTTATTCTTTTTATTTAATTATTAGTTTAGGATTAAAATACTGTTAACAAACAGAATTTAATCTAAACATAGTATATAATTTAAAACTAAAATTTACTAGTAAAAAAAAAATCTTTATTTAAGATTATATTTTAAAATAGTTTATACTAGAGTTTAATCTTTTTATAAAAAGGTTTAGCAAGCTCTAAAATAGTAATAATATATAAAATAAATAAAAATTAATACTATTTTATAAATTTATTAATAATAACAAAAATTAAATCTAAAATTTTATTTTTTATTATAATAAAAGACAGATTTATAATAAAGTCTATAAATAGTTTAATAAAAAATCGGCTAGAAATTAGTAATAATTTAAGCTATTTATATAGTTTATATCTAATAAATATAATTTTTTAATAAATAGAGTACTTTTTAATATAAGTAATTATATCTTTATAAAGATTTATTTAATAAAACTTTCTTTTAATAAAAATTTTTATTTTTAATTATCTAAAATAGCCTGCTAGCCGATTATTATAATAAAAATTTAATAAATATTATTAAAGATTTTCTTCTACAGAAATATATAAATAGTATTTATATATAATAAGATTATTTTTATTAATTTTTTAATATTTAAAACTAGAATTATTTTATAAAATAATAATTTTTTAATAATATATCTCTATATCTTTATTTTAGATTTTTTTAATTAGAAAATATAATTTCTTATTAATTTTAGAATAAAATAAGTCTTTATTTTTATATACTCGGAATGCTACTAATATACTGATATATTTATTATAAAATAAGCTTACTTTAATAATTTTAAAATATAATAAGTTTTTATATTTATATATTTAGAATACTACTGATATATTAATATATAGATTATAAAATATTTTTATTCTAATAGTTTAGTTAGCTGATTTTATATTAGTTTTCTAGTTTTTTTAATTTTCTCGAAAACTTAATACTATATAAATACTAAGTTTAGAACTTTTTTATAAAGATATTTTATTATACTTAAACTAGGATTTTACTAGAAATCTATTAGCTATTTAATATTATATTAATTTTAGAATCTTTATATTAAATAAAACTTTTAAATCTTTTTTTATTTTTAATAATAGATTAGTAGAATTATATCTGCCGGACTAATACTAAATAATAAAATTATAACTACTAAAATATATATATTATTAAGTCTAACAGCTGTTTAGTTTCGGCTGCTTTATAAAAATCTAAAGATTTTAATAATTTAAAAAAACTTTAATAGTATATAATAATTTTTTAAGATATTAATACTAATACTTAAATAAATAAATAATAATAAAAAGCTTTTAATTTAGAATTAAATAATAAGTTTTAGTATTATTAAATTTCTTTAATTAAAATATAATAGAATAGTATATTTTATAGTTATCTAGCTGAAATAATATTTCTATTATATTTTACTAAAAAATATCTATTTCCAACCGGATCTTTTTCTAAGAATTAAAATATCTTAATAAAAATATAGTTTTAAAACTATAAAGAAGCTGTTAAAATACTATTATTTTTTTACTAGTTAATACTACTTTTTCAGGCTTTTTTTTATTTTTAGTATTTTTTAAAAAAAAAGTTAGTAGTAATATAATTAAAAAATAATTTTTAATAAAATACTAATAAAAGTTACAGAATCTTAAGAATATTTAGATCTTATAGTATATAGTCAGTATTAACTATATAAAAATATTAGATATTTATTAGATATTTATTAATATATTATACAAAAATATAATATATTCTAGAAATTTAATATAATTTTAGTAAAAAATATACTTTAATAATTTAATATAAAAATCTACTTTTTATAAGTATTCTAATACTTATTATAAATAAAGAATATAAAAAAAGCAGTTTTTAAAAAAAATAAAAATATTATTTAAATAAGCTATATAAAAAATATCCAGTATATTATAAACAGCTAAATAAATATAATTTTAAAATATAGCCGGAGTATTAGTTAATTTAAATAGTATAACTAAATATTTAAAATATTTATAATAAATTCGAAAAACTGTTTTTTATTTGTTTTTTTATTTAATACAGATTTAATAGTATATATTTTAAATATCTAATTTTAAAAAAATATTTAACTTCTATAATTCTGTTTAAAATCTTTAAAATTAATAGTAAAAAATAATAATTCTTAATTAAAATTTTATTAAGTTTTCTATAATCTATATATAGTCGGAGATCTTTATTCTTTTTTAATATAAAAAAAATTAAGACTTCCGCAGAACTTTTTAAAAACTAAATTTATTCTAATTTAATATTTTTATTAATATAATAATAAAGAGATTAGAACTTAACTTAAAATAAAAAATAAATAGATTTATACAGTAGGATTTTATTTTCTTTTAAATTAATAATATAATCTAAAAATCTATATAAAGAAAATTGTTAGAAACAGCTTAAAAAAAATATATTTAAAAAATTATAAAGTTCTAAAAATAATATAATCTTATTATTTTTAGTTTATAATTAATTTAAAGAGGTTTTATTTTCAGATAATTATATATCTTTTAAAAGTTTTATTATAATATAAATATAAATAAGATTTTAGTAGGTTTTTATAAACTTATAAAAAATTAAGATTTTTAATATCTAAATCTTATATTACTACTGTTGATTTTATACAAATAAATAAATATATAGATTTTTTAAAATAATTATAAAAAATAAAATAGGATTTTTAAAAAGATCTGGATCTTAGTTAATAACTATATAATATCTTATAAATAATTATATAGTTTTTTTTAAATTTATAGCGGTAATAGAAATCTTTTATATTTTATAGATATTTATAATAAAGTAGTTGATTATAATAACTAATAAAATTATAAAATAAGCTATATCTAGGCAAAATTATTAAATAAATTAATAACTAATAAGATTAATTTTAGTATATAAATCCAAATCTGTATAAGTTTTAAAAGTATTTTTAAAAAAAAATAAATATATAAAACTAAATAGTAGTTTCTACTTTAAACTAGTTTATTAAAAATATAAAAGTTTTTTTAATTATTATTTTTTTTATTAGTTTTAGTTTAGTTTTATTTTTATTTTTATAAAAGTATTTATTGGCTAAATAATATTTACTATTATATTTATAATAATAAAGAATTTTTTTTTTCTAATTTTTTCTATTCTAAAAGATTTTTAAAAAAAAAACTAATTATTTATTTATAAAGATTCTAATCTTCTAACAGTTTTATTTAAATAATTATTTTATTTATTTAGATCTTACTTTTTTTTTCGGTCTAATATATTCTAATAGTAAATTATAATAGATACTATTTTCTTGCGGATATTTAGTAGCTTTAGTATATATTTATAAATATATTAACTAAATTCTAGTACTAACTTCGAAAAAAAGATTAATATATATTTATAGTTTTATTTAGATTTAAAATAATATTTTAAAATATTTAAATAAAAATAGAACTTTTTTAAATTTTAATTATTTTATTAATAAGCCTGTTCGAGCTATTTTATTATATCAGACTATAAAATAGCTATATTTTAAATAAAAAAAATCTATTAAATAAAATAGTTTTAGGATTTTTTAATTTTTTAATAATTCTTTAGGAATTTTTTATTAATATATTAGTATTATCTCTATTTATAAATAGAGTTTAAATAGTTAACTACAGTTAAGATTTTTTAATTTTTAATATAATATTTTTGAAAAGCTTTTTTAAAAATATATTATAAATTATAAATCTATTTAGTTTTCTGTTATAGACTAAACTAAAGTATAAAAATAAAGATTTTTTTAAGTTTAATTTCTTTTTTTTTATTCTAAAAATAAAGTCGAATTAATATAGTATTATTAAGATTCTACTAGTAATTTAATATTTTTATATTTTATTTATAAAACTTAAACTTATTTTTTAGTTATTTTAACTATTTTAATTAATAAATAGTAGTTTATACTTCTTAAATATCTCCTTAAATTAGATAGTTTATTTTTAAAGTAGATAAAATATCTTAAAATAATTTTAAAAAGAATTTATAAGATTTTATATTATTTTTTCTTAAATAACCAAAAAATAAAAGAATTAAAAATTATTAAAAACTATTTAATACAGTAGATATACTAGTTAGATAAGATAAGTAATAAATATAATAAAAAATAATTAAAAGCAGTTTTCTTATTATTTTAAAATTAATTTTTAAGAAATCTTCTTTTTTAAAGGATTTCGGTATAATTTATTATATATAAAAATAAAAAATAAGCAGTATAATAATATAAATATCCGGATTAAAAGCCCGGTAAATTAGTACCAATCTAAAAGTAAACTATTTTACTAGTAGATAGAAGCTGCTGTAAGAGTAGGTATTGTATAATATTTTTTTATTAGCTATTAAATTTTATAATTATTTTATAAATTTTTATAAAATATAATAATAGTTAGTAGACTTTAATCCAGCTTTAATTTATTATTTTTAAGATAAAATATTTAATATTAATTATAATATAGTTGAGGATTCTTATATTCCCGGGATTTAAAATAATAAAAATAAGTATTAAATTAGTTTTTTAAAATTCTTTTTTAACAGAAATCTTTTTAAATATAATTTTTAAAATAGTATATAATTATGCTAAAAAATCAGTTTATTAATAGTTTAAAATAAACTTACTTTTTTTAACTATTTACTAAAGTTAGATAAATATAAATATTCAAACTATAATAAAAAATAAAATTAAAAAATTTATCAAATTTATAAATAGATTTAATTATTAAAAATAGATTCTATAAAAGAGCAGAAAAATAAGTAATATCTTAAAAATAAATAAATATAGAAGTTTAAAAATAATAAATATAAAAAATAAATATAAAAATTTAAAAATAAAAAATATATAGATATTACTTATAATACTTTAATATTAGATTTAAAACAGTTTTTAATAAAATAATAGTTTAATTTATAATAAAAATATTTTTTATAGTTTTAACAGTCGGTTTTCTAATAAAAAAACTAATAGTATATAATAAATAAATTTATAAGATTATATTCGAAAATAATAAATCTTTTTAAATAATTTTTATTTTAGGATTTAAATTAATCTTCTTAAATATATAATATTAGATTAACTAAAAGTCTTTAGAATTAATTACTTAGTTTAAATTTATAAAAATATTATATGCAGTAATTTTCTAGATTTTAGAAAAAATATATTAATATAAAATAATCTTTTTTTTAAAAATATATTATTTATAAATATAAATTTAAATTTATAATTAATATTTTATTTAAATATTAGTTAAAATATATTTAGATATATTTTAACTTTATAGACAAGTCTTTAAAATTTAATAAAATAATTATAAAAATTTTATTATTTTTAATAAAAAGTAAAATATTTATTTTAGATAGTATATTCTCTATTCAGATTTCTAAAAAAATATTTTAAAAAAATAAGAATATTTAGATAGTTTAAAAAAATATATTTTCTATTCTTAATGTAAAATTATATTTAAGTATAAAATTTCTTTTCAAAATAGCTAATAATATAGGTTTTAGAAATAGTAGATATAATATATTAATTATTATTAATCTTTATTTTTTTTTTAAATCTAGTTAATAAAATAGTAGAGATTAGAATAGTTATATTTAAACTTATTAAAATTAGATAAATATTTAGAAAAAAAAAATAAAAGATTTAAAATTAATTAATATAATTATTTTTATTAAAACAGCTGTAGTATTTTTAATAATAAATATAAATTCTAAAATATATATAAAAATATTTACTATAAAAATAATAATCTAAATAATTTTAATATATTTATATTAGATTTAATCTTTTTTTTTATAATAATTTTATAAATAATAGTAACTTTAACTAATAGTTAAATTATTTTAATTTTTTTCTGCTAAATCTGATTAGATTAAAATATAAGTAGGATTTTTTTTAAAATAAATTAGTTTTAAATTTTTACAGTATATATATAAATCTAATTATAATAATTATACTATTTCTTAGAATATTTATTAATATATTAAATAAACTTTTCTAGATTATTTAGTATAACTAAAAATTATAGGATTATTAGTATTTTATTAGAACTATTATTTTTAAAAATAAGAGCTATATAATATTAAAAAACTAGCTAATATCTGATTTTTAATCTAGCTAAATAATAAAAATAATAATTCTAACTAAATAATTTTTTATAATTAATTTTTTAGATTTTTTATTAGCTACTAAATTAGATTATTTTTAGATTTATAAATAAAATATAGCTTAAAAAACTATAAATAAAATTAAAAATAAATAAATAATTAAAAAATTTATAGATTATATATAAAATAATTAAAAAAACAGCCGGATTATTAGAATAAAATAGATTAAACAGATTAAGTAAATAGAACAGATTAAACAGATTAAACAGATAGAATAGATAGAATCGATGTATTAGATCTGTACTATAACATATACTAGTAAAAATAGTATTATTATTTAAATTATTTATTATTAATATTATTAATATTAATTATAATTTATTTAGTATTTTTCTTATATTAGTTTATTTTAATATAATAGCTGTAATCTAAAAGAATATTCATTTAAATTATATAAACAAATAAATACTTAACTTTAAAATTATAAAAAATATAAGCTATTTTAAATATTATTTTTAAATTTTTATATTCTATATTTATTAGACTAAAATAGTTATTAAGAAAATCTTTTATACTATTAGTTATAATATTATTTTTATTAAATTTATAAATAAAAATAATAATCTAATTAATATACTTAATATTAATTATTACTAGTGTATTTTAGTTTTTTTAAATAATCTTATTATATACAAACAGCTGGCTTGCTTAAATGTTTAATTATATATAATATTAAAAAAGTTATACTTTTTATTTAGAATAGTAAATATATTAGTTATATTATTATAAATAAAAAATTGTTATAATACAGATCTAATATACTTATTCTATCTATTCTATTTATTTAATCTATTTAATCTATTCTATCTATTTAATCTGTTTAATTTATTTTATTTTAATAATCCGACTATTTTTTTTAACTACTTTATATATAATCTATAAAGTTTTTAATTATTTATTTATTTTTAATTTTATTTATAGTTTTTTAAGCTATATTTTATTTATAAATCTAAAAATAATCTAATTAAGTAACTAGTAAAAAATCTAAAAAACTAATTATAAAAAATTATTTAACTAGAATTATTATTTTTATTATCTAGTTAGATTAAAAATTAGATATTAGTTTATTTTTTATTATTATATAATTCTAATTTCTAAAAATAATAGTTTTAATAAGATATTAATAATTTTATAATTTTTAGTTATACCGAATAATCTAAAAGAATTTATTTAATATATTAATAAATATTTAAAAAAATAGTATTATTATTATAATTAAGTTTACATCTGTATTATAAAAATTTAAAAATAAATTAACTATTTAAAAAATATTTCTAATTTTTTAAATTAAATAATTCTAATAAAAAAAGATATTTATAATTTAAAAACTTATTAATATTATTACCGCCTGCAAAATAGTTTTTTAAGAAAAAAAATTAAGTTTTAAATAAATATATTAAAATTATTCAGATTACTACTTTTATAATAAATATTTTTATATATATTCTAGAATTTATATTTATTATTAAAAATATTATACTTATTTTAATAAAAATAATTATATTAATTAATTCTAAATCTTTTATTTTTATTTTTTTTTAAATATTTATTTAATTTTAATATATTTGAAAATAATTATTCTAATCTCTGCTACTTTATTAATTAGATCTAAAAAAAATAAAAATTAATATTAATTAATATATTATATTTATTATTTATAAAATCTATATTATTAATTATTTTAGAAAAAAATCGTATGTATAAGGGCTGGAGGTGAAATAGCGTGAAGAACGAATGGCTCTCGCAAGTCCAAAGATGCCAATATATTACCTTAAGATGTTGTTGCTAATCTTTCTAAGTCGCGAGGTGCTGCTTCCAATTAAGAGGTTGCAATCGGCTCGCTTAGTCATTATATGACCGATGCCTGAGGCCATATATATATAGCTTTCCCTTCGCGGTATCCGCGAAGGTTGGAAGGGCTGGTCCAGCCCTTACATTATGTCTAGATATAATCTTATATTAAGAATAAAAAATATATTTTTTTAAAATATTTTTTTAGAGACTTAAATATAAAGTATATTATTTAAAATAAACTTTTTAGTTTTTATTAAAAATAATAAAGTTTTTATAATTATTTTACTAAATTTTAGAAACTTATTTATAAAATTAAGATATATTTAGATATATTTTAATTAATATTTAAATAGAATATTAATTATAGACTCAAATTTATATTTATAAATAATACTTTTTTAAAAAAAGATTATTTTATACTAATATATTTTTTTTAAGATCTAAAAAATTATTATATATAATATTTTTATAAATCTAAACTAAATAACTTATTTTAAAAATCTTTAGTTAATCTAATATTATATATTTAGAAAGATTAATTTAAATTCTAAAATAAAAACTATTTAAAAAGATCCATTATTTTTAAATATAATTTTATAAATCTATTTATTATATATTATTAGTTTTTCTACTAAAAACTAACTGCCGGAACTATAAAAAATACTTTTATTATAAATCAGATTATTATTTTATTAAAAATTATTTTAAGTTTAATATTAAAATATTATAAATAATATTTATATATTTTTTATTTTTAAATTTTTAAATCTCTTTATTATATTTATTATATCTAAATTTTTATATTTATTTATTTTTAAAATATTATTTATTTTTCTATTATTTTATAAAACTTATTTTTAATAATTAAATCTATTTATAAATTTTATAAGTCTTTTAATTATATTTTTTATTATAATCTGAATATCTGTACTCGCCTAATTTTAATAAAAAATTAAAAAAATAAGTTTATTTTAAGCTGCTAATAAGTTAATTTTTTAATATAATTATATATTATCTTAAAAGCTATATTTAAAAAAATTCTTATTAAAAAAATTTTAAAAAATTAATTTAATAATTATTTTTATCATTTTAAATTTTAGAAATATAAAAGTTCTAATTTATATTATAATTAATACTAGATATTTTATTTTAAAAATAATAGACTAAAGCTAGATTAAAACCTATTAATTATTATTATATTTTTTAAAAATTTATAAAATAATTATAAGATTATTTATCTCTATAAAATAAATAATAATAATTTAAATTTAATAATATTTAAGAACTTAATTTTTAAAAATTTACTAGAATCTATTAGAATTATACTTATATTTATATATTAGTTAAAGTCCTAGAAGAACTATAGCTTTCTAATAATAAAAAACTAATAGATTATTTCTAAAATAATATTATTTTGTTAGAATTAGTTAAATTTATAGATATTTTTTTATCTAATTAATCTAAAATCCTTTCGGAATATTATAATAAAAACTATATTATTAATCTTATTAAAAATAAATTACTGTTGTTTAATCCTATTTTTTTTATCTAAAAAAGAATTATCTATTTTTAAAGATTATATTAATAAGAATATTATTAATAAAAAAATGTAATTTTTTAAAAGTTTTATAAAAGCTTCTATTTTTTTTATATCTAAAAAAATAAAAGTCTATATCTATATATAAATTACTATAAACTTAATAAGATTATTATTAAAAACTAATATCTATTTTTTTTAATTTCTAAGATTTTTAACTATTTTACAGAATATAAATATTTTAGTAAGATTAATATTTAAAATATCTACTATTATATTTATATTAAAAAAAAATAAATACAAAACTGTATTTTATATATATTATAGCTATTTTAAGTATATAATAATATTATTTAACTTAACTAATATTATTATATTTTTTTAGAACTATATTTATTCGATACTTTATAATATTCTCGATATTATTTATATTATATATTTAGATAATATTCTTATTTTTTTAATAATAAAATATAAATATACTAAATATATTAGACAAATATTATTATAATTATAGTAAGCTAATCTATATACTAAAATCTTAAATTTTTTTTTTTAAAAGTAAGTTAAATTTTTAGATTATATTATTTTTTCTAATAATATTATAATAAATTTTAACTAGATTAAAACTATTATTTTATAGCTGTTATCTACTATTTATTATAATATTTAAAACTTTTTAGGATTTTATAATTTTTATTATTAATTTATTTATAATTTTTCTTTACTAGTTTTACTTTTAACTAATTTATTAAAAAAAAATTAGAATAAAAAAAAGCCTAGTACTTATTATTTAATACTAGTTAAAAAACTAGTATTTTACTGATTTATTTATATTTTTTAAACTGTTTTTTTATTATATTTCTTTAATTTAATTAAACTAGTCCGAATTAAAACTAATATATATAATAAAAAAATAACCGGTATTTTAATCTAATTTAAACTAACTAGATAATATTATATTATTACTATATAATCTAAAAAATTCTAAGATATAAAACTAAACTAAAAAACTCCGGACTAAAAACTTTTTGCTATTATTTATTTATTTAAATATTAGTATTAATATCTCGATAGAACTTAATTTTTAATAAAAATTTTATCTAATTATATAAATCTAAAGTTATTTATAAATTAATGTAGATTAAATAGATATTAAATATATTAGTATATAAGCCTGGTATTCTTTAATTTTATTATTAAATATAAATTAAATAAAAATAATCCTGCTAATATTTTATTTAAATTATTTAAACTAATGAAAAATTTATATAATAATAATATTATAAAAATCTTATATAAATAGTTAGTATTTATCTCAGCAGTATCTAAAATTAAAAAATCTTAGTTTAAATATAATAAAATATTTTTATAAAAAAAATTTGAATTTAATATTTATATAATATTAAGTAAGTTTATAAATTTAATTAGTATAAAATCAGCTAACTAGATTATAATTTATATAATAAATTTTTTCAAAACTATTAATATTACAGCTGTAAAAAATATAAAAAAAAACAATCAGATTTATAAATCTAATTATAATAATAATTTAAGAAAATTAATTAAAATCTTATAGGATTATAATCCTAAGACTAAAAAAAAAAAACTCAGCTATTTAAAAATTAGAAAATTACTAGTAATAAATTATTATATTTTAAAAATAGATTTTATATATTAAAAATAGAAGACTTATACTAAGAATTATTATAATAATATTATAATAATCTGCTAGCAGAATATTTTAATTAAAACAGAATTAAATAACTTTTTTATAAAAAGTTTTATTAAATTAATCTCTAAAATAATATAAAAAACTATATAGTAACTTATTCTATATACTAATATTAGATTATATCTAGATATTATTTTTATAAAAAACTAGAAAGTCTACTAATTCTATTATATTTATAGAGTAAAATAACTATAAATTTTATTATTAAATTATTTAAATTATATTACTAAAATTATTAGATAGATTCTATTTTTATAATTATAAACTATTTTATAAAAATAAACTGTTTTATAGTAGTATTATATATAATTTATATACAAGAACTAGCTAAGATTTTTTATTATAAAATTAAATTAAAGTATAAACTATTTAACAAAATTATTACAGATAAAAAATTCTTATTTATTAGTTAATTCTAATTAGATTTTTATTATTAAATTAAAATTAAAAAAAATTATCGATAATATTCTATCTATAAACTAATAATTAGATAAAAAGAATTAATTAAATACTTAAATAATATTTATAATATTTTATTATTAAATATTAAAATTATTAGATAAATCTGCTTAATAAAGTAGAGTTTATATATAATAGTTATTAAAATATTTTAATAGAAACTGTTTTTTTTAAAATATTAATAGAACATTATTTTAAGTTTAGATTTAAAATTAAGAATAATTCTATAAAAGTAAAAATACTGTTAATCTTAAAAAAACTCGAGAAATTATATATTTTATAAAAAAAATTATAAAAAAACTAATAAAAAGTAAGTAAAAAGTACTTAACTTACTATAATAAATATTATAAAATCCTATTATTTAAGAAAAATAATAAAACAGTCTATATTTTTAAGTAAAAAAATTTAGTTAAACTATCTACTATAAATATTAAATTCAAAAAAACTACTTAAAAATTAATTCCGAAATTTATAAAATCTTTTAGAATTTTAAAAATAGTAAAAAAATAAATATTTTATTTATATCTTTCTAAATAATATATATAATTATATAATATATTTTATATATTACTACTAAAACTATAAAAAATTAAAGAATATACTACTAAAATACTACTAATATTAGATTTAGACAATAATAAAAAATAAAAAATAAAATAAATACTAGATAGTTTATATTACTATAAAAAATAGTTCTATTTAATTAAATAGTAAGAATAGTTTTTAGAATATAATTAATAATTATTTATAAATAATTTAACAAATATTTAGTAAAAGATTTATTAATTTAAAAAATAAACTACAGTATTACAAGACTTAAAACTAGTATATAAATAAAATAATAATAAAATATTTTTAAAATAAATATATATATAATAATTATTAAAATTATAATAAAATAAATATAATAAAATTATATAATATATTAATATTATTTATATCTATAAGTTTAAACTTAATAATTACAAAAATATTAAACCCGGATTATATTCGATAGAATAAAAATTAGTAGTATTATAATAATACAAAAATATTAAAATATACTAAAAATATTAATAAAATAATTTTATTATAAATTATAAATAACAGCTACCAAAAAAAAGTTATAAAATTTTTAAATAAAATATTTCTTATTCTTTTATTTATTAATATATAAATATATTATCTTCTGAATAATATTATCTAAAAATATCGAAATTACAAGTTGCCAGAGTAAATAGTCTGTATTATTAAAAAAAATATATATTTAAAGTTCTTGTTTATATATATAGTAAAAATATAATATTTAATAATAAAACTATAATATATAGTAGTATATTTTTAGTAAAATATTAGTAAATTCTTATTAGAATAAGCTAGCTATTTATTACTATTACTTTTTTAATTATAATAAAAATATAATATTTAATTTTATAAATCTTTTTTATATTAATAAATTTTATTATAAATACAGTAGTAAAGTTGCTAACAGATATATAAAATACTAGATTTTAAATATTTTTTATTTAATATTCTAAAAATATATAGTCTAGTATAAAATTTTTACTAAATTAAATATATTTTTTAGTATTTCTGTTGCTGTCTAACCAATAATTAATTATATTTAAATAATAAAATAAAAAATCTATTAGAATATAATTAAACTTTTATATAGTATACTATTAATATTCTACTAAAAAAATAGTATTAAAATAATAGTTAAACTTAAACTATATACTAGATCTTATAATATAGTTTTTAACCGAAGTTTTAAAGTATTTTAGATAGAATATAATAGTAGAATAAAAAAAAGTCTCTGTTAAAAAGTAATGAACAGATTTTAGAAGTATTTTAATTTATTAATAAAATTACAGCTATTTATTAGTATCTTAATAATATTAAAATATAAATTTATACTTACTATTCTGACAGTTAAAATAAAATAAAAATTAATATATAATAATACTAAAATATAAATAAAATATAAATAAAATATAGATAAAATAAAATAATAATAGTAAGATTAAAAAATAATAGAAAAGTTTATAAAATATAATTATATTATTATAATTATATATAAAAAAATATTATATTTCTAAAGCAGAATAATACTAATTTAACAAATACTAGTTTAAACTTAATTTAATTTTATAATAATACTACTTTCTACTACTGTTTATACTAAATTAGTTAGAATAGTAGATAAGATAATAATATTATACTATTTATATATTACTAAAAACAGCTGTATAAAAAAAAAGTCTAATTATTATAAATAACTTTTAATACTTTAGCAGGCTGTTTATAAGTTTTTTATATCTTTTTTATATAATAGTTGTAATATTAATAATTCTAATTCCTTTTATATATAAAATCCTCTTTTTTCTTGCTAGACTATAAAAAAATAAGAATTAGTTTTAAATCTACTAGACTGCTACTATTCCATGTTTAACAGACCTCTTTCCCTTAACAAAAATATTCTAAAATTATATAAAATTAAAAAAATTATTAGCTCATTGTCACAGTATATATCTAATACACCTATTCTACCTGTACTATTTATTCTATTTATTTTATCTGTTGAATCTATTTAATCTGTTTTATTCTAATAATCTAACTATTTTTTCTAACTGTTTTATATATAATCTATAATTTTCTTAATTATTTGTTTATTTTTAATTATATTTATAGCTTCTCAAGCTATATTTTATTTATAAATCTAAAAATAGTCTAATTTAGTAGCTAGTAAAAAATCTAGAAAACTAGTTATAAAAGATTATTTAGTTAAAACTATTATTTTTATTATTTAATTAGACTAAAAACTAGATACTAGTCTGCTTTTTAATATTATATAGTTTTTATTTTTAGAAATAGTAGTTCTAATGAAATATTAGTAATCTTATAATTTCCAGCTATATTAAATAATCTAGAAAAGTTTATTTAATATATTAATAAATATTCTAAAAAATAGTATAATTATTATAATCAGATTTATATATATATTATGAAAACCTAGAACCAACTTATTTTAAAAAAAACTTTACTTATATTTTAATCTAACCAGATTTAGTAAAAAAAGATTAAAATAATCTAATTATTATTTAAAGTTACTATTACCCGCAAAATTACTATAAAAAAAACTAAATTTAATATAAATATATTGAAGTTATTTAAATTATTATTCCTATTTTAAATATTTTTATATATATTCTAGAATTTATATTTATTATTAAGAATACTGCAGCTGCTTTAATAAAAATTTTAAATATTTATTTAATTTTAATAAATTTAAAAATAACCGTTTTAATTTCTACTAATTTATTCTTTAAATTAAAAAAAATAAATATAAATACTGATTAATATACTACTACTACTATTTAAAAATTATATATAATTAATTATTTAGATAAAATGTTATATATCTAAGTATAATTCTATATTAAAAATAAAAAATATAATTTGAATAATTTTACTAATATTTTATATTTATTTAAATATTTTTTTAGTAATTCTAATTATATAAGAATTGCGTGTAATAAATTATACTAATTAAAATAAAAATCTTATAATTTTATAATATTCTTTATTAAATTTAAATATTTAGTCTAAAAGATATATATATATCTAAATACTTTACTTTTTATATTTAAAGATTATATTAGCCGAAATCTTAAAATTATACTATTAATTAATATTTTTTTAGATTTTAGATAATTGCTGTCTATAGTATAATACTAAAATTTATAACTATTTTTAAAATTTTTTTTTAATTCTATATTTTATAATTTTAAAGACTAATATAAATCTTAAAATAAAAATTATTTAAAAAGATCTATTATTTTTAGATATAATTTTCTAAATCTATTTATTATATATTATTAGTTTTTTTATTAAAAGACTAACTGCCGGGACTGTAAGAAATATTTTTATTATAAATTAAACTATTATTTTATTAAAAATTGTTTTAAATCTAATATTAAAATATTATAAATAATATTTATATATTTTTTATTTTTAAATTTTTATATTTATTTATTATATCTATTATTTTTCAATTTTTATATTTATTTATTCCTGAGATATTACTTATTTTTTTATTATTTTATAAAATCTATTTTTAGTAATTAAATTTATTTATAAATTTTATAAATTTTTTAGTTTTACTTTCTACTATAGTTTAAATATTTTTATTTATTTAATTTTAGTAAGTAGTTAAAAAAAGTAAGTCTATTTTAAACTATTAATAAACTAATTTCTTAGTATAATTATATATTATTTTAAAAACTATATTTAAAGAAATTTTTATTAAAAAAGAATTTTAAAAAATTAATTTAATAGTTATTCTTGATATTCTAAATTCTAAAAATATAAAAATCCTAATCTATATTATAATTATTACTAAATATTTTATTTTAAAAATAATAACTTAAAGCTGGGCTAAAATTTACTAATTATTATTATATTTTCTCAAGATTTATAAAGTAATTATAAAATTTAATAATTAATAAAAAAAATTAAATTATATTATTTATTATATTTAAATAACTTTAAAAGTCTATAATTATATTAAAAAAAATATATTTTTTCTAATTATTTATTTTATTTATTATTAAATTATTCTTAGTTTTTTAGAGTTAAAAGTCTATAATTTTTATATTAATTAGTTTATATATATAGTTTAGTTTATTAATTAATACTACTAGAATTATTATAATATTTTATAAAGATTTTAGAAAATTAAAATATTATATAATATATTAATAAAAATCTATTCTAAGAATATTATATTTCTAAGAACTTTAATAATAAAAAATATTTATTTAGTTTTATTAGCTGTATATACTATTTATATATACTATAATTATTTAATATTTATAATAATAATAAATTAGATTAATAAAATATTAAAATTTATTAATAAGCTAGAAAAACTAGTTTTATTTAAAAATTTTAAAAATTTTAAAAATATTTTTTTAAGAAAACTAAAGAGCTATTATTATATTAAAAATATAATTATATTATTATTATAAAAATAAAAAAAGCCTATTATTTAATTTTTTATATAAAATATTTTAAAATAAATTATAAATCTTAAAAAAATAGTTTTTAAAAATTTAAAAAAAGATTTTATTTATTTTAACTTATTATTAATTATTTTTTTAATATTATTTATAAAAAAGTCTAAAAAAGACTTAAGATTTTATATTAATTATTATATTTTAAATATTATTTTTATAAAAAATAAATATCTACTCCTGCTTATAAAAAAACTTTAAATAATCTAAAAAAAATAAATTATTTTATAAAAATTAATATTATTAGTATTTTTAATAATAATAAAATTAAAAAAAACTAAGAATATTTTATTATATTCGGAATTTATTTAAAATTATATAAAATATTTATAATATTATTTAAACTAACCAGAGCTTTTATTATATTCTAATAATATATTAATAATATTTTAAGAAATTATTTTAATATATTTTATATTATTTATTTAAATAATATTCTGATTTATAACTATATTTATAAAAAATACTTAGAATATATTTACTATATTTTATAAAAGTTAAAAAAAATAAGACTTTATATTAAATTATTTAAATATAAATTTATTATATTCGATATTAAGTTTTTAAATCTGATTATAAACTATTATAAATTTTATATAAATCTAAAAAAATTAAAATTATAATTAAATAATCTATTTTAATTTATATAATTAATATATAAGTTTTTTTAGATTTTAGTAATTCTTACTACTGTTTTATTTATATATTTTCGAAACTAACTATTCTATTTATTTATTTAATAAAAAAAATATTTTTTTATATAGATTTTAGATTATTAGAAAATATTTAATATATTTAAAAATATTTTTATTAAAATATTAATTTTATAATCATTTAACTAGATTTATAATATTATTTTAGAAACTAATATTTTTAACTATATATTAAAAAAATTTTATTTTAGTATAATAATAATAGAATATTATATTTTATTATATATCTTTTAAGAAATATATTCCTGGTAAATATAATTATAAAATTTATAACAAAAAATTATTTATTATTATTTTTATTTTAAAAAATAATATTTTAAATTAAAAAAAAATATTATTTTTAATTTTAATTATTATTAATTATTATAATTTAAAATATTTTATATTTATTAAGCTTTTAAATTATTAATAAATCTAATAATCTAAATTTTTATTATATTTTAATTTTAAGATTATTTATAGATCCGGAAAATATAAAATTAAATCTAATAATCTAATTAAAAGATTAAATAATTTTTTTTAAAAAAAAGAAATATTTATTATACTAAAACTAAATAGTTTTAGAATAAAAAAATATTAATTCTATTTATTTATTAATACTATTCCCGATTCTATTAGAAAATAAAAATAATAAAAAAAAACTATTTTAAAAAAAAATACAGAAAATATACTAAAAACAAAACTAATATTTATTTTATATATTTAAAAAAATATAATATTTAAAAATAAATAAAATTTATAACTTTTGTTTAAAATATAAAAATCTTTTTATATTATATATAAAAAAAATAAACAGATTAAAAAATATTAAAAGTTCTAACTATTTATAAAAACTATTATTTAAATATTATAAATATTATAAAAAAAAAGAAAGCTTTTTATTTTATAAGAATTAATTATAAATATTTAATAATAAATAGATTAAAACTAGTTTAACTAGACTAGTTTATAATAAATTTATTTTTAAATATTCTAGAAAAATTTATATATATAAACTACTAGTTTAAAAATATTACTAGCCGAATATCTATCGATATATAAAATAATAAATAAAAAACTATTATATTTACTAAAAAATAATTCTATTTAAAAAAATAAAATAAAAAATCTTAAAGCTTTTACTAGTATTTAAATAAATATAATAAAATATATCTATAAATTTGATTATATATTTATCTAAAAATTAAAATTATAATATTATTTTAAGAATTAGTAATTATCTAATAAAAATAAAATATTTAATTTTTTATAATTTAATTACTAATACTACTATTATTATAATAATATATATTTAGTATACATAAAAATTATATAATCTATTCTAATATTATAAAAATTATTTTATTTTTTATAAATTATAGATTTTATTTTTATATAAATTTTAAATTTATTATTATTTTAAATAATCCAACTGCTAGAAATATAAACTAGTTTATTATAAAAATATAAATTATTATTAGGTTTATTAAAGTAGAAATATTTACTATTTAAATTTAATATATAAAATAAATAAACTAATAATATAAATTAGTAAAAAGATTTAAAAAAAATCAGAAGATATAATTAGATACTTATTATATTAAAATATTAAAATCTAATAAAAAACTTGATTAGAATATTTTAAAATTATATAAAATTAAAAAAATTATTAATTTATATATTTATTAACTAGTTTTATTTTTTAGTATAAAAATATATTTCATATTTAATACTAGTTTATTTATATTTATTAATAAAAAACTAGTTTTAGACTAGTATTAATTTCTACTGTCTTATATAAAAATTAATAGATTAAAAAAATAAAAAATTAAAAATATTTTTAATTTTATATAAAATTATAAAAAATATAATTATTTTTAGCTAATATATATTATAAAATAGATTAAATATTTAAATTTAACTACTAAATTAGTCTAATATTTTAAGAATATTTATTAAATAATTAAGAATTTTTACTATTATTATTCTAATAAATTATAATCTATATTTTAATAAAGCTTAATTTTATAAAGAAAATATACTATTATAATATATATTTCATATATTTATTTTATTTATTTTATTTATTATATTTATTTTATTTATTTTATTTATTTTATTTATTTTATTTATTTTATTTATTTTATTTATTTTATTTATTTTATTTATTTTATTTATTTTAT